>NW_009647836.1:80637-109445 GCF_000708025.1 Charadrius vociferus
AAAAAAAAAAAAAAAAAAAAAAAAATCCTAAATATCAGTTACAAGAAATCTCCAGTTGCAAGAGCTCCTATTCAAATAAATAATCTGTCCTCTGGAAGGGTAGGAAAGCCAGAGCTGGGACTATACATGTTTTGGTTATGCTCCCCCTAATTTTAATCATCGAGGGTTGCTCTTCATCCTCGAGCAGAGCCCTGCTGAGCCGGTCTGATTACACCTCTGCCGGGGGGGCTCTTATCAGTTACAAGAAATCTCCAGTTGCAAGAGCTCCTATTCAAATAAATAATCTGTCCTCTGGAAGGGTAGGAAAGCCAGAGCTGGGACTATACATGTTTTGGTTATGCTCCCCCTAATTTTAATCATCGAGGGTTGCTCTTCATCCTCGAGCAGAGCCCTGCTGAGCCGGTCTGATTACACCTCTGCCGGGGGGGCTCTGCTTTCATTTATTTGCTCTGATGATATGATTACCGGGGGTGGGATGGGGTGGTGATGCTAAGCCCGGTGGGACCACCACCACCACCACCACATGTAACGTACCAGGGGGGGCTGCCCCACCAGGCGAAGGCTGGGCAGGAGGTTGCTCCGGCCAGCGGGGACCCCGTGCACGGCGCCGCACGAGCCCGCGGCCCTTCGGCCTCGGCTCACGCATCTTCGCTGAGCCCCGGCGAACCTCCGCTCCCTAAGGCAAAATGAAAGCTCGTCTGCAAATATGCATTCTTGGAGTCTCGGTCTCAGTCCCGGTCTGTTTTGCCAAATTCTGGAGAAATGAAACATAACCACACCTCTTCGTTAGACACACATAATATATACGCCTATACGCGTGCGTGTACATATATTTCCTTTCGGTAGTAAAGCTGCATTTTGGAGCAGCTCCAGGATGCCATCCCCCTACGTTTTTTTGGAGGGGGTGCCTGCAGCACTGCAGCATCTCACAAAACCCTCTTTGTCATTTTTACTTTCTCCTCCCCAAAAGGCTTCTGTGAAAGCGAGACCTGCCCTGGAGCAAGTCTACCTTCTGCTCGGCCACTCAGAAGAAATTTTTTTCTTTGTAGGAACCATGGCCATTTATCTTGGCAGGGTCTCCACCGCCGGCCTGGCACACAACCTCTGCAAAACGATACCTCGCTCAAGTCACCCACGCACACAGGTAGTGGGGCCGTTTCACCCGTCGAAGGTTTCCAGCTCCACCTACGTGCCTGCATTTATCGCCGCCTGGCTCCTGGATGCTTCTGGTGGTGGGGCTGCAAAAAAAAAAAAAAAAACGCCAAGGTTTGCAAAGAGAGGGGATTTTCGCCCATGTGGAGGAAATTGGGTGGTGGTACTGCACTTTTTCTTGCCTTCCTGGCATCTCTTTGCCCCCACATGTCAGTTTTGGGGTTTGGCCGGCAGCTCTGCAGTAAGAAGAACCACCACCACCACCAGCACCATCCCACATCTTCCTTCTCCCATCCATCAATCTGTGTTGAGAATGTCTCCCCTTGATTTCATCACAGAAAATCAAGGACCAAATGAGGCTGATACCATCTTCTGGGGGGTCACCCGCTCACCAAGTTTCTCTTCCTTCAGCTAAAACTGGGATCACAGCATGCCCAGTAAGCACTGACAAGCTGGGGCTCCTTCCCTCTTGGGTTGGCTCCGTTTTCTGGCTGAAGCATCGAGCGACACCACAATTTGCCCTGTTTCATTTTCAGGTCATCACTCCCGGACCAAGAAGAGGGAAGCAGAGCTGCCAGACCTGCTCGAACCTCACAGATCCGAGTGGGAGCCCAGGGGTGAGAACATGGGGACCAGTGTGGCTCCCCAACCCCAGCAGCTCCTCGCTCCCATCACAAGCTCATGATGCAAATCCACTCAACATGGATTTGGTGCAAACCGAATGCAAAGGTAAGCAAAAGCTTTCTCCGCATCTGCGCCAGGTTTTGCTGCGTTTGTGGTCGTCAGCTTCCAGCCACGGGTATTTTGGGAGGACTTTTGTTGCAGGTTCCTTCTCTTTAAGGGCCAGATTCTCCTGGGTGCCACATGCAATGAGCGGGGAGCATCTGGCAGCAGGAGTGAGGAGCGGGATGGAGAGCGTTTCTTATTGTGGAATTTATTTAATAAAAATAAATGGCTTTGGCAGCTCAAACATTCCCCCCTTACTGCTTTAGTGCCAAAGGAGGTGACATAAACAGTAATTTCATCTGCCTCCTCTCCCCACGCACACCTACCCAGACTAAACGCAGGGAAGAAAAAAAAAAAAACCTCCTTACTGAGAAATGAGCTCAGATCAAAAATCTGGGTTTCTTTCTGATTTGGCTAAGAGGGGAAAAAAAAAAAATTCCAGGAGAAGAGAAAGGTCTCAGGGGTGGAAAAAAAACCTGGGATCTGCCTCCTCCCAGTTTTGAAATGGCCAAGAAAGGTCTGTGCTGAGCAGTGAGTTAATACGGGAGCACCGGGGGAGCTCAGCAGTGTCCCCGGGGTGCAGGTCCTGGGGACACAGCCCTGAAACACCCTACGGCTATAGGGGCAAAGCATCCCCAGCAGTGCATAGGGGTTACCGCAGCATCAGGAGCTCCCAGCCACGAGCTGGGTACCTGCCTTCACACTTTCCCCATGGAGAAGTGGCTCCCGAGGTCCTCCCGCTCCAGTTTTGCTGCACGCGGTGTTTGCTTTCCAGGCAAGACCAGAGCTTGGAAGTCTCTGGCACGCTGGGAAAATAACTTTTAAGAAAGGGCTGCTTCAGATGCTCGATGGTCACGGATACTCTTGTTTCAAATATAAAAAATAAAGCCCCTGTAGCACACCTCTCCCTCCGGCACAGCGTTTGCAAGCACAGTGGGGGAGAAGGGAAAGCTGGAGCCGTAAAAGAGCGGGGGGGGAGTGCCAAAGAAACCAATCTGTGGACATGAAAATCAGAATTAAAGGACAATAAAAGGGCAAGGAGGAATAAAAGGAGAAGGAGCTTCTTCACTGCCATCCTGTTTCCTTCCCCAGAGAATACAGGTATTCTCTTTCCCCAGATCCAAACTCCCGAGGCAAAACCAGAAGATGCTCATAAGCGCTGGTGGGGCTGACGGGAGCGGGCCAAGGGCTGGAGAGCCCTGGGCCAGGACGATGGCACCCACGGAGCACGCGGGAAAACCCTGCTTCACCCAGATACTTCCAGTATACCCAACAGCAGGGAAAAGTGCAGCTCTGCCGGCGGATTTCTGCTCTGGGTGAAGCAGGGTGAGAAGTTTAAAGCCCCAACAGAGAGTTTACTGGTCCTGCCCATCCGATGCATCCATCTCTGGTGCCCCTCACCGAGAAAGTCACAGGGAAGAACCATTTCCATCCACCTCCGCCTTTCCTCAGCCAGCTGGCAGCAGAGCAATGCCGCTCAGCTCGGGTGGGATTAAAGAAAATAAATAAATAAATAAACATTCCCTTGCACAGCAACGCAGCGCCCCGGCCCCCACTCATGCACCGAAGGCGTTAGGTCTCTGCAGCTGAACTTCAAGCCCCAGGAATGCGATTGTCACCGAAAGGGGAAACGGCTGGGGACACTGTCCCGATTGCTATCTGGCCGCCCTAATTAACGCCTTTGAGCGGCAGCCAGCCGCTAGCTGAAAAGTGAACTTTCCTCTGAACTCCATTCCTCGCGCCAGAGGGAGCCTGTCGGCCCCTGCCTCGCGTCCCCGCGCCCCTTATCTCCCCCCGGAGCTTTCCTGTTTACATTTCCCATTAGATTACTGTAATTAATACAATAACAGCAAATACTGTTTGGGAACGCGGCTGGCTACCACTCGGCGGAGGAGTGCTGGGTGCTGCTCGTCAGGATGAGCAGCGGCTCCTGCAACGCGGCTTTGCGATGGGATTTGCAGCTGCTCAGCCCCGCACCTGGAGATGCTCCCTGAGCTGCACCAGTGCATCTCTGATCCCAGAAAGTTGGGGTGACGCTCCTCCCTATAAAGCTTCTCGCATGTTTGGCTGAAGCTTTCTTTCCAGTGGAAAGAAAGTCAGCAACTCAAAACGCAATCGAGCCCGTCTCTAATGCACCCGGGTGGGGGGGTCCGGGTGGGAGGCAGGGGGATAGATGCAAGCAGCCGCTTTGCTGGGGGTGTCTTTTTGGGTGCCCACCCCAAAACCAGCTCCAGGGCTGAGGCTAGCCTTGGTGCTAGTGGGGGACCTTCGGGTAAGGCAGTGGGCACTGTAAAACATCGCAAACAGATGCTCCCTGCCTCTGATCCTGTTAATCCTTCGGGAGATGCAGTTGATATCCAGTGCACAGAATAGAACTGCAGGTATTTGCAGTTGCGTGTCACAACGCTGCCTTTTCTCAGAAAATGGCCAATTTCTCCCCATTCATCACCTACCCCAATTTTACCCCACGGATAAAAGCACAGGCACCGGGCACGGCTGCTGGGGTCTGTCCGGTCCGAGGGCAGGGGAGGGAGGATAGGAGCAGTACTGTACGCTTCAATACAGCCTTTACACGACATTTTCTTCCACTCCTATTTCCCCAGATACCTCAATCTTAAACAAAACAAGTCACAGGGCACCTCCGCTCTTGGTCTAGGAGTGGGTCAGGCTCAATTACCACCAGTTATTTTCTTGAAGAGAAGAAGAAGAAACCTGCCCCGATTTCCCTGCACCCCTCATTTCCCCCCCTCAGGAGAAGACCCCATTACTCCATACCGCTGCTGTGGGTCCCGATAACAGCTGATGCTGTTCCCTCTGATGCCGAAGGGCAATCGTCTGGGGGAAACCGGAGTCATAAACCCCATCCCTCGCCCTTAATTGAAGGCGAGCCCTGTGCAGATCGCTATCTGAATCAAAGTCCCCCAGCTGATGTATGGGCTGGGCTGTGTGTCGGGGACCCTTTGGTGGAAACAGCCCCCTTGCTGTTATATGGCACCCAGGAGAACCGTAGCTATCGGCTTTCCAGACCTCTCCAGTCCTGGGGGATTTAGTGGGGGGGGGTGTCAGAGGGATGCTGGGAGCTGCAGCACATCTGTGCTCCCCCTCATCAACACGTAGGTAGCAGGCTAATAGGCGCTATATAAAAGCCCAAGAGCGGGTAGGGGGGAGATATGTATCTTCAAGGAGGGAGGAAATTTAGCAGGAGGGTGAAGTAAAACGAGAAGGAAAAAAAGAAACAAAAAAACCAAAAAACCACCAGGCTTTGAAATCAAAGCCTTGGTTGATCCCGTCTCAGGGCTGGGAGGTGGCCTGGGGAGCAGATGAGCAGGGAGAGGTGGGCTGGGAGGGGAAACCTGCCCCTGGGATGGGGATGTGGTTATTACTAATACATCTTTTTGGTGGGAAACACCCAGAAATGAAGGTAGGCTGGCTCCTGTGCCCCGGCAGAGCCACAAGTGCCTGCGCTGGTGACTTCCAAGCACGTCTCCTTAAGGAAAATCTATTTGCCGCCAGTGCCTGTGAGTTCTCCTGCTTAACTGGTAGCCCCAAAACCGTGGCTGTTCAGCCTTTATCAACATAAGGCAGAAGCAAAACAGAAATAAGCCCAAATCTAAAGGGATGGGGAGAGCATCTCATGCTTCAAAATCCAGAAAAGAGCAAAGCTCCATTCTAGTCTTGGCCCCAAATATTGATTTTCTCAGTAACTCGCCAAATTATACAAATACACTCTACAACATTGCTGCTTGGCATGTACTTCTCTCTGGACTCCATTTTTCTAGCACATTCAGTTCATTTGGTTTTTTTGCCTTCCGTGCGATAAATCCTGCTCATTCTCTAAGTGTGATTAAAACAGACCCTGCGTTCTGCTGCCGTTCCCCAGATTTCTTGCCTGTGGGTGATCTCTCACTCGGGGACCCTTTGCAGCCGCCAACCGCTGCCACCCTTATCCCCGACGTAAACCTGCCACCTTTCACTTCGGGCCCTGAAAACAACATTTCCCTTTCGAAACCCCATCCGCTGCCGAGGCAGAAGGGTTTGGAAATCACCCCTCTCGCTGCTCTCGTTTGCTGCGCTTGTGTATGTTCCCCAGCGGGAAGATTTGCAGCTTGCATGTCAGCGGCACTGACCCCACTGCAGCTCCCGACCGAGCCCCCGCCGCCGGTGTGATTTGCGGCACGCTGGCTGCCCGAGGGTCGCTGGTTGTGTGGGAAGAGAATTAACTTATTTGCAAAGACGTGCGAGGGAACGGCTGATCCCGTTTTCTCCCCCTCTCCCTCTGGTTCTGCAAGCAACGCGCCTCCCCCAGAGCTCTGCAAAGCCTTAACTCCTCCGGCTCGAAAAACCGTGAGCCGTGATCCTTGCTGCTGGGGCAATAAATATATCCCCTTCCACCCACCCGCACGGCAGGGTCAAGAGCCTGTGGGTCAGCCCGGACAAGCTGAGGATGCTCATAGCTCGCTGCCCTGCTTGCCTCCAGCCCTGCAGCTCACAGCATTTCTCCTGCACATCCCACCGCCCCGCCGAGAGCTGCTGCCTGCTACCGATTTAGGATGGCATCCAAATCCTTTGGAGCCAACTGCGACGGCTGTGGCAGGAGCAGAGGCTCTGCTGTGAGGAGGGAGAGGGCGAGGACCAGGAGTGAGACACGCTCACGCGCTGCCCCGTGCCCTGCCTGGTGCTGCGGGGAGATGCTCTCACGGGCAGGAGGTACCCTTTGGTGGCGTAGCTCCGGTTTGCCTGCGCTGGTTGCTACGGGCAGCCTGGAGGAGCTAAGCTGCAGGCAAGCCCTTGAGGATGTGGTGAAATTATACAGCTCGTTTGATGAAATCGTACCCTTGCTGGAAAATGAAAAATCCAGCAGCACAACAAATCCTGCCTGGGGGCTCTAGGATTAGATTAAAAACACAGCGGCCACTTGACGCACAGCACCAATTCCGTATAAATTCCGGCTGCTGGTTCACAGCTGCCCGTTCATCTGTGTGCTTGTAGATCTTGTGCCAGATGAGGAATTGTCTGCACCGCTCCACCCTCCCGTCTCGCGCATCGCCACTACTCCCCAGGCAGCAGCATACAGCGCCAAGCAGCCACAGGCTCAGCGCAGGGCTGCGGTTAATGTAGCACCCATGACATGCACAGCACTCAAGGCCCACGCAATATGCAAGACATGCACCTGAGGCACACGCGCAGCACCTGACATGCGTGCAGCACAGCATCCGAGACATCCACAGCACCCAAAATCTATGCGGCACCCTCAACGCGTGCAGCACTGCGTCTGAGACATGCCAGCACCCTCGATGCATGCAGCATACTCAACACGTGTAGTTCAGCACCCTCGCTGCATGCGGCACAGCATCCATAACACACACAGCACCCAAGATGCGTGCAGCACCGCATCTGGGACACAGATGTACAGCACCCAAGACACGTGCAGCACCCTCAACATGTGCAGCACAGTATCCAAGACACACACAGCACCACATCCGAGACACGCCAGCACTCTCGATGCAGGTAGCACACTCAACATGTATAGTTCAGCATCCTTGGATGCGTGTAGCACAGCATTCGAGACACAGATATGCAGCACCCAAGATGCGTGCAGCACCCATAACATGCACAGCACAAGATACATGCAGCACCGCATCTGAGACACAGATGTGCAGCACCCAAGATGCACGCAGCACCCAAGATGCACGCAGCACAGCACCTGTAACACACACAGCACCCAAAATGCATGCAGCACCCTTGCTGCATGCAGCACAGCACCCTCGACGTGTGCAGCATAGTATCCAAGACACACACAGCACCCAAGATGCATGCAGCACCGCGTGCGAGACATGCCAGCGCCCTCGATGCATGCAGCACACTTGACACGGGTAGTTCAGCACCCCTGATGCGTGCAGCACCCTTGATGCGTGCAGCACAGCATCTGAGACACAGATGCGCAGCAGCCAAGATGCATGCAGCACCCCAAGATGCATGCAGCACCCAAGACGATGCCTGCAGCGGAGCAGCCGCGCCGTGCGGTGGCTGCGGCTCTCGCTAGAGGGAGGCACTCTCCAAGAGAAGGCGGGCGAGCATCCCTCCGAGCAGCCGCAGCTTCTCGGGTCGCCTGGCGAAGGGACACGAAGCAGCGCGGGGGGTCCACACCACCCTCCCTGGGCGAAGGCTCCCGCCCATCAGCCCCGACCCGACGCGCCCCGGCGCCCACCGGGGTAAAGGGGGGCTTTGGCATTGAGCCCTGTGGAATCTAAAGGATTGCTGGGCTCACTCGGGCACTATTTTGGGTAGCTGGGCTCATTTGCCCTTGCCTCCCCAAATCTCCCTCGAGTATCGCCCCCAGGTTAAGCCCCCCACCCCCAAAGGCCAGTATTGCTCACTCACGGACCTTCCTCCGGCCGCTGCAGACCCTCCGCAAAGAAATCCAGATATAGCTGAATCCCATCTCAGTCTGATCTCACACAACCATTGCCTTCCACTCCCTTATTGCTCAGAGAAAAGTCATTAGGAATCAGTCCGGTGTGGATTAAAGCAGGAATGCTTTGAGATCCAGGTCATGCTAAGCATTGCTCTGATGAGGTTCATACCAGCACAGAAAGTAGCGGCTCTCCTAAAGCGACGCACCCATTACAACCAGGCGGTAAAACTTTGCTAAGAGCAAGCCAGGGTAATCAGGAATGGAGCAATAGCATTGATAAATGCATCTTGCCACCGCATCGGAACTTTCTGTAGGAAAAGATAACTGTGGACCAGCCCAGAAGTGTGTAACTGGCCATTTAAAGAGGGCAGCACAGGCACAAAAGCAGAGAATTCAGGCTTTTACCTTCATTTGTTCTCCACATAAATTTGATTTGGGATGGATTTTAGCTGGGACATGAATATTTTAAAAGCTTCATATATCTGTGAAGAGTATTATTTATCTATACAGATTATTTATATTTATATCTATACAGATGTGTGAATTTTATGTCAAGAGGCATGAATATATGAAATACCGCGTAGTTATATCTAGAAATGAAATGTAAATGCCACCATTCTTAATAGGTTTTCAAAACCAAGGAAACAATTTTAAAAAGGCAGTATAATCATTATATTAAGGCACTTAGAAAAAAATACCTGCTAGGCTGGGCAACTTGTTATATAGCCACTTTATGATTCTATGATAGACAGATAGACCAGCCAGAGGGACAGAGTATAAAAAGCTGCAAAGACCTGATCCAAAAGCCCTTTCTTAAACAGTCAGCTTTGCATCTAAAGAGTCTGTTTTTCTGAAGCTTTGTAAAATAGTCTGGAATAAAAACAAATACTTTAAAAATCAATATGGGTAGATGGTTCCACTTCCTCTCTCGCCTTAAGGAAAGAAAGAGCCTAGCAAAGGAATAAGTTACATTTTTAAGGAAGTTTGAGAAAAGGTTAGATTTTGAAACCCCGGAGTGCCTTCTCTAGGCTGATTTAGGGGAAAAAGCTGAGTTTCTGCTTTCTTGTTAGCACTAAGGGTGACATTTTTGCTGCTCAGCTGCCAGGGCAGCATCTCCTCCAGCTGAGGTCTGTGCAAAATCCCTCCCAGCACAGCTGCTTAGTATGGGCTGCTAATTCGGGTGGCCCTTTTCTGGTGCCCGGCGCCTTCAGATACCTCTCAGTGCGCTCCACGTGCTTCGGCGGCTGCGTTTTGTTAAAAAAAAAAAAAACCAAAACAAAAAACGGAGATGCTAAAATACGTTCGGCGCCTTCCCAAAAGAGTGCAGAAATAGCTGAATTAGCACAGCCCTGAGAGAGGTCATTAGGAGCTGACCTTATTTCGTGACAGCCATTTATCGAACGAGACAGGAGATGGCCCAAAGCTTAACTCCGGACAAGCGGCACAGCAGAGCTCGTCTCGCCATGCTGCTCCTTCCTGCAAACTTGGGGGTTGCCAAAAACGTATCGCTTGGTGCTTATTTAGCATCCTAAATATCGTGTTGCTAATCCGCAACAGTAAATGGGAAAATAGGATTTAATCTCAACACGGAATTCCCATAGAAACTCTGTTTTCTGGCTCCCAAGGCATTCTAATACGATATTCACCTAAATCACCGTGTCTAAGCATCAGTCTGGTACAAGCGCTGCTTCATATAAATAGCGCTGAAAATTCTGATTCAAAGTTTCCCAGCTGGGAAGAGATCTCTCTCTCTCTCTGAATGAAGGTCCAGTTTAATTTGGGGTCTAAAAGCAGCAGATTCATTCCAGGAGGAACTTGAGCAGATGACCCAAAGCAGGGCTTCCTCCGTGCCTGTGGGTGGCCCCTTGCCTTCCCACCTAAAGGCAGCTGGTCTCTACCCTGCTCTACATAGAGACCTCGAAGAGGTTTTTGGAGCAAAACTCAGCAAAAGAGGAAAGCCAGCTTCTTCAGATGCAGTCTCTTGGCAGTTTAAGGCCTTTCAGTTGAATTTGGGCTGCAGCAGAGCCTTTCTGCAGCACATTCCCACCCTGTGCCTGCTCTGAGCCACCCTGGGGAGTTGATCCAGCCAAAAAAAAAAAAAAAAGAAAAAAAAAAAGAGAGAGAGAGAGAGAGAAAAAGAGTCATTGGTCTGTTCAGAAAGGTTATTTTTGGGAGGATCAGCTCCTTGAACTGTTTGGCATCCCGGCCCCTGGAGCACCAGAGTCTGCAGGAGCCGTGTCCCCAGGGAGAAAGGATGGCCCAGGACTTCTGATGCGAACCCATGGCTGTGCTCACTTCCTCCCACTGCAGCTTTCCCGTGTGACCTCCGGGGTTTTTGGGAAGCTAGCTTTAGCCTCACGAGGCTATCTCCCTGCTGTGGCCAGAGAGGAGCACCCCAACTCCGGCCCTGCCCCAAACTCCCCCTTGGAGAGCCCAGACAGCCTTTGGGGCTCTCCTCATCTCAACACCTTCTTCTCTGCTTCTTGTATCCCAAGTCTTGCCCTGTCAGGCTGAGGATGCCTCTGTTGCGAGGCCTGTGCTGCATTAGCAGGGATCATGCGTGCATCTAACCCGGCAAGTTTATGTGTCGCTTGCACCTTGCCCACAGGTCCCAGCAAAGCAGCAGGGATTGCTTCCCAGGCTCAGAGGTCTCCTGGAGCAAGGAGCAACTTACAGGGATTGGCATCAGGTGTGCACTGGTCCTAGCAGTTGATTGGGAGCGGGATGTTGTCCCTGCAAGGAGGAAAATCCAGTGATGGGGTTGGGATGCGACATCCTTACCCTCTTACACGCAACGTGCAAGGCTGCCTCCCTACGCATAGGCGACAGAAAAGATCATCTGAGGTGCCTGGTCCATCCTCTTTTCAGCCAGCACCGTGCCCAAAAAGCTTTTGATGGCCTTTTTTGGAAGATATGTCCCAAGATACATACCCAAGCTGAGTATGATGCCTTCATAACTTTCTCCCTCCACTTTTCTGCCTCTTTTCACAGAGATCTCATGAAGGTTTCACGTCTTTCATATCAAACATGCATTGCATCCCATGGCTGGGTCCCAGTGAGATCTAACCTTTCTCCAGATGAAGGTCTCCACCAAGGTTTATCTGTGGCTATGTGTGTATGCACAGACCGGTCTTTGCCTGCTTTGGTCCCAATTTAGCCAGGCACACCAGCAAGCATCTATGAGCTGGTCTAAGACCCCTCCACTACAACCTCACCTTCACCTCTCCAAGCAACGGACACAGCAGATGGGATTTATCCTACCTGCCCTGCAGTCCATGCAAGTTATTCTGGGCTTCCTCTGGAACCACTAAAGAGCTTCCACATCCCTGGGACAACCAAACCCACAGGAGATGCCTGTAGGAAGGTCTCTGACCCCCAGGAGAGCCCGGGGAGGATCACCCCCTCAGCACAGCCAAGCACCCACAGACTCTTACCTTCCCCACTGATGCTCTGCCTTTCAGCACAGCAGTATTTATAGCCGCCCCAGGCTATTACATATTAAAAAAAAGGCTGATTTCACCCCCACTAAACCCAACCTGAAGGAGATGCACTGTCAGACTTTGTCAAACGCCACAAGCTGCGTTGCTCTCCTGGCTCAGCAACGCGTCTCGCAGAAAGAGGAAATGGTTTGGAGGCTGATATTTATTTTTTTGTTTTGGTTGGTTGGGTTTTTTTACTTAATTTTTTTTTTTTTTTTTCAGATGAACCAAGCGTAAACTAAATGCTGACATGAAGGAGCAACAGGGAAGAAGTTTTGCCCCAAGACAAAAGTTTAGCAGTGGACAAGTGGTTCCCACGAACGCTCCCCTGCAGGAGGGGATCGGCTCTGCTGCAGGGGACAGGGCTTTGTCTATTAAATAATTCTGGAGCGGTGCCTTCAGGTGCCTCAGCAGCCTCAGAGCCAGTCTGCAATTAGTGCTGGAACAGCCAGCGCTGGGATTTTCATCTTTGCAAAAGCACCAGGTGATTCTTGCAAGCAGGCAGCCGAGAAGAGATTTTAGGTTAAGCTCTGTGGCTTAGGAGGCTGATTAAGAAAATAATTACTCCTTAACCGGGGGTTTGCTCAGAGTCCCCACAGAACTGGTATTTCACAGCTGATGTCAGGGTTTGGTCTGGGGGCTTAGAGCAGAACAGAGTCTTCTGGTTCTGGACACCCAGTGCAAACCCACACAGAGCACCTGAGTCCTCCTAAATTCCCCCTGAGAAATAAATAATCCTGCTTGTTTTCCAAAGTTCGCTTTGGTAAAGAAGGATGTCAGTGGGAAACAGCGCCCCGAGGTAGTCGCTGGGAAGCCCTCGTGGGCCGTTCTCATTACCTGTGCGATGGAGTGGGGAATGCAACACCCAACTCCACCAGCTGCCAGGACACAAACACATCACAGTCTTATTTATCAGCAAACACAGGCACTTCTCTCCTTGCGTAGCAGCCCAAATGAGATTTTTCTAAGCAGAAAACCCCCAAGGAAGGGAACAGAGCAGAGGAGAGGGACCCCTGTGCACCCCATGATGGGGAGGAACCTGGGGAGGAACCAAAGGCAGAGGGAGAGCAGCACTTGCAGCATCCCTGCCAGCCATCGCCTAAGCTCACCAGAAGGGTTTCTGAAGAAATGGTTATCTTCCTACAGCTTTGGGATCAGGTAATTTATGCTCAATAGCAAGCCCTAAAGAAAAACCCGCTAGCAGCCATTAACTCTGATACCGCTCTCCCCAGGCTCAGACAGCTATAGCTTAGGAACAGCCTACTCAAAGCATTTCCAAGTGATGCAGCATACGTTTAAAACCAAATTTGGGGAATACGCTGGCCTAACAACTCCAGCAGCAGCTGTAAGAAAAAAAAAGAAAAAAAAAAAGAAAGAAAGAAAAAAAAAAAGAACAACCAACTAGCTTAATCTTCTCACCTCACTTCAGCAAACGCGTACAACCCAAGCAGATAGGTTGCACAGCCTACAAGGTACATGACCTGCTCCAACCACTGAAGCACCAGAAAAAAAAAAAAAATGCTGTAACAAAAACACTTCCTTTCCCCCCAGCACCCTGCTCCTAATTAGCCTCATTAGCCATATCAGGGTGCGCCCTGCTGATTTTAAAGGCACTGTGGTCAAACAAGCACGTTGGGGAGGTGTCTATATAAAGGTGAGGCTTGTTTGCTGTGTAAGTAATAGAAATAAGGGTAAAAAAGGTTGTTTGGGGGTTTCACTAGTGCTGCTGTAGGCAATAGGGTTAATTTTTTTTTTTTATTGACTATACCTTTTATAGGTAATGTTAATGCAAAAAATATGAAATACAGCTGGAAAAGACCACTAGGAGAGCTTGAGTGGAGGAACATGGTTGCTGTGAGGGTTTTGCTGTTTATGCTCTAGGCAGAAAGTACATAAGAGCAGAAAATGGGTCCTGGCTTGGGAAGATCAGTCCCTGCAGGACTCTGGTTGCTGGGCTGTGTCTGACTGTGTTCTCTGCAATGGAAACTTGCAGCAACCACAGGTTTAGAAATTAACCTCCAGACTCGTTCTTTGTCATGACCTGAGCTGAGGGTTAAAAAAAAAAAAAGGGGGGGGGGTGGCTGTGGGGATGTGAGCGTGTTTTCTCCAGGTCCCTCTGGCAAGGGGTTTGAGGATGGGGTCTGCCAGCCTGGGGCAGTGCCTTGTTCAGGATACGGACCGATATGTATCGGAAAGGTTTCCTCTGCTGTGCCAGAGCTGCACAGGGTTTCCTTGAGTACCAGGCTGAGCTAACCCAGCTGCTCAGCAGCAACAGTGACTTGCACTAAAAAAAAACCCCACAAAACAGCTTTATTTTTTATTTTTTATCTCCCATACACAGTCGAACCACCCCAGCTGGGAAACAGGAGCGCTCCGAGCACAGGAGGACTGCCCTGCAGGCTTCACCATCGCTAATGATGGAGAAAAGCAACAGCTTCAGCTGCCGAAAGGTCTGCGCTTGCAGAAGCGCCGCTTTATTTTGAGGGAGTCTGTGAGGCGGAAAGGCAGCGCGGCGCGCACAGCCACTGGGTGGCAATCGCCATCCGGCTGCAGCACCCAGCCAGCACCCCTGGGACCCGCCGAGCATCCCCTCCCTTCACCCCACATGCAAATGCGGGAACATCTGGTAGCGAGGACTTGTAAAGATAGCCCTCAGCTAAGCAAATACAGGAACAGGGTCTCAACCGAGCTGCCATGTAGTTAAAGCTTTTTTTTATTATTATTATTTTAATTGTTGGGTGGTTTGGTTGTTTTTTTTTTAATGCTCATTTGCCTGTTGTAGTTTGCCCTGCTGCATCTTGCTCGGCTTTATCGCCTGTCTGCAGATGCTGTGCAGCGTGCGGCCCGGCGCGGTGGCAGCGTCCCCATCCCGCTGGGGAAAAGTGGCCCTTCCATAAGGGATACCGTCCTTTGAAGGGTCTGAATTAGCCTTAAAAGCTTCTAGTTTATTCTCCCTGGTTGCTTTGAGCAGGGCCAGGTGTCCCTTGTACAGGATCTGGGCTGTCCCTGGGACTTGGGCTCGCCAGCATCCCGGGGGCACTAGGGCAATACTCGGGGGAGGTTTCTCCGAAACGCAGCCCAGGCATTTATGCAATTCCCTCTTGGTCTCTGCAGGCTGGTTTGGGCTTAGGACCGAAGAGCTGGAGAGTAAACCTGTGGTCTGGGAGACTAGAGCCTGCTTAGGGTGGGAGCTGGAGGCAGATTCAATGTGCTCCTGCCGCAGGCTTCCTCTGCAACCTCGGGTAAACCATTCTGTGTCCCCCGACCTCCGTTTGCCATCTGTGCAATAGGGACATCACCACAACTCTGCCCTGGGGAGGTATTATGAGGACAAGGGTACACCTGAAATACCCACAGTGCTTAAGCTGTACTCGCAGCAAGTTTTTTTGAGGATACTGCAGAACCACGTAGTTTAGACCCAAAGACCTGATGATTCAAGTCTACGTACTAAAATGCAGCGAGCAGCAAACCACTGCACAGACCTCTGGTTGGGTTGGCTCTACCCACGTCCCCGCTGCAGTTCTCAGAGCTGCATTACCACCAGCGTTACCCTGAACCACACTGATAACAAACCTTCAAACACCATCTTCATCCCTGTTTTGCAAAAGATGCTTTACCCAGACCTTGGCTCTTGCAGCCCAGGCTGATTTTGGAGATGTTGAGCTGGTGGTCATGGAGGAGACCAACCCTCCTGGAGCAGGCACTCTGCCCTGAAACGAGCACGGCCACCTCTTCCCCCTCTCCTCAAACCACTGCCCACCGGGAAGGAGGCGACGGAGTAGCATCACTCCGGTGCCAATGAGTAAGATGTTGTGGTTCCCCTCTGGTTTTGTGGGGCCAAGCACCATGGCTTGCGATGCTGCGATAGGTCCTGGGGCTCGCCGCTGCGGTCGCTGCTGAAGAAATAGCTGCAGTGGTAACGGGGAGTGGAATTGTAGCGGGCGGTGGAGCAAGGAGAACCAGGGCACTGCTACTGCGGGAGAGCAAAAGGTACTCGGGATCGGGGCAAGAGCAGAGGAAGGGGCCTGATGGAGAGGGAGAGGTTGGGTGATGGTGCAGGACCATCTCCAATTTCACCGGTGCTTATCCGAACGGGGATCCCAGGGAAAAGGGGGGAGACTGGGAGGGAAGGGCGGATGCAAGGAGGGACGGGGAGGAAAGTTGAAGAAAGGGATGAACAGAGCAGGCTGTGGTTCCTGCGCAGCCACCTGCAAGGCGCATCTCCCTCGGACTTGGATGAACTCCCCAAAGGAGAAGATGATCAACCTGATGCTGCCAGGAGCAACCAGTGAGGGGGGGGACACCAACACCCCATTTCATTTTAGGGAAGAAACCAAAGGCTGCCAGAGCCACTTCTTCTGGGAGGTGGTTAATGCAAACATCCTCCAGCGTGGCAGCCAGGCTGCTGTCTCATTCTGCAGGCGGTTGGGCTCATCTTCCAGATGAGACGCTCCTCGTTGCAGATGGCCCCGCTGCCACCCTGAGCACACAATGCAAGGCAGAAGATTGCCATCAGCTCGGTGACGAGAGGCCATTTCGGACTCCAAGAACAGCATTGACCATAAAACCATCTTGTTCTTATTGGATGAAGGCAACGAGGGAAGAATTTACATGGGCGCGGCCTTCCCAGAAGGGATGAAGCTGATACCTCAGCTCTCCGTGCTCCTGTGCACAAATACCCTAATTCAGCCGACAGATTTCTCAGGCTAATCATTAAACAGGAAAATGCCTTTACAGCTCACAAGAACTTTGCTTGCCGCCAACATCTGCTCCCAACGCAAGGCTGCCAAAGTTTCCAGGAAACTCTCTCAGACTTTTTTTATTGTATTTATTAAATGTTGTAATTCAGTGCTGGTGGCACATTTTCGGCGAGTGTCTCAGGAGATTAAAATCTTGTTTTTAACCATGCAAATGGTCTAATGAGGGTTGGGTGGAAGAGATGTTCGGGCATGAAGGAACTTTGTTCTGCTGGTTTTCAGACAGATACTCAACCACAAGAAGCTGGTGCTTGGGCTCTCCCAACTCAGAAGGCCACCAGGTTGACAGGAGGTGATTGCAGTTCTGGTTCCTGGCCAACCTGGCCACCAGGTCCTTTCAGTTCACCTCCAGGAGACATTACCCTAGGTGGCATCAGCTGGTCATGGCTGCAGAGATGTTTTATGGGTTGACGGGAGGTGGTTGCCATTCTGGGTCCTGGCCAACCTGGCCACCAGGTCCTTTCAGTTCACCTCCAGGAGATGTTAACCTTAGGTGGCATCCGCTGGTCGTGGCTGCAGAGATGTTTTATGGGAACCAGGAGCTTGGTGCGGCTAAGCTGCTGTGCCCACGCGGAAGTGAGGGCCCTGCTGCAGTTTCACGCAGGTGGAACCAAGAACAACGGGAGGCACCGACACCGAAAGTCCTGCCTTGGTTTCAATGGTGAACCACATGGTTTTGTTGCATTGTTTTTATTCTCAGCCCAAAAATTACTCCGACCTGGTTATTTCCCCTGAAACCATCGTGAATCGGCACTCAGCCAATCGGGGAAGGGCTCCTCGCCCAATATTCCGTTATTCCCTTTTATGGTCATCATCTGGCCTCTCCGAGGAAAAAAAAAAGGTGAGAACAAACCGCACCAAGATGCAGTCAGTTGGTTCCACGTGGCAGGTTGTCCCATGACCTGCTCCCGTCAACATACCACAGGGCCAGAAAAGGGGAAAAACTCATCGGGCAGAAGGTAATGGCACTTGTGGGCTCAAAAAAACAGAGTTCCAGCAGGTATCTGAGACAACGAGCCATGAAGAGCATCAGTGGATGTGCTGTCAGACACTCTGGCCAGCTGTGCCAATGATAACCAACAAACTGGGTCTCAGAAAACAGTACTGGGCACCGTGACTGATACTGGTTGTGGCTCTAGGAAGACTACCAAGGCTTTGCCTTGAGTTGGACCCATGTTGCTCTTGTTGTTCAACCAACATGGGAGAAACATGCTAACAGAGAGACTCCAGTCTAACTGAGGAAAGGTCTTCCTCCTCCCACCCATAATTATGGGAGCAGATGGACACTGATTTCTGTTTGTGGGTAGTAGATGACATTTACAGACCTTAGCCTCAAAGCCCTTGGGACTGCAACACCTCAAGCCCACATTGATCAATTCATGATCAAACCCTGATCTGAGGTTCGTTTGCAAAGTCACGCTGCAGATCCTGGCTGACATACAACAGAGGTCAAACCCCACCACCAGGTGCCAACCCAAACCTTCCCAGAACTGAAGATGTTTTGATCTTCAGATGTTTTTTCTGAGCCCCTCCTGGGTCCCAACCAAATAATCACACATTAGTCTCTGCTCATCTTACCCTGCCCTGGAGAGGAGGCAGATAACTAACAAGCCATAAAGGAAACCACTTTCCCACTCTGACCATGAGCATCCTTCCTGGGGGACCTTTAGGGAGCACTAGCTTTTGTTCTTACCAGCAACAGGATTTGCAATTATTGGGTCTTTTCAAGTGGGATGAGCTAGCAGAAGCTGTTGTGAAGAACTGAATACCCAAACCCTGATCTGTGATCAGTGCAACTCCACCAGATCCTGACACGGATGCATACAACTCAATCCACCCACCAGTACTTACCGTACAGCTGCATGCTCTTGGCCTTAAAAAAAGCAGAATATTCCACAAGCAGAATCTCTCATCGTAATTTGTGACTTTTAATTCTACGCTGAGATGGAAAGAGAAACAAATTACTGGAAGAGCTAAAAAAAAAAAAGGTTGCTTGAAGCAACCTTAGAGCAACGTTTGGCTCCTGTCTCACCCGATCCTTAGTCTGAAGCAGCCCTGTAAGATAAATAAGCTCCCAGGGAACATGTTTTTTCCCAGCACCCCAATGTATTTCCTCATACTGATGATATTTAAAACTCCTTTCCTGACATGAGCGCATTCAAGTATTTGGTTAGAAGGCAGATTCCTCTGCCAAATGAGAAAAAAAGAGGTGGTGTCACTTAAAGAGGATTTAGCAACGTCATGTTGGGCCCAGTTTGAGTCTTTGTCACGTAAAACCCCTGGAGCCGAGGTAGGAAATTTGGTATTAATGAACAGGGGAACAGCTGCTGAGTTTCATCGCCTCTTCTAAGGCAGCATAGTCACCCCAAAGCTGCGGAGGAGATCTCGTTTCTCTTGTCTGCTGCTTCTGACAGCCCCGACATGTAAAATTAGAACATGGGAAGTTTCAGGAACAAATTCTCAAACGTGCTTCAGTTGCAAGAAGAAGAAATTAGTACCATGGGGAAAATTTCCTCCCTGGCTGAAACTCTTGTCTTGACAAATGAAGAGAGAAATGGCGTGCCGAGTCAGAGGTGTAGAGAGTGGGGAAGGACGGAGGAGACCAAGCACTTAGCCTCCAAAAACCTTGACCCAGACTTTCGTGCCTCTTTATACCAAGAGTACGACCGCTTGTGCAATTTCTATTTTCTAATTTTGGCATATCCGCTCCTTAAAGGGAGGCAGTGACAGGAGAGGTAGGAACAGAAGGAGCATTTCTGGGCATCCGAATCCGCCCCGAGACTCATCTGAAAAGCCTGCATAATGTCGCTGTATAAATTCATGAGCCTCTTCCTCTGGGGAGCCGTGCTTTAGTGCCAAAAGATATTGCAGAATTACAGCAATCAGAAAACAATAAAGAGCTTGGGAAAACGCTGATGAGAGAAACTGGAAAAATTAGGATAGTTGAAAAGACAAATGAGAAGGAATAAAATACAGGTATTAAATAATTGGTGGAAGCAGGAGGTAGATGAAGAGCTGTTTTCATGGCTTGTACTCCAAGCACAAGGAGCCATTAGATGAAAGGAATAGATGGGAAATTACATGTGTGTGTCCCCGCAAAGGGGGGGACTTTCACTCGACAGAGGTAATTAGACTGGGGAGCTCACTGCCACATGCATCTTCACCTGAAGCCACCATCTGAAGAGGTTCACGTGAACGACAAGAATACCATGTGCTGTCCCATTAACAGTAATAAAAGCAGCACTGAAAGGGCTTTCAGAAACCGAGCCTTCCCCCGCCTGTCTTGCTTTTTTCCTTTAAACATCTGGAGGGAAGCAGCCGCTGGACCACAAGACTGAAGCAAGAAGTCTGATGAAGACTTGACATTAGCCAAGAGAGACCTCAGCCACGCTAGGGACTGCTGACGCCCACGCAAGTCTTCCTTCTGAGCCTTGACCTACCGTATCCCTGGGATATTTAAAATAAACCTCATCATTCATCCCTAAGGATGACCTTAGCTCAACAGACTTCTGGTAATCCAGCGTGGTGACAGCTCATTAATGTTTAACTCCAGAGTGGGGGTTTGCTGCTATCGGTGTCCAGGGGAGGGGATGTTCCAGTGAGCCCTGATAAGAGATACCACATCCTCCTATAGGGGTTAAATAATCAGGGGTTAAATAACAGCGACACGCTATTGCTGATGGAGGTTTATGGCCTGACTTGCGCACTCCTCGCCTCGGAGGGGTATAATCTTATAAAACAAACCGCATTCAAGAAGCAAAGTGATGGTACCTTATTGCAGAGATGTTTTAACAAGACCCGAGGGAAGCGCAGGTGGTTTTTCACCGCTTTACGATGAGTTGTACGCTACTTGTTATTTTGTAAACCCCATAAATCTCCAGCTCCCGGAGTCCTGTCGTTACATCAGAATCGTTCTTCCTTTTTTTGAAAAACAAGAACTGCAAAGACTCTCTGAATGGAGAGACACAAAAGGGTATTTTTACAAAGGCTGTGCTTTTTAACACAAGTTTTCTGGGTTCTCTGGGGTCTAACTTGTGGCGCTTTGGTACATTTTGATTTTTTTGCAAAATGACTGACCCTGGCAAAAGCAAGATGAACTGGTAGCCAGAAAGATAAAATAATCTTGCCTCTTTAATACTGCCAAGCTTTTTAAACTGCTTGACCTCTGCAAGGCAAGAGCTCGAAAGTGAAAATAAAAGACAAGACAAAGGTCACTTATTTGATGCTGGGGGGAGGCGGGGGGTGGGGTGGGTGGTGGAATGTGCCTGGCTTTGATGGAACCAGTCCAGATCCGCTGCATGGGGGTCCCAAAGTGGGAAGGCCAGCTTGGGGGTGTCCTTGTCCCTGCACCGCAGGTTGAAACTGTGGTTTCCTTTCCATTTCATTGCAGCCCCTCCAGGTGAACAAGTATTTCTAAGGGAAGAAGTGGATGTCTGCAATCTTTCACTTTCCTTTCCAGTCTTCATACCTCTCCCAACGTCAGGAGGTGACATTTGAAGGAGAACAGCCCAAACACTGAGGACATTCACTCTCAAAGCTGCATTGCAGATGTCCTTCTCTAAACAGTATTTTTAGTTCAGAAGCACTGTCTCTGTCTGTTTCTTCCTCCTTTCCTACTAGTTAAAAAAAAAAAACAACAAAAAACAAACCAAAACCAACAAAATTCCTGGAACCTCAACTCCTGGTTCTTTTAAGTGACTTGCTAGAAAAAGTGTTGAAGCACATAAGCCACAGCTGCCTTGCAAGTGGCCATGGGCTACAGTTTTAAATCTCATCATGTTTTGAGTTTTCCTTCTCATTGGACTCATCAGTTTGCCTTAACAGTAAAGAACAATTTTCTAGCAGCCAGAAGTACCTAGAATTTAAGATCAGATTTTCTCCTGCTATTCCCCTCTCTCCAATCAGAACTTTTTCCTCCAGGCTAGGAGAAAATGTCACACTACTGCATGGTTTCTATCCCAGCCTTGCAGGCAGGGGGGCCAAAGGATACGATTGAAGCAAGGTTTTCTACATGGGTTGATATTTTTTCTTACCTCTTAACCCATGAAAGAAACCACAAGCATCATTAGATGTGCCCTATAGTCACAGCATCTGAGCCATCTCCTGGCGGGTGCCACCAGGTCTGGCTTGGAGATAGGCTTGTGTGCAAGATGTGCCTTTCTATCGGCTGGTCCGGAGTGGAGTCGTCTGACAAGCTTCACCTTCATTTTCAGTGGGTCTTTTTCTGCCATTTGGAAGGTTTCAGACAGAGCTAGTGTTTCCTCGAGCCAAAAATAGGCTTTAAAATGTCCTGGTCTAAATGCCTTACTTCAGGGCACATGCAGAGAGCTGCTGCAAAAACTGTGCTGCAGCAGGGACGTGTCCTCCCCCCAGCTGGCCTGGGTCAGCAAGTGAAAACGCCAATAAATCCAGGGAAAAAGAGGAAACTGATGGGAATAGGACTCCAAAAACTGACACGCACCTTGGTGTAGCTGTGCTTAGTGACTGACTATCCAGCAAGATGCTGAAAATCTCTTTGACTTTGAATTAATCGGCCTTGCTTCTGTTTTGAGCTGCTCTCGTGGTTTAACCCCAGTTAGCAACTAGGACCAGGCAGCCGCTCGCTCACTGCCCCCTCGGTGGGATGGGGGAGAGAATCAGAAGAATAAAAGTGAGAAAACTCATGGGTTGACATAAAGACAGTTTAATAAGTAAAGCAACAGCCACACAGAGCACGCACAAGCAAAGCAAAACAAGGAATTCATTCACTGCTTCCCATCAGTGTTCAGCCATCCCCAGGGCAGCGGGGCTCCGTCACGCTTCATGGTGACTTGGGAAGACAAACCCCATCTGCCCCTTCCTTCTTCTTCCCCCAGCTTTACACACCGAGCATGTCAGCACATGGTATGGAAGAGCCCTTGGGTCAGTTGGGGTCAGCTGTCCCGGCTGTGTCCCCTTCCAGCTTCTTGTGCCCCCCAACCTGCTCACTGGCGGGGAGGTGTGAGGAGCAGAAAAGGCCTTGACTGCCAAGCAACAACCAAAAACATTAGTGTGCTGTCATCACTGTTTCTCACCCCAAACCCAAAACACAGCGCTACACCAGCCGCTAGCCAGAAAGTTAACTCCATCCCAGCTGAAACCATGACAGCTGCAGGAGCATCCTTTGATAGGAAGAGGAGGTACTGCTTACAATCCCCTTCCCTGATGCTCTTTAACGGGATTCAGGGTGGCTTTTTGCAGCCTCACTCACTCCTTTCACAGGAGCATCACCCGGGTGAAGCCCCCGAGCAGGACAGAGGCTGAGCGGAGCCGTTTGCTCTCTTGCGAAGGGCCTTCGCGCATCGCTGGGGTTGTGTTTCCTTTTCTGGGAGGGCAGGCGAGCGGCGGGGCGAGCTGATGCCAAGGGCACAGAAACGGTATTGCACAACGCTGGGAGAACGCCGGCTTCCAACCGTCAGGGCTGCGAGGCGGCAGCAGCGGCGGGAGGAGAGGACGTGCAAGTTGATGCCTTTTGCGGCCGCCAGGGTCTTTTTTTACTTTTAGAGAAGTTGGGCTCATCCTAAGTTCCTCTCCCACAGATTGTTCCTGTTGTTGTTGCTGCTCCGACCCCGCAGATCATGTGGCTCGGTGTGACCTGGGCGCAGCGATGTTGGGCGCCGGGAGCTCCGGGTGTCCTCCCCCACGCTGGGGGACAGCAGGGACAGTGGGGACAGAGGTCCCTCTGGCTCCAACAGCTGGGTCCTTTCACCTATTTGCCATCCTTCTCACTCTTGGTCCATCCCTTTAGGGAACTCAATACCCCTTTAACTTCCTAAATATGAAGCACTCTCTGTTCCTCAACCGGCCACCTTGGCAGCTGTGCCAGGGAGCCGCTCCAGCTGCAGGACCCCAAAAAGCTGTGCACAGGCAGAGAACAGGGATCTCCTTTCCAGGGGGCATCCCTTGAACGCGCCTGGCATGGAGGGCAGGGTTATATATAAAGGTGAAGCTTTCCCACCCAACAGCTGGGTCTCCTTTAGCTTTCATCTGCCTCATCATGGCCGAGACCAAACTCCCTGTCGTTTGGACGCAATAAACCATCATTTATACGTGGGACCGGGTTTGCTCGAGGGCTCGGCCAGGGAAGCGAGCTGCAGTCCCGCTTTTGTGCACACCTGGACACGGCCACCCAAAATTGTCCACTCTTGGCCCCGGGGGTTGCGGGGTGGCCACGTAGCTGCTGTAGGGGACACCAAGGTAGGGGCAGCACCCGTGTCCCCTCCTCCTTGCTCCCAGGAACATACCCAGAGCCAGGCTAGCATGGAAGAGCTTTAAAACCCAGTGCCAGGACAGTTAGAGGCATCGCTGTAAAACAGGTCATTAAACAGTCAATTAGGCAGCTCATTGGGAAGGGTCTGCGGCAGCAATTCCCCGCCGTGCTCTGTTCTGAGATGTGCCCTCAGATGCTTTCTCCGAGGCTGCCAGAGCCGGTGGGTAGCGATGGGTCCCATTCCCCTCACCTTTCCTGCCGGCTCCCAGGAGCCAGGGGTGGATTTTAGTACAAAAATCTGTTTTTCTAAGGGGGGGGGAAAAAAAAAAACAACCAACCAACAAAGAGGGAAGCATACACTCGGCGGTGGCCTGAAAGCCCTCCACAGCGAATGGACCTGAGCCTGTGCCCTACAGACAGAGCTGCAAACCAGCCCACTCCAGAGAATGTTTTAAATTATGCATGCCAGTTACTAGTTTCTGAATTAACTGTATTGCTTCACGGCACAGTTCCTGCTGCAAACCCTCCGTGGAGGGAGCACCGGTGAGTCAAAAGAGCAAAACGAGCCAGCTCGGTTATATAAGAAATGGAATGGTGAATAATAGCGAGACTCTGAGTGTGCCGTATGTTACATTTACAGCTGGAGCACGTGGGGAAGGGGATCGATACGTGTGGGGAGGAGGGAGAGAGCGGGGACAGAACCAAACCAGCCCCAAACCATGCGAAAAAACTTGCAGCGAGAGGTGTAAAAAAGGGGGGGTTCTCCATCTCCCATCGCCAAATTGAGCCAGAGGAGCCAGTGATGGAGATGTTTTTGCACAGTGCATGGTCCAGCTCTGCTCCTGTCACTGCAAAAGGCAGCAGATGCCACAACCGCCAGCCAGGATCATGCACTTCTCTCGCAAGCAACGCTGTCAAACCCATATCAATTTATGAAAAAAAAAAACCAAACCACCCACACTGAAAAGTCATGAAATCATAAGTTTCATGGTTTGGAGCAAAGGGCAGGGAGATGGGTCCTGGGGGACCAGTCCCTCCTTGCAAAGTGGGGTTGTACTGAGTCCTCGGGGCTCTCCATCCTCTGAGTGGGCAGAAAGTGCGCTCCGAAAGCCGAGCGGAGCTGCATCCCAGGCTGCAGAGAGCTCTCCTTCGCCAGGCTTCGCCTCCGCTTTCGCCGCCTTTGCCCCCAGTAACACACGCTGCTCCCATCTACTTTTTGCAGTGCCTTCAGCCCTTCCGACGGTGAAACAGCAGCAAGGATTTTGGGGAAGTGGTTTTTCATGGCCCTAAAACTTTCTCTGGAGAAGAGGAGCGCCCCGAGGCTCCTGGCTGCCATCAATGCACTGCCGGTGAGGCTGGATCCGGCCACGGGAGCTCTGCCTCCAGCGGGATGGGGGAGGAGGAATTCCATCTTCCCCATTTTCCACCTTTTGAGGACATGGGCGCCACGGGGGAGTTCAGCTTCTCCATCCATGTTCCTGCCTTCGAATTTCCTGGGATGCACGCCCCTGGCAGGGACGCGAGGTCTCACTCGTTCCCAGCCCAGAGAGCATCCACCATCGCTCTCCCAGGCTCCAAAACGGGGCTGGTGCTGGGAAGCAGGCGGCACCGTCTCCATGAATTGAGGCTGATGCCCGATGCCAGGCTCCTCCATCACCCGGGGCCATGGAAAATCCCACCTGCTCATATATATGTTTGGTTTTTTTTTCCTCTGACAACTCAGCCTGTGGTTTTCTCAGTGACTCAATACAGGCTCTGAGCAGCCTTGTGAGCAGAGCCCAGCTTATGTCGGACTCTGTTTTTAGTCAATCAGCCCTAATTAACGCTGACTGTAATGGTTCTCAATGGCTGTGGATTCTTCCTGTTCGTACGTAAGAATATTTCCACTGTTCACTTTCCAGGCTGCGGTTTTTATTTCTAGTGAGATATTTTCCCCCATGATCCTCACACACATTTTCCAGAAGGATTTGGAACTCCTAATTTCAGGTATTGCCTTTGCTTGCTTAAAAGACACCTTTTCTTTTTGCGAGCCATGCTGTTATATGTATTACAAATAGAAAATCATGTTTTTCAATGGCAACCACTAAGAATAAGCAGCTGAAAAGAAACCCATACACTGAACAAGCCACTTTCATCTTTACTTTTTTAGTAACATTGGGATTGGGACATTTGAATTTTTATAAGACATGAGAAAAAACTTGTAGCTGTAAAATAATTCCCAGGCTCCATGTAGGATCCTCCATATAAACATTCCCACTTTCAAGGAGCCAGAGAGTTGTTTTGGGGGTGGAATTTAAAAGAATCCACAAAGAGAAATGTTTTCAGCCCCTTGAAGTGCAGAGGAAATATTGAATATAAGCAGAGGGAGCGGATCGGCTCGGTAAGTGCACAGCACCGGGGAATATGCGATTCATGGCAGACATAAAGAACTGCGCAGTGGATTGTCCATATGCCTTAATGGTTCATATAAATAGATGAAACTCTGCTGGATTTGTTATTGGTGAGCTTAATCTTGTCTCAAGGAGTGTCTGGTGTCTACGGATGGTTTATGTATATTGCCTATTAGAGCGCAGATGATTTAACAAGCTTATCATAACCTACGGGGGGGTTTATTATATAAATGACACTGTGCTATTGCTGGATATACGGTCCTGCTGCACAGCAGTCCGGGTCCTACGGCAAGACCCAACAGATAGACCGCGATGGTGCAAAATGACCATCGCTGAGCGAGCAGTGCCATGTTCAGCCTCCGATTCTCACGGGTCTGCCAGAGCCGTGGGCAGAGATGATATAACAGCGTCCAGCTTCGGCCCCGGGCTGGCTCTGCTGAAACCATCATCGGAGAGCTGCTCTGGATGGACGGACAGACGGACGCTCTGGCAGGGACCCCACACCATCCATGGGCTTTTGCAGGAAAAGGCGGAAAGACCCGGCAAAGCCCACCCAAATCGCAGCTCAGAGGCATTTGGTGCCGAATAACCCCGTGCCCCCGCCACCGCCTGGCCCCCTGCCTGTGTCCCAGCCAGGAAACCAGTCGGAAAATGAAAATTAAGTTGCCCTAACCAGCAAAAGTACTGCAACGAGGTTGATTATTTTAGGTGATAGCTCCAGCCAAGCAGAACCAGGACTGGGCTGTCCCCCGCCTTCGAGCAGCACTCGCTGTTCTCTCACCCCTCTCTAGCGTGTTTCCTGCCGCCACCCAGCCCCGGCGATTTCTGGGATGGTTTCTGCAATTAATCCCCCAGAAAGGGGCCAACGTTGTGCCCAAACTCCCCCCCCCCACACACACCAGCACCCAACATCGTGCCCCAACTCCCCGCCAGCACCCACCGGGAAGGACGCAGGGCGATGGGTACAAGACTTTGCGTGCAAGCGTAGCGAGAAAAGGGCTTTATTTTCTTACAAGCTCCGTTATATCAATGCAAAGCTTTTTCTTTCCCCTGCTGTGGCTTCTTGCACGCGAGAACCCGCGGCGAAGCCCTTCCGCAGGGCGGGCAGGCGGCGTAGAGCTCTCCCCACGGAGGGGGGGAATGGGGAAATGCTCCCGAGATGCCGCACTGAAAGGTTGAGCTATTTTTTAAATTTTTTTTTTTTTTTTTTTTTTCGGTTTTGCACTACCTTGTGGCTTTATGGGAACTCGTGGAACCGTTATTGGCGCGGAGCGTTTTCATTAAGGAACAAGAATCCTGTTTTCTTGCAGATCTTCCTCATCACCGAAACCCAAAGGGAAGAAAGAAAATTATTACCCAGGAGACGGCGAAAGCGGGTCATCCTAAATACGCGTTTCTCAGCTTGCCGCTCCTTGCAAAGGCTGCAAACAGCAGGGACAAACCCCTGAGTCCTTTGCCGAAAGGATGGGGCGAAGGCTGTGGTGCTCCGGACCCGGATCCTGGCCAGGCTCTGCTGCCCAGAGCAGCATCTTCAGCTCCATCTGAGCCAGAAAATGAGATTTTGTCCATGGGAAAAGGCCCACAATCTCTGTAAGCCATCCCTGCAACACACTTCGCATTTCCTAATTGCCTTTTTGCAGAGGTTATTATTGAGTAATGCCTATTTTGTTGAAAAATTGCACCATAAACAGCCAACGGGGAAGGAAATAAATAATTGCTAATAAATGTCAAAGTAGATTAGCAAGCCAGAAAGGCCAAGAAAGAACAAACTATTTTTTTCTTTTTTTTTTTTTTTCTTTGGGTTAGAAAATAACTGCAGGGTTCTTGCAAAGATTGTATTTAATGAAAACTATTCCAGTACGTTGCAGGGGAGTTAATGCTTTGTCATTTCCTCAGACTGGGTTAAAATACTGTCTGACTCCTCCGTGGTCTGCAGCGAGCCTGGAAAATAGCCTTTTCTTCTGCAAAGCAAGGAAAAGAAGTAAAAAAACTGATGTTTTTCTGAGCACATCGGGAGCTCAGAGTCCTGGATGCAAAGGGCTCTACCAGGCTCCAGTGTTGGGAAATTTGGGGGGTTTATTAGATCTCCAGAGTCTGAAATTACATGAGATGATGGGCATCTCACTGATATTTAGCAAAAAACATGCTTCAAAGCAAGGCAAAGCTGGGGAAAATAGAATTTAAAGCCTTAAATAAGCCATAGAACCGTAGATAAATAGAGATCAAAATAAGAAAAAAATCAGATAATAAAGATGAAAATGCCGTTACTTCACAGGCGGTCAGTGTTTGGGAGTTTTCTGCATCTCTGACGCCCCCGGGCTGTGCAGCCCCAGCCCGGCCCTTTCTGGAAGGAGACGCAATGTGTGATTTGGCCAACACAACCCTTCAGCTGCCCCTTTGATTTAAAGACTCATTAACATCAGCGCAAAGCTGCGCTTTCCGGAATGGCTGCTGAGAGCCGTAAAAGTGACTTATGGAGAAGCAGAAAGGGGGAAAGAGAGAAGAAACCCTACTCAATTCTGCTCATGGACCCACCAGCACAACTCCACTCTCCTTCCCAGGGTGTTGCCCTTGCTGAGAAAGGGCCGGTGCCTCCGGTTTCTGCAATGACCTCGGCTTTCAAAGTTCAGAAAGCCGCTTTTTTTTTTTTTTTTTTTTTTA
>NW_009647836.1:109645-130254 GCF_000708025.1 Charadrius vociferus
CCTCTTTTTTAAAATTTAAAAAGCCCTTTTTTTTTTTTTTTTTTTTTTTTAACAATATGCAAAGAAATAGCGCAACATAAGCTACTTCAGCATAAATCCTGGGCAATTTTTTTTTCCTTTTCATTTTCTCCTCTTTACTCAGCAGAAACCCATATTTCCTTGCTCTGTATTGAAGAAATAAAAACCTCAAGAGCATAGAGGATGCAGAAATTAATAGCTAACCCTTCACTTGCTCCTCGTGGCTCCCCTAACTACTGCCAGCTCAACTTGTGGTTGAGATTACAGCGATAAATCACAAGCTGCTCTTTGAAATAACAGCTCTGATTTCACCCAGCGTGAGGAAGGAGAAGGACCGGCGAGTTGTGCAAGGTGGGAGGGACGGAGCCACGATGGGTTCCCCTGGGCTTGGTGGTGGGTCGAGGGGACCTGGACAGGACTGTACACCTTCAGGCATGGCCACTAGCTCGTGGTTCATGGCTGGAAATGCGAGAGGGAGATTTTCCCCTGCCCCAGTTGCCATCTTTGTGAAAGGCTGGAGGGCCTGAGCATCCTCTCAGGGCAGGATGGGGCTCAACAAATTTGCATGGATGCTATCAGGGATGTGTGCACTTACAGGGGGGTGCTGGGTTGGATGCAAGCCTGGACGCGCTACAAGAAGCGAGAGGGCCAAACCCCCAGGTTTTCATCCCCAAAAGAAAATTTGTGGGTACGGCACGGGTTTAGCACCTCTGGTGCCCAGGAAGGCGGCCCCTTGCCTGGGTGGTGAGCCCCAAAGAGCAAACACGGGTGATGCACAAAGGTGATGGTGATGCCCCACTAACTCCACACACAAGAGCTACCAGGCTCCCACATTTCTCCCACTGAGCCTCCCTGAGCAGAAATAAGCCCTTTGACACGCTCAGCTCTTCCGTTAACCCGGACCGAGTTTCACCTTATGTTTCGGGATCTTCTGAAACTCGCACCCCAACCCTATTTTTAGCCTGTCCTCTCGGTCCCAGCTGCTCTGGCTGTGAGACCCTCGCAGGACGCCTGCGGCCAGGCAGCATTTTTACGTATTTTTAGCCGTGTCCATCTGCGACAGGCCAGGCTGGGCGAAGACGCGTGTGGTTTGAGCATCTGCAAGCGAGACCAGCCGGGCAGGAGGAGCAGAAACGGCTCCAGGGCTTTTTGGCCGTGGCCGGCAGAGAATGTGGAAGTGGCTCCTCGATCCTGGGGTCGGGGAGGGTTAAATAAAGAAAAGAGCCGCTATGGCCGGTGTGTCTTTTTGGGTGCAGCTGAGACTGAGCTCGCCTGTGGGATGTGGCTATGTAGGAGGGGGAGAGACGGAGCGGACCCGTTCCCAAACCCATCTAATGGGGCAGAGGGTGATGATAAGGGGAGGCTTCTCCTCATCGTTATCAGCCACGTCTCTCATCCTGCACCCTCTGGCTCTGCCACAGAAACCTCAGCATCGCTGTTGCATTACCCAAGCCCTGATGCAACCCGGGGTGCTGGGGCTCACACCCCCACCCCATCTGGGTCTCCCAAGGGGGCACCCATGGGAGATGCACAGCCCCACAGAGCCGATGGCCCCAGTGCTTCCCCTTTCTCGGAATAAAGCCTGATGTTTCTCCAAAAACAACAGCAACAACAACAACAACAAAAAAAAACAAAACCAAAAAAGCAGTTCTGGAACTTTTACTTTTTTTGTGCCTTTTTAGGTGAGTTTTTCTACTTTTCAGATGGGATTTGGGAAGTTGCCGCAGGTTCAGTAGCTTTCGACTTCGTGTTTTCACTTTTTAAAGTCTGCTGCAGTGACTAATATCTCCCTGCCCATATCACACTACCTTGCCCTGGAAATACCCACCGGTACACGGAAAATCAAAAAAAAACATCTCCAAAGGAGTCTCTGACTTCCCTGAAGGTCCCTGGGGGCCAGCAGGGTGTGTGCGAAGCAGCCCTCACCCTGACTTTGATGCTGGTGGGGACCTGAGTGGCTTCTCCAGAGGTGGTGGCCGAGGCCAGCAGTGATGCCTCCAAGCATGGACCTGAGCAGTGGCCACCCAATCTCGCTGGCGCTGCTTTCCCATCACCCAGGCCTCCATGGGGGCCTGGAGCTGCCTGGCACTTTAGCACCCAGCGGATGATGTGTGTTGCAGCCCAGCATCATCTTCACCATCATCTTCACCATCATCATCACCACCAGCATTGCCCCCGGGGATGCCTATGAGGTCTTTGGTGGAGTCTCCACCCCAAAAGCAGTCGTGACCTGGGGCTGTCCAGCCCGAGCCCTGGTTTTTGCACCATCTCTGCTGGCCATAACTCCATGGATGTCACCCCACGCCATCTCACGCGGCGTCCGAGCCTGCCGTGACCCTGCCGTGTGTGGCAGAGCTGGGTTTTCCTACGGCCGCTCCATGCCGCGACAGCTGCTCTTCCCTTTGCCCTCTCCCTCGCACTTCCTAGCCCAACAAGACCGTGTGCTTGTCTTCAAAGCGCAAGGCTCAGGATTTATAAATAAAAGAAATAAATAAGGCCTTTTTCTGTTCAAAATTAGCCCCCGGCAGACAATGTGTACGCGCAGCGAAAGACTTGGTTTCCTGTCTGTTTGTCGAGGCTCCTAACAAGCTTCCTCTGTATAACAAACCCGGCCGGAGGGCGGAAAGGGTAAGGCCCGAACTGAAACGTGTACAGAGGGATTGCACAACGTCCCTGGCCACCGGCGGTCTCTGGGGTTCGTAATCTGGGGGGGGATCTGGGAGGCTGGGGGTGCAATGTCCTTTCTGCACCCACCTACCTGGGGTAGTTTAAGATCCCCAGCAAAGCATCAGCTGCAAGCATCGGCCATGGGACTGCGCCGGGGAGGCGCACGCTCTGTCCCAAAATAGTTCTTGGGATCCACATATGAGTCATTTGATTTCTTGACCAGAAATATCTTCCTTCTCGGCGCATGGGTCTTAAAGGAAGAGCCGGACGCCGTCCGCGCCAGGCGCCGTTCAGCGATGCTGCCCTGGGAGCTGCAGCCAGCGCCGGCGGATCTGTAGCCCAGAGGATGTTTGGGAGGATAATCCCTGCCGGGAGTGTGGGAAGAGCAAAGCCAGCGCCAAGAATGATGATGCAGCGTTGTTCTTGCGGTATTTCTGGCCCAGCCAGAAGTGGGAAGTATCAGAAATCTCATGAGACGCTGCTTGGCCTTGTGAGATTTCCAGCTATTTTGCAAACCCCCCGAGGCCTGGATTTGTCTCTGACCTGGTTTTCTCCCTCTTCTAATTGTTTATCCCTGCAAAATGTCCTTTTGCCCTAAAAGGGACACCCAGCTCTGCCTCACCACCCCAGTGCAAGTACAAGAACGGGGCAGGAGCACAAGGGTTAATGTGCCATCCCACCTGCAACCTCCTGCATCAGAATATGGTGCAAAAAAAGGGGACAAGGAGCCCGATGGCATTAATAACAGCAGAAATAAAAGGAAATACATTTCTCATTCACTGGTATACTCAGTGTGGCAGGATAAAGCCCTCTGCCCCAGCCCGGCAGCTTGTCTGGTGCAGTATTTCTCAAATAAGCAAAGTGTGGGGTGCAAGGCAAGCTCCTTCGTTAACCACTAACTCTATTAAGCACATGGATGGGTCCTGCTGTCCGGCGGGTCAGGGCTGCGGAAGCACAGAGCACAGCCACCTGCAGCATCCCAGGGTCAGGCCAAGGGAATCCGTGCTCCCAGCAAGCAGCATCACAGCTGGAATACCAGCTGCCCTCCATCACAGAGCTTTTATTTCCTTCAGGCCCAAAGATCGACGTTTGGGCAAACTGCCTTTTTGAGTTTTGTTGGCGATGGGCAGAGTTTGAAAACCGCAGAACTGAGGAGAAAGATATCTTCACTTTTTATTCTGAGTTTTGAACGGAAAAAGATGCATGAATCCTTTCATCACTCTTAGCCTGAATTCCATGGGATGTCCTGGAGCCGATAGCCAGTTTCCCTCTCCCATACGTCCTCTTGCCTCCCATCTCACCATGCAAACAGGGGTGCCATTGCATGCAGACGGATGCATGAGGCTGCAAACCCTCAATTTCCTCTCCAGCTGCACTTTTGCCACTTCTGAGCAATCCAGCCCTTGCAGGGGAGAAAAAAAAACAACAAAAAAGCAGCCCTAATCCCGGCGGTGTTAAGCAACCAGCCTGCTTGGGGTGCAATGCGATGATTTTGCAGGCGTCCCCGCCACGTGGAATGGCACAGAATGACCTACAAGTCTCCCTCAAAACTGGGGACCCGCTTATCTAAGGAGTTTTGCGGCAAGCCGATGCGTTGCAACCCCAATGCCCAGGCTGGTCTCTCTTCTCGGAGCTTCTCTAACTCCCCTGGAAGGAGAGGGACCCGCAGCGGGACACCACGACGGATGCAGCTTGGCACTGCCAACGCATTGCAGCAACCCAACTGAGTGGGGACAATTTATCTGGCCGGTCCTGGAGAGGTCCCCAGAGCCCCTGGGGGTGCCAGGGCTGCCCTTATCACTTGGCAATGGCCATGGGACACGTAATTCCTGTTAAATTATTTGAGGTTACCACTGGGGAGAGGGTGAGCTGCTGCCAGCGGTGCCCCAAAACCAGGCAGCCCTCCAGGCAGGAGGGGATATCTCTAGCTGACATGCGGGGCTGAGACGGGGGTCCCTTTGGGGTCCCGTTGCACGGAGCCCCGGGGGGAGGGGGACAGGACGTGCGGGAGCCCGGCGCACACCGGGGCCACGGGACGCTGCCGCCCTCCTGAGCAGAGAGCTCGCAGGTGCTTCCTCGCCGTCACACCACCAGCAGCACCGGGAGCCCCTCGAAGCCCGCGGTGGCTCAGCGGCCAGAAATAACAGCGGGACAGGTAGGAGCTGCGAGCATCAGCGTCGGGGTCGGTGACAGCCTGGGGAAAGGAGGAGGAGGTGTCTCTGCACAGCGAGCCCTGGGGGGTTTGCATCTCCGTTTCCTAAAGCAGGGGATGCATGCGATCACGTCTCTGCGTCTACCTCGATGCCTCAGCTCTACCTGATTTTAGCAGCCTCAAAAATGCTCAGTTCCTGGAAACCTCCTGGAAATAGCAGATATAACAATAGAGGTGATGATGAGGCCAGAGCACATGCTCAACCCCATTACGAGACACCAGAGAATCCACCCGTGAGGAAAAGAGGCTTGACAGCTCACAGGGCTTTTTGCCCTCTGAGGTCTCGCTGCCAGCCCTGAGAAAGACAAGGCAAAAACGGAGGGGTTTTGGGTCGAGCTGGGTGCTGACAGGAAAGTGGCTCACGCCCGACTTCTCTCTCGACGAGATGTAAATGAGCCCCGAGGCCGCCAGCCCGGCACCCTCAGTCACCAGGTCTCATCGAGTCACTTTTTCTGCCTGAATTTCTGGGAGGAAATTCTGATTTTTAAAGCAGGGGCACCCCCCGGCTCAGCCTCCCGGGGTGGGAAACCGAAGAGCTGAAATCTCGGTAAGAGCAGCGTCATACAGATTAATTAATTCCCGGCAGAGGCCAAAGCCCAAATTCAGACCCAGGGCTCATTTTGTCATCAGAGGGAAGGGATCTCATCCCAGGGATGTGGCTCATTCCAGCAGGAAAAGTCCTCCCTGCCTCTTCAGGGAGCCGCAGTTGAGCAAAATAAATATTTATTTGGTGAATTTCAGTTTTCTGTGCACATGGGTTTTGAGCACAGGAGCTCGTTTGTTTAATTTTTCTCTGTTTGCTTTTCAAAATTTGGTCTTAAGCCAGAATCCCTCTTCAAGTCAAGATACGGGAGGAGACTGTAACTAAAGCACACAATAAATAGCCGCAAAAAGGGCAGGGGTTACAGGACAGGGAGGCATTTTTGCAGCTCGTTTCAGTGAAACTCCAAGGTTTTGCCGGCGTATAAAACTGAGAGCATTTGGGGAAAGGGGCTGGGGATTTTTTTTAATATATTTTTTTTGTAGTTTTGTGGATTTTCAAAGCTTAAGCACTCATCTTTCATAGGCAGCGGGGTTATTTCGGAGCCAGATGAAATAGTCGCACCCGCAGCCTCAGAAGCTGAAGCGTGTGACGCAAAGATGCTGGTTTGGGGAAGAACTGGGTCTGTCCCAAAACCACCCGGAGAAAAGCAGGTTGAACGTACAGGGCAGCAGGGCTGGCCAAAAGCACGTCTGACCCCACCAGTATCCTCTTCTGGCCCCAAAAAATAATAAAATGGCTAAAATTGCAGAAAAGAAAGGAATAGGAAAGAGATTACCAACTCAGGAATATTTCTCATCTCAAGAAAAACCAGCGGTGTGCTAAACTCGGCTCAGATTGGGGTGAAGAGTAGAGCAGCGGGTCCATGGGCCACCACAGGCACGATTACCGGAAAGCCAGAATTGCCACGTCGTGCCCAGCTGATGGCCCAGGCTGGACGTGAACATTTACTGCGTGCCAATAAAAGAGAAAACAAATGTTATGATTCATTCCCATCCTCCTGTTTTAAAATCTGTCCCTGCCCTGAACATCAGGTCACCTCTCTGGCAGGACCTCAGCATCCATCAGTGACGGCCATGCAAATCAAGAGTGAATTATTAAATTCGCGGGGTTCATTTCCAGCCTTACCTCTGCTGATCGTCCTCTGGGGATGATAAGGCATGTGATGTCTCAAGGACGGGGTCACGATGCATCAGCTCCCGCTGAATGACTCCTGGTTGTTTGGAGATGAATGAAATCATGGTGGTGCAAGGCGATAACCAGCGCGAGCGGCTCCGGGTGATTCAGCCTTCGGCAAACGAACCTTCACCCACGGGCAAGGTTTTCATCGGTCCTGCACTTGGGGTTGATGCTGCTGTGCAAAAAAATGCTCCGTTGGCTGCAGTCATCTTTTCTAGCATTTCTATTATTTCTCACTTTAGAAATAGGCTGCTATAAACTCTATCAGTTTTGTAAAAATTAGGGTGAAATCCTCAGTTTTCCTCTATCGTGCTTAAGTGTTTAAACTACTTGAGAGACGACATTAGGAGAGAGGACCAGACAAGACACGGCAGCCCATGCAGCGATGAATACAGCCGCCTCCTTTCCTCCTGCGGCAATAATTGATGCTGTCACTTTACTACAAATTTGAAATAATTTCTGAACAAGGCAAAGAAACAAGGCAAGGTTTTGCTTTCACGCTCCTGCTTTCACACGGAGGGCTGCAAACCTGCAGCGTTAGACCCCTACGGTGAAAGGCAGTTTCAGACTCACGGCAATAAGAGCTCCAAGCCAGGACGGGTGCTAGCAAACCAGCCCAGACAGATGCCCGCCTGCTACTCAAAACCCTCCTGCAACAACAGCTTTTGGCTTTCTGGCTCATCATCCTCAGGGTGAGAAGAAACTTCACCCAGAAAGGCTGAGAGGGGGAAAATTAAGAAGATGGGTTTCTCCATTCACAACCGCCCTGCAGCACATCTTCCAGTGCTTTTTCCAAACACCCCAAACCACTGCCCTCCTTGAAAACCAGTTTCCTCCAACCCATCACTACTATGTATTTCATCCGAGGACGCAACCCCCAGGCAGAAAGGCTGCACAGTCGGAGAAAGGGGTTTCCGAGGGGTGGCTGATATCTGTCCCGGATGGCTCCCACCGATCCTGCCCAGCTCCACACCACAGTTCAGCTGGGGCTCGACGTTTCTCCTGGGGGAGTTGCATACCGTGACTTTGACTGCCCGGCATGGCAACCTGTAAAGCCCCTTGGTTTCTCACAACCCACGGCGAGGCTATTATTATACCAGAATTTCCAGTCTCTTGTAAAGACCGAGAGTTTCCCACATCCACCCCGAGGGCAGAGCCATACAGGCTGGGCACAGCAGGTTCATTTTCCCCACGGTGCTCGGCCTGACGCTGGCTTCCTGAGTTGTCTCAGCCCCATGAAAGGAGACTCAGCACTGTCGCTTGCCACGGCCAGGAAAGAGGAACCAAGGCATCACCGTGCACCGGAGATGCTCTCAGGCTCATCAGGAGGAACCCAGCAGATGCCTCCTTTTCCAGAAACTACCAGGGTCATGTCCTGCCCAACAGGGATGACTCCCTCTCTCCTCTCGCCTCCCCTCTCCGCATAGTCCACCCCTTGGCCATCACTTCGTAGGGGCTGGCCACCACAGCCATGAGCAGGTTAAAGGCATTAAATATGTCCACAGAGAAGAATGGTGTTGGGGACTATGACCCATGACATTGCAGGCATAACCTGTGGTCCGGACTGTCCCTCGGCCACTGTTTGTTGGGGTCAGCACAGCAAGATTCATCTGGCAGGCTTGCTGCTTCCTCTCCCAGAGATCTATTGACTGATGTTGGGTGTAGGACCTGGGCTGAGTGGACATCTGGCAGGCCTTGGTATGGCAGATGTTCACCCTTCTCTGTTGACTTCCTTCCACCAGCTCCTCCTTTGCTGCCTCAGTAATGGATCTTTCCTTCCATCCATCCTCATCCCTCACTTTCCCCCTCTCATCTCCTGCTTGGTGGTGAACACCACAGCCCACCTTCCCCAGCTTCCCAACCACAGGACTCCTTCCTCCAGGCTCTCCTTGCCCTTACTGGTGGCACCATGAAGAAACATTTCCCACTGCTTTTTCCTTCCTTGCTTTAAATGCAACCAAGTAGTCCCTGCTCCCCTCCACCTGAAAGCACACTGCACCAAGAGACAGAGCTGTGAGGCTTTGACCATTTCCTTGTGGAATAGGTCTCTTCCAGACCTCAGCGACACCCCAGGGAAGGACAGGAGGCTGCAGTGGTGGTGAGGACTTAGGAGCAAACAGAGAAAAACCCAGAGCAGGAACTCAGGTAGAAACAGCGAAGCAAACTGGCAAATTCTAAATATTTGGATTTTTATGAAAGAGGTGTCCAGAACCTCCTCTAAAATAAAACCAGACTATCTCTTCTGGCGATAGGTGTAAAAACATTCCCCAGGCTGATCCCTCTCACTATTTTCTCGCCGTGCTTGCTGGGAAGACCAACCTGCAGACGCGCTGCCTGTTGTGCCCTGCAGACGTGTCCATGAGCCAGATTTATCTCGGGGGGGGAGAAGTGGTTACTTCTGAAGAGAAATACAGAACAGAAAGATCCAGACGAGGGAATCACTTGTTTCGAACCACCCTGCTGCTTCCACATACCTTGGCCCCCCCCACCCCACGCCTCCCCCAGGGGCTGTGGCACCCGGCTGAGGGGGGACTCGCTCTGCCATCACTGTGCAAAAAAATGGGGAAACGCTGATTTTGATAGGAACCTTACCGGGAGCCTCAAGAAGTTTCGGGTCCCAGGGTGGATTTGCATGGCATTTTCCTAAGCTGCAAGGCTAGGCAGGGAACGGGGCTGTTGGATGCAGGAGGACACCAGGGTTGAACGAGGAGAAGGGCATCCTTGGATTAACCAGTGAAGGTGACTTTGCTGGCATGGAGAGACCAAGATGACATTTGGTGGCCTCTGGATATGGCCGCTGCAGTGTGGCATGGATGGAGACCTAGCTCCGGCGCACCAAGGCATCCGATGTCAAGGAAACACGTGTTTACTTTACGGCCTCGGTGAGCGCATAGGTTATCGCCCAATTATAACCCCAGTTTCCGAGCTGGAGCTCAGTACCAAGCTAAGAAGAGGTAGATGCAATCCCCGATCACAGCCAGATCCAAGCGCCACGTTCTGATCAGCTGGAGGCTGCCTGGCGACTGCTGTTTAAGGGACATCACTGACCTCCGGGTGTTGCTCCACACAATCCTCCCTGCCCAAAATACAACAGCCCTGCGAGCATCTGCACGGCACAGCTGCCTCTCGCGGCGCTCGGCTTGCGGGTGAGGGCAAACAGAAGTCCCATCCACACGCTTTGCTCTCCAGTGTCATGGAGACTGGTGATGCCATCCGCTCTCCCTCAGCTTTGCGTTACAAGATACAGGCTACGGGGAGGGTTTTTTACGGTAGCTGAGCTCACGGTTTGGCTCAGCAACACCCAGCCTTGCAGCAGAAAACAGCAGATCTGTGAAAGCAGCGCGAGATTCACGGCGGCAGCTCCCACACCCGTGCACCTTCCCCCGGCAACTTTTCTTCTTGGCCCATTGCAGGAGATGAATTGGGGCAAAACTCCCTTGGAAGCCCATGGGAAGAAGAACCGGGGAGCGTAGCACGCTTGAGATCGATATTATTGAAATCTGCAGCCTACCTGCTTCAAAACTCAAACCCACGTTATCATTTGTGGCTCCCTGTAAAACATCCAGCACAAGTAAGGAAGTTTTACAGAACCGCTGAGAATTATAGTCTCAGCGAGCGCTGGAGCAACTCTTCTGAACATCCAGCTCCTCTAACACGTTGGGGTGGAAAAAAGAAGGAAAAGGAACATTTCTCCAGCTTGGAGTACTTTTTTTTAATTGCCACGTTACGAAGATCTCTTTGTGCAACAGCCTGAAATGCCCTTTTGCTTCTTCCCACTTTCACGAGCGTTTTAGGGCTCAGTCTGAGCAATTCCGCAGTACTCTTCTGATGAGCAGCAGAGGCCCAGGTTACCTGGTATCTGGGTGGGTTGTGACTCACACAAAAAGCTATCTGTCTGTATTTTATGGTTCCAGCCACTTCAGTGCATCAGGGTGTTTGGGTTATTGCAAGCAAATCGCGTGCACCAAAAATAGGCTGAGAGCAGGACACAACATCTAGGTGCATGCAAACTCGGGGGGAAGGGAGGGGATTTCAGCCTGGACCTTGGTTTCACAGGCTCGGTCTCATAATAAACCCAAAGGTCTGACAAAACAAAACAAGTATCGCCATATTTCTGCTCGTCCCTGTGTATTTTTGCAGCTGTGGCTTGGGTGGAGCCTGTTTTCACGACCTTGTATCTGGTGTTACAGCAAAGACTCACAGGAGGAAGAGGTCTTCTGTCAAAACCGGATTCAGAAAAGTAAGTGGCTGTCGTGCTTGCTGGAGCTCGGGATCTCCTTTCCTCTGCGTGAGACATTTCTGCAGCCAAGTCTCGCTTGAGGAAACTGGCAGGTTGGCTGCCTCCCCAGGCTCAGATCCTGTGACTTCAGCCTCTTCGCCCTCAGCTCTTCCCACCACCTCCTCTTCCTTCTTCTCGGCCAGTCCTGACAGATCTGAGATGCCCAGAGCTGATGAGACGCCTTCAGACCATCCCTCCCCTCCCATTGCCTGCATAGGTCCGACTTTATGAGAAGTGTGGTTTCATGCATGAACCAAGTCCCACCAGCCATGTAGGGTGACCATCCAAAAGAAGCATCAGTTGGAAGTGCCACATAACTCCACTTTGAGCACAGAGCAGTCTCACCTCACACAACAGCGTACGTCCTTTGAGCCCCACCAAAGACAACTCTAGGTGGGTTGTCCTGCCAGGCTTCCTTCGCAAGGCATCACTGAGGTGTTCTTGGTGTTAAGACGAGCCAAGGGCGTACAAACCCCTTGGAGAGGGAGGTACAAACCCCCACGCAGCTCTCCTGCGTTCCTGAGGGCAGGGAGGAGATATCCTTCTGCTGGTCACCATGCGAAGGAGGGTGCTTCCCATATTACAACACGCTCACAAGAAGAGCCCAGAGATGCTCGTCGTGGACAGGCTGCCGTGCTGAAATGGGGCATTGAGCAATCAAACCAGTTGAAAACCCTGGTGTCTAGAAATAAAAAGTGACTGTTTGTTTTCTAACGCCTATAGGGGCCGGTGGGGGCCCACAGCAAGCAGCAGAAGGTTGGAGGAAGCAGCTGTAGCTGGTTTATGCTGTATTCCTGAGCAGTTCAACTGTGAGCTGGAACCTGCGATTGACTTGTGGTTGTCTCTCTGTGCAAGAGCGCTTGGCCTCCAGACCTGGATGGAGATGGCTGCAGAGCTTTTCCTGTTTCTCCAGGTTGAGATGTGCTAAGTCTCAGGAGCTTTAGCTGGACTGGAGCTCTGGATCCAAACATCACCTTCCTTTTCCTCAGTCCGATGAGCGTGTTTCCCATGCACGAGGTTTGTCACCAGGTAACTCCTCACACTGTATTTCAAGCATATAGTAGGGATGGGCAGAAGCTGATTGACATCGTAGACACTGAATTATACTCTTGAAGCCACATGCAGTTGTCCTTTTTGCATTTGTTGAAGGGGACATCACAGGAAACTACCAAAGCCCATTAAGGAGCAAGACATATAACACTTCAGGATATAACCAGGCTCATTTTCTCCTAAAGAAAATGCTTCCCAGTGGCAAAACTGCCTTCCAGCTGTGGTAAATCTCAGGAATAAGGTTGGCTTTGAACCCAAATAACACCCCAAGTCAGTGAGCAAAACAGCGGGTGGGGGCTGCAATGTCTATCAAGTCCTTTGCAGCTCCTAGAAATCGATGTGTTCCAGTGTACACCACGGAGTAGATGTCTTTATGTTGGAAGACCTTAGAGAAAGGGTCAATAGAAAATTCCCCCACATTGTCTGCCCTGGCCGAAACAAGGATTGGGTAAGCACACTGCTGCTGCCCAAACACACTTGAGGAGAAGCATGCAAGGAAAGATGAGTCTTCCTCCATGGAAGCAAAGCTCCTCTCCTCATGTGAAACCTTTACTCTGCCCTCCTGCTCCTGAAGGCAGGAGTTTAGCATGGGCATCTCCCAGAAAGGACTTACCCATGCCTGCAGGGATTACAGCTCTCTCCAGAGGAGCAGCAGGACACGGTACCTGGGTTGGCCTTCGCGGGAACCAAGGGAATATTTCCACATCAGGTGGGAGTTTGATGGCATTGCTGCTCCAACTCTAATGCATGCTCAAGGTGTAGGAAACCACATTTGGACAAGCAGCAAGAATTCTGGGGAGGACAGCCTTTGAGCTTCTTATTCATGTCACCCACAATCCTGCTACACCAGTGGGGATCATTCATTGGAGTTGATGCAGCCTGTGCCACGTATGCTATATGCAGTGGATACTGCATCCCTGGGATTTGGGAATGGGACCCTCAAGTGAAGAGATGGGCCACTGTTTGGACTTGCCAACACATGAGCCATTGACAAAGAAGAGCCGACACCAGGCGCCAAGGTTTCACTTCAGTGAGGCCATAGAGAAGAACCCAAGTGAACAGAAACCAACGAAAGTATTTGAGTCCCCGATCACCCAAAACCACTAAGATTTGGTGCAGCTGCACCGAGCAGCTCACCAGAGCTGCCGGAGGCCAGGCGAGGTGCAGGGACGGGTTTCCAAGATGCAGGTACTGCCTCTGGGTCAGGGTGCTCCTGGACACCACCACCACCAGCTCCCTTAATGCAATCTGGCACAGTTACCTCAAAACCTGCTCCCGTCTGCTGGAGCATCTAGGTTTTTTTGTCTGTGAGCGAGCACGGCCTTGGGGGCTTCTCTGGTGTTGGATTTTGGGGGTGGGACAGAGCTGGGGAAGTCCAGCTTGGGCCAGGCATTAGGCACAAATCCAACTGCGAGTCCTACTTGAGCCCTGAGTAAAAAGGGGACCCCTGCCCACACTCACGTGCCCCACTGCCTTATCCTTCTTGCATCCTACCTCTGCCATAAGACCGTGTCCCACAGTTTCCTTCCCAGTCCATCCACACCCATCAGTTGTCTTGGACGCCGTTCGGGACAGGAGCCATGCTGCATGGTCCCAAATCAAACCAAGCTCTGGGCTCCAAGGCACAATGGTAACACTAAAAATAAACAGTGCAACATGGGGTGGAAATTGAAAGAGCCCTGAATACGTAGCAGGTGGCTCCAGGCAAGCACAAGATGGTGGTTTCTGAGGAAGGACTTGCACCAGGACATCTGGGGAAACCGCAAATGGTGTTTATGGTGTCCCAGCCTGCAGCCCATCATGTGTTTCACAAGTGGGCACGTGTTGTTCCAGCGTAGACCGCAGCGGGTGCCTTGCTCCCACCTCCCTTCCGCCAGCTCCCCACACCAGGCACCTCACCCACAGGGAGGTGAGTCTGCCTCAGGCTCTGAGGGAGCACCAAGGACTGGACCAGGATTAAATCCCAAAGGGGGACACCATGATGGTCCTCAGCAGGAGCAGAGAAAGGCTGGGGGTGAATGCCGATGGCACCTGCACTGTGCAATCCCCACCGCCATGACCAAGCATCCCATAGGAGCTTACAGGAGCTGAGGACTTCCTTGCACCTAGGATCCTGGTGCAGCCTCAAAAATCTTAGTCTGCAGCCATCTCTGCTCACAAGGACCAAGGTCACACGCCATAATGCCTGCAAGGGATGTGCACAAACGCCCAGACAGGACTACAGCATCCCACCAACACGGCTGGGCCATGGAGAACAACTTAGCCATAGAGTGGGGTGCTCATAACATAAATATCTCGGGATGCAGGGCCTCCCTTAATCCTGCTGTATAACCACAAAGTTTCAGCTGGGTCTCATCTCAGAGCACTTTTTGCGTGCTATAATTTGTGCGTTGTCCACTGTGCACCCACCGCTCTCTGGGAGAGAGGCTGTAACTTCTTACCCTGGAGGGATGCAGGAGGGGGTCAGCTTCAAGTCCCCCAAGAGCTGAACGCTTAATTATTTTAGGGAAGGCTTCATTGGAAATGCCAAGTTGCTCACCTCAAAACAGCCAACAATCCTGCCAACGGAACCACCTCCCAGCAGAAGTGAGCTGAGGTCAGCTCAACCTAGGTCAGGGTCCTCGTAACTTAACTGTGAGCAATGAAGGCCTCTATCATTAATAAAAAGGCAGATCAGCAAAAAGGGGCCAATCTACTTTGATACCCAAACAGGGAGGGCAGCTTTGCATCCATGTCCTCAGCACCTCCCAAGTATACTCAGCCTCCAGCTGCCTGGATCTCCAAGCATCCCCTTCACAAGTGCCTACACCCCCAGTACCTCACGTACCCGGGTTGCTCCATGAAGGTTGGATTTCTCTGCCTGCACCCCTTGGCAGGTCCGAGACAGAGCCAGCTGTGAGGAAGGAGTTGGAGTTCATGTTTGTCCTTCACAGTGGGCAAGGTGACAGATCAAACATGGTCCTCAGAGCCTTCCAGAGCCTCTTGAGGTTTTGCCCCCAGACACAGGCTAGAGATGAAGGCAGGTGAGGGTGCAGATGCTCAGCCTCCCCTGCTGCCACACTGACCTCATTGTTTCATGGAGGCAGATGCTCCCATTTTGCTCTTGGTTCTCCCCAAACAACACCCACCTCCACCAGACTGGGCCCCATGAGAAAGGTGGGTGGAGAAGACAGTGGGGAAAGGCTCCACCAGGCAATAAAGGGGGAAGGAACTACAGTATAGCAGGACCATAAATAACTGCCCCCACACACACCCTCAATCCCCATCCCATAACCTTGAAGCATCAGAGCTTCAGTCACAAGCAGTGACCTATCTTCATGCTCCCTGGAACTAAGGCCCTATAAGCAATACCCTTTTCCTCTCTCCATCATATTCCAGCATTTTGGCTCATTTCTTTCCTGCCCCAGAGCTGAAGCCAGGCAATTACGGAGCAGGACAGAGGTGACAGCAGAGGCTTAACACAGACCCCACCGCAGGGAGGACCAGGACAGGAGCAAGTCAGAGATACCAGGTTCTCCCCACCAGGTTTGAGAGCCAACTCACTGCAACCAAAAACCACATTGCAAGAGAAATACAAAATATAGCACTTTAATTGCAGGAAGATAAAAAAAAATTACAAAAAAAAATTTAATAATCCTCAGGCATAAAATAAATAGGCAGCTTAATAGCATACACACACACACACGTGCAGTCCTGGTTTGTGTCAGCTGTGAGGCACCAGCCCCGTGCCCAAGCAGCTCCCCGGTGCTGGGCGCACACACAAAGCATGTCAATGAGGATTCACACATGGATGCTGCTGCCTGGTCACGCTTGGGAGAGACCAACACATGTATTTGTGAGGGTGAAGCTAACCTATTCACGCTATGCTGCGATCTTTAATTACATATATTTATATAAACTCTGTCTCTAGTTAGGAAAAAAAATTAAGATTCCTAAGTTCTCATATTCAACATTTACACATATAATCTCTGCATTGGTTTCCAAGTTTCAAAATACTTTGGTAGATAGACATATAAACATTATAGCAAAAATAAAAAGGAATGTGAGAAGGTTCTCCTTGGAAGGTGTATCTTATCCTCCATCAGCAGGACTCTTTGGAGGGAAAAAGAAAAAAGCTATTTCTGGAATTTCCTACATTTGATGATTTTAAGGCTTTTCCAAGAGTCACTTCTGACCAAATTGCTATTCTCAGCAAGGGTCGAGTCACAGACCGCTGGGGCAGGTCACTATAGCTGTTCATTTTTGGTTCTGCTTGACTGGCCATTAACAAAGGCAACACAGAGCACTGCCAGCCCCGACCTTCCCGCACAGCTCAGACGCTCCCTCCTTCCCCTGCCATGAGCTGTAGACAACAACAGTACATGGCCTACCCTGCTTGGTACCTTTTCATCAGTAAAGTGTCTGCAGGACAGACACTGAGCATCCGACCCACTTTCTCATGTGATTTTTTTTTTACTGCTCTATTTATATAGACTCTGGACTGGAAACAGCAAAGAACAGAAACCAACTTTCCAAAGGGGGAATTTAGGCACTAACGGGACCAAACTGGGTCTACATCAACCCAAACCACCACGCTATGTCTACAGAGAAGGAGGCTCAGACAGCAATCTGTTGGTTTTCTCTGAAGAGCGGCCGCTGGTGCGTTGCGCAGATGTCCTGGAAGATCCTGTACACCTGGTCGTGCTGTGTCTCATCAGCTACGGGGAGCATGGGGCTGCTGCTGCAGGTCTTCCCAGCCTCCTCCACCACCTGCCTTACACACAGCTGTTCCACCTACGCAAAAAGAAAAGTCATAAAGACACTGAATGAAGTGGAACCTCTCTGGGCATCTCCCACTGCTGCCATCCACCCCTACCAGCCCAGGCAGCAGGGAATGGGGTAGGAGAGACACAGCAGAGCAGTTGTGCTCAACAGACCCAGCCAGGCCAACAGGTCCAACTCCACAAGCCACATTGGCACAAGCACCTCTAGGACAGAAGGAGCAGTCGCAAGAGCTCCTCTCCCAGCAGAGCTATAGGGAGTTGAGGACAAACTGCAGGATGTCCCAGCACATGCAGAGTGACCCCCTAGTGAAGACACTCAAGGCAAGAAGAGGTGACCAGGTCAGCAAGTTGTGTAGGAAGGTATAGGACCAGTCTCTGCACTTGTAAAAGCCCCTCCAGGACCTCACAGACGTGGTGTGTCTCCACTTGCCTAAGGGTGGATGCAACACCCTCCCTGTGCCCTCCACACCACGCCCCTGCTGCTGCAGCCTTGTTGGCCCAAGGGGGTCCCACACTGGGTGCAGGCTCAAAAAAAATCCCTATATAATGCCCCAAAGCTTTGGGCCCCCAGACTTGCTTCAGCTTCTCTAGGGAGACGTTTCTGCCCAGAGCCATGGGCCTTGCCCCTCTCATCCCATCCTCTCCTTCACCCTCCCAAGCGTTTCCCAGCCCCACTGCTGTCCACCATGGCTGTTCACCGCATCCGTTGGCTGCTTGGCTTGAGGCCATCCCTTAACACAACCATTCCAGGTATTTATTCCCTTCTTCCCACAGGAGAGGCCCCAGTGCCAAAAGGCAGGAACGGGAGGAAGAGAGCGGGTTTTCTGGCTGTTTAGAGGAGCTTTTGCCGTTTGGGAGCTTCGTTTGCAAACACGATCTACACAGATAAGAGTCTGACAAGCAACAGCCCAAGCACCTCTCAGGAGGCTGTGGATAAGCCAATACTCATGTCACACCTGCCACCCAACCAACTCAGGCACCCCAGTGGTCCATGGCTCCAGGGGGTTGAAGCTAGAGCCCTACTTGTGGGGGGAAAAAGGGCAATATGGTCTGGACAAGAGGGGGGAATTCAGCAGCAGAGCTCCAAAGGGCAGCCTTCCGTACCTGGACAAGGATGAGCTTACACCGCAGTGGCACCGCATCCGGGAACTCCTCTCCAAAGCACAGCATGACTCTGGCGTCCGGGAAGCGGCCCTGGTTGTTGTAGTACTGCTGCAACTCTGCAAGGAGAGGGGTGCAGTTGAAGGCTGCCTGCCACAAGCTGCCAGCCATTGCTACACAGCTTCAGGATCAAGCACCCCGCCATGGAAGAAAGCTGTTGGCACAAGAGGAGGCAGCTTTGCTGTGCAAAGCCTCCAACCAGGAGGAGTTTGCTAGTGACACAAGACACCAGGTTATTCCTTCCTAGATCTGGTAGCATCAGCTACTCACCCAGAGCACTTGAGTAACCCATCAGTGATGACTCCAAAGTGCTCCAAGGCCAAGGGCTCCACCCTTTCAACCCCACCAAGCAGATAAAGAGAAAGAGGGAAATGCTCCTACAAACCTCTGAAGAACAAGTTGGTGTCAAAGATCTTCACCACCTCATCCCGGTCCAGTTTGTTGGGCCTGTCCTTGTAGACCATGTTGTTCCCGCTCCAGAAGACTCTGCCCTGGCACAACCTCTTGATGAAGATGCCCTGCCTGTTGCTGTGCAGCAGGACACCCCTCTCCAGGTGCCCAAAGAGTTTCCTGGTGATCTGCTTCTGACGGTCATTCTGGATGACATCAGCTGAGGGGAAACGCACGTGCTCCAGGGCATCCGGGGCATACAGCTTCTCGCCATGGCTGGAGGGCTGGCTGAGTGAGATCCGGCAGCCCTCCGTGCACGAAGTGGTGATGTGGCCCACCAGCTTCCCACTGTAGTAGAAGTTGATGACCATCTGGGAGTAACCTGGGAGGGAATGGGCACATATACCACCCATCAGGAGAAGACAAACCCTGCCTGCTCTTCACTGCGATGCCCAAGCTCCATGACAGCAGCAAAGTTTCCTGGGAGCAAGTCTCACTTGATGGAGGAGACCTACTCGCTAGAGGACATCTCCTCCAGCACTCAGCCTGGTAGCAGCACTGATCAGCAAGAGCACCCAACACTGAACCCCTTCCCTCCTGCCTTTGCTCCACACTTCCCTTGCTGCAGGCAGATCTCCCCATGCTAAAGGCATGGCTGATACCACCATCCCTGGGCAGCCCCCCATGCCAGGGCCACAGCCGCAGGACAACAGGCAGGATGCGTCCTTGCTCAGCATGTAAACCCTGTGGACACTCAGGAGGGCACAGGACCTCCCAAGCTGAGAGCAAAGCCTCCCCCAAGGCAGGAAGCAGAGTCAGAGCCACCTTCTGCCACCGCACACACGAGGCCAAGCCCCAAAGGGGTTTTTGATGGTGCCTTACCCAAATGATGCTGCTCGTAGCCAGAGTATCCGTTCATCAGGGGCAACGCTGTGAGAAGACAGAAAGAGTTGTGCCTCTGTGCCCAGCTCTCAAACACCGATCCCTTCTTCTCCCGCTCCACCAGCCCCCCCAGTTTTCTCTCCCAGGCACATCAGGCTTCCCAGCTCCAACACAGGAGATGGAAAACATTCCCAGGTGGATTTAATCATGTGCAATACACTCTTGGGTGTCTGCTACCAACCAGTGTTCATAATTGGTATTTTAAGCACTCTTAATAAGGAAGAAAAAACACAACTGTTGTCTATTATCTATTTCTGTACAGTAATTTTTTTTCTGCCCTGGACAAAGAAAAACCTGGGTCCTGTTAAAGACTGGACATGCTGTCGGCTGCTTACCGGGGCTGGGCTGCTGCACCCACCAGTCGGGTATCAGGGGGTTTCTGCAGGTCTCCTGAGGGGGTGAAGGGCTCCTCTTGATGATCCCCAGGTATTCATCTACGCAGGGGGGCTGTGCGAGACCAGACACCGAGATCAGAGCGGGTTTGATGCCTTGGGCAGCCGCTGCCCGGCACAGAGACACCTGCAGTGCTCAGAGCAGGTCCAAATGGCAGTGCCAACAGGATGCCAGTGAATTTTATATATTTTTTTTTTTTGGTTACAAAGAGCAAGTTTGGCATTCCCGGGGCCGTATGCTCAGATAACACCCTCTAGAGCTACTGAGCAGAAGCAGCCCGAGGTGACACAGCCAAGAAGGGGAACAAAGCTGTAAAACAGTCTCTGTCCCTCGGCGAAGGTCTCGCCAGATGCAAATCTAAAGCAGGAGCCATTCATCAGCAACCACATCCCAGCGCTGGCTCGCTTGAATAAGCTGCAAGAACACGGTGTTGCTCACCAGGCCAATTCCCAAAGCTTTGCAGACTGAATTTTAGGAAGTCAACGCGTTATTAGCCAGCTCCTGCCCTCCATCCACCTCCAGCCAAGGTGACCTGCAGCCACGGTGAAGGCTTACCTCTTTAATGAGGTCATCGATTGCGGAGGAACTGCAGTCCATCTCCGTGATGTCATTGAGGCCGCTCCCGTTGGCAATGCCTGCTTTGCCTGGAAGAAGAGGCCGGGATGCAGTGAGCACACCCACCCCCTCACCGCAGCTCACCTCTCCGCCGGGTTCTAGAAACGCTTCACCCCGTGAAAGTTATGAAACTGAGAACCACAGCAGAGCCATGTAACAGCACCTCTGGGGTGGTGGGGGGGAAGCTCACAGCCCCCTCCAGCTCCACCAAGAGCTGCTTTTCAGCGCCAAAACCCAGTTTGCAACCCATTGTCCCAATGCACGGTGACCAGGAACAAGGCGAATCAAAAATCTGAGCGGTAGCAGAGACAGAGCTAGAGCAGAGGACTGGTTTGTTGTTTTTTTTTCTGAGCACCCCAGAGACCGGGGCGGCTGCTGCTGCTTCTCCTTTTTTCCGCC
>NW_009647836.1:130364-134468 GCF_000708025.1 Charadrius vociferus
TTTTTTCGCCCCGCGGCGGTGCTGCCGGTGGGAACCTGCAGTGCCATTTGCATAGCGGCAGCGCGCCCCCCGTGTGAACACGGCTGGAGGAGACAGAGATGCTAAAAAGCCATATTTCCTGACAGCAAGATTATAATTATTTTTTTCTTTTTGAAAGTTTAGTTGTGTTTTGTTGGTTTGGGTTTTTTTATACTTTAAAAAAAGAAGGGAAAAGCGCACACACGCCTAACCACAAACAGAGATATACATAGTGCGACCTGCACCGCACCGGACATCGCAGCAGCAACTGCTCTCTGTGAAACTACTGCTACTCTAATCACTGCTGGCAAGAGAAAAGGGATTTATTGCAACTCCCTGCCACTCGCCCAGGGCAGGCATTGAGAGGCCTAGGGGATGGGGCTCAATTCCCCCCACCCCGAGGTGGAGGAAGGATTTTTAATTGGCCCCCACAACATCCCGATGGGATGGAAGGTCACGCAATGCTGCAATTTACCCCCATTTCCTAAGCAGCTGTATGGAGGGAGAGAAAAGAAGCCTATCCTTCCTCTCTCCTCTCCCTGCCACCGCGGTGACGCAGGGGACATCTTCTGCAAAGCAGGACAAGCAAAGCGTCACGGCTCAAGAGCGGCGTCTGGCCAGGAAGCTCCGCTCAGATGTAGGTCAGTGGCACGAGCCTGCGGTTACTCGCAGGACTGACCTGCACCTGGGGGTCAGTCCCTTATTGGGGCACTCACATTTCTGTTCCTCCTCCGGCACGATCCTGTAGACCTTGTAGGGCTCGGAGATGTCCAGCTGGGACCTGTCTGTCACCTCCTCGAAGTCGGGGCTCTTGTTCAAAGCACAGCGCAGGCGCGTCTTCCATGTGGCCGGCTCCGCTTTGTCACCTTCTTTGAACTTGCCTTTGAAAACAGCCCAAGCCTAAAACAAAGCAACGAGAAAAAAAAAACCACACCCAAAAACCCTCCATGTGAGCTCTGCAAAACCCCTCAAGCCCCAGGGCAAAGGAGCTGGGGCTGCAAGAGAGCGTTTTGCATTTTGCTCTCCCCGCCTCTCTGCCCCTTGCACCCTCTCAACCATCCCATGCGCGTTCGCCGTTTCGCTCCTAGACTGCGGACACGTGCGCAGCCACCCCACACGTGGGGATGGGTAGCTGGGTGCAGAGCAGTACCACCTGCCCCGGCCACAGGGAGGGCTGCAGCACCCACGTTTCAAAGGAAAAAAAAAAAGCAGAGGTCAAGGTCATAACGTGTGGCATCATCTCTGCACCAACAGGTCCGGAGCTGCTAGAGATGCCAGGAATCGCTACAGAAACAGTGATGTGCTCAACGACCTCGTAACACCGCAGTTAAAGATCAAATTAAACTTCCTTTTCCAGCTCTTGGCTAATAAACGAAAGCTGGTTTCTTCTTAAAAATCAGAATCATTTATGCTTTTGGTGGGAGCATACATTTTGCCACTGAATGGAGATGGCAAAATAAGTTATTATTTTTTTAAAGCTATGTATTTATTTTGCATATAATTATATATTTTCAGATGGCTGAGTTCAACACCATCCTCATAACTCAGTGCTCGATCAGCCACTAACCTATTGTCACTGCCCTGAAAGTGAACTCGCTGACTGGTACAGATATTTGGAAGCAGGGACAGAGGAAAGGGAATTCCTGGGGAAAAACCTGACCTTTTCAGTTTAAGGTGGCATTTTCCAGTTTTTCCCCCGCAAACTGGAAACCCTGCCCCCACTTCAGTCAAATTCAAAACTTCCTTCCCTCCTGCAAAGTCTTTTTTTTTTTTTTTTGGTAAATCCAGCCTTTCATCAAAAATAGCCTGATCAGAAATTTAGAGCAGGTCAAATGGAACACATCCAGCTCCTTCTCATGTCAGACCAGGATTCAAGTGTGCTGAAAACAAACCTAAAACTGGTACCAACATTTGGCAAAGAGGAACAAATACTCCCAAAAAACTCTGGGAGACCAATTGCAGGGTGAAGCACCTCCTGCAGGGGTTAGAGGTGCAAAACCCACAGGCAATGTGAGCTTCTCCCACCACTGAGACTGTCAGCGAGGAAAAAAAAAAAAACAAAAAAAAAAACAAAAAAAACCCCACAAACCAGCACTGCTGAGTCGAGGAACCATCGAGAAAAAGGCATTAACCATCTGTCCCTACCTTGAAAATAGAAGCATCCACCTCCTGGTTGTAGTCCTGCTTCCCAGCGTGTTTCCACGGGATGCGGAACATTGTTTTCTCCTCATTCTCCCAGATGAGCCCCGGGTACAGCTCGCTGTCGATCTGCTCAATCAGCCACTGCCGGAGCCGTCGCCCACCGTTACGATCACACATCCTGGATGGAGCAAGAGATCCGAGCGCCGTTAGCTCCCCCAGCACCGTCCCACCACACCTGGGGTACAAGGGATCATGCCACACGCACAGCTGGTAGCAGCACTGCCCGCAGAGACAAGCAGCTTTCAGCAGCTCTGCAGGTCCCACATGCCAACCTCTGTACATTAAAATCCCCCCCAGCTTCTTTTATAATTAAAAAAAAAAAAATCGAGGCAGTTTTCTGAGAGTTGCTACAAATTCTTCCTCCAGCTCAATCAAAGCTCTGCTCACCAAGACAGGCTGACTTGGTGCTCTGCTTACTCCTTTTTCTTTTTGCTGTGGGATAAGTCACATCGGAAGCAGATGGAGAGGGATCAAAGTGCCTGGTTGTGCTGTCACCTGAGCAAGTGACACTGGACAGGCCATCCCAGCGCAGAGACCCATTAGCATCTGTGGGAGATGGGAGCCAAATGCTTTCCCCGGCTGGTCTTGGCACAAGGGTCTGCCCCAGAGGGGACAGCTGCCCCTCTCACCAGGCACTGCCTATTTGGGGAGCGGTCACCAGTCCAGGCAGCACCCAGAGCTGGAGGCCACACAACCAATCCTCTTGAACAGAAAGCCAACACTAGGATGGAGAGGGGTGAAATGAAGTCACGCTTGCTGGGGACCTTGGGTCATTTTTAGCTAAAGATACTGGATGACTCCATGGAGGACCCAGGAGAAAACTTCTCCTGCCCAGCTGGAAGCAAAGTGCCAGGCTCAACTCTCCCAGCATCTCTTGTCACCTCCATGGCAAGACCTACAAGGACTTCAGGAGTTGGTGGCCTGGCAGAAGTAACCAGCAGCCCCAGGATCAGCCCTCCAGGCCTTTTGGGCTTACAGCTCTCCTCCAAATTCCACCAGATTGCCTCACCCTCATTCCTTTTTTCTTTACTGCCCCATGGGAAGGTTTTGGGGAGAAGATGAGGATGCTCCCAGCACAGCCTAAGACCTGGTGGCCCCTGCTTCACCACAGGCTCACACCAGCTCAGTGCCACCAACTTCTCTCTCTTCTCCATTGCCCTACTACTGTGCAGCAGGACTCACAGACCTCTCTGGCCACCCACAGCACGGCCCCTGCTCTTCAGGACAGCCACAGCTAACATCACCAGCCAAAAGAACACGGAGAGGACAGCTGTGGATCCCAGCTGCCACCACAAAGCAGGATGCCCCAAAGCACCTGCTGGAGCATTTCCCCAGAGGGATGGGGTTTACACACAGCATCTCTGCAGGCTCCTGCACCTGAGTTACACCAACATGAGAGCCTCAGAAACACTCCCCGAAATGGGACTCCCTCCTAATTCAGCTCATTTCTAGAAAGCCTGTTCCCACCACTGGCTGAGGCCAGTTTTCTCCTCCACAAAAGGCTGAGCAAAGACCTCCAGGCTGCCGCTGGTGACACAAGCCAGCAAGAAGACACACGGACACAGCCAAGGAGTCCTTCCCACGCAGCAAGCTGAGCACCAACCCCACACCAAGAGGAACAACCAGCCAGAGAACTTGGCTGGCAGAGTCAGCACCACACCATCACCCTGCAGCCCTCCCAACGATCCCAGCTCCAAGCCACCACTGAGCTCTCCCCACCCCACCCACCCATCCATCCATCCCGGGGTCTGCCTCCAAGCAAAGGTGGGCAGCACCTCCCGCGACCCCAGCAGCGCTCAGCATCAAGCGGGTTCAGTCCTTGCTGCTCTCCCCCCCGCACACACAGGGCCGTGGGTACCGGGATGGCTTCATCCCGGGTCCCCC
>NW_009647836.1:134775-150432 GCF_000708025.1 Charadrius vociferus
GGGGCCGGGTGGGAACCGCCCAGGCGGGTCTCCCCGGTCCCAGACCAGTCCATCCCCAGTTACCGACCAGTCTCTTCCCAATATTAGATCAGCCTATCCCCAGTCCCAGACCAGTCCAGACCGAGATCAGTCTCCCCAGTCCCAGGTCATTCCATCCCCAGTCCCAGACCAGCCTCTCCCCAGTCCCAGGTCATTCCATCCCCAGACCAGGGTCCACAGTCCCAGACTGGTCCATCCTCAGTTACTGACCAGTCTGCCCAATCCCGGGTGAGTCCATCCCCAGCCCCAGACCAGTCTCTCCCCAACCCCAGAGCAGCATCTCCAGTCCCAGACCAGTCTAACCCCAGTTACCGCCCAGTGTCCCCTATCCCAGATCTGTCCATCCCCACTCCAGATCAGTCTCCACAGTCCCAGACCAATCGATCCCTAGTCCCAGACCAGTGTCCCCAGTCCCAGGTGAGTCCATCCCCAGACCCAGATCAGTCTTCCCAGTCTCAGACCAGTCTCTGCAGTCCCAGATTGGTCCATCCCCAGTCCCAGACCGGTCTCCCCAGTCCCAGACCAGTCCATCCCCAGTTACCGACCAGTGTCCCCTGGCCCAGAGCTGTCCATGCCTAGTACGAGATCAGCCCATCCCCAGACCCAGATCAGTCTTCCCAGTCTCAGACCAGTCTCCGCAGTCCCAGATTGGTCCATCCCCAGTCCCAGACCAGCCTCTCCAGCCCCATACCAGTCTCTCCCCAGTCCCAGACCAGTCTTCCCAGCCTCAGACCACCGTCCCCAGTCCCAGACCAGTCCATCCGCAGCCCCAGACCAGTCTCCCTAGTGCCAGATCAGTCCATGCCCGGGCAGTTCCCAGTCCCCTCCCGGATCAGCCCCAGGTCCCCAAATCAGTCTCTCCCTCGCCGCCCCAGCAGTGCCACTGTCCCCCCGCCGTCATCGCTGTCCCCGCAGTGCCCAGCAGCCCCAGTCCAGCCCAGACATACCCAGCTGGGGCCACCGGCCGTAGCAGAGCATAAAGGACCATCTGCAGCCTGACTTCAGAGGGTTTTTTTGGGATTACCAGATTACATGCACATTTCTTGGAAGAAAACCGTAATCACTCCCATGTGGGTAATACAGAGAAATGGGAAATGTATGGAGCTGCACAGATGGCATAATAAAAATAATGATCTAAGGTACACAACCTTTACTGTCATTTCTAATAAATAACGGCTGTAATAGCCCTTGTTTTTAAACACCCGACTGATCCTAATCAGATTCCCCCTGTGAGATTTGGGGACAGCCAAAAACCTCTTTTGCAATCAGATGCGGTTAGGAGGGTTATTTCGGGGGGGACCCCCGTAGCACCGGTCCTGCCTGCTCACGCCGGCCGAAGACCCACCTCGGTAAAAAATTGTTTCCTTTGTACGAGGTCTGGCAAAATCTGGGCTATTTTAAATCAAGTCTCTCCATCCCCTTGTCCCCCCTGGAGCCCAACGAGCTAATTGCCACCGTGTTACCGGCAGGGTGATTGCATCACCTCTTGGCTTCCTTTTGGCTCCGCAACTTCACGGGCAGCCTGGAAAAATCCTGGAAAGGCAAAGTCTCAGTTCCCTGGGGTAAGTGGGATCCCAGCAGGAGGAGGATAAAATAATAAACCCCTTAAAACGGGGTTTTCAGCAGCTCACGGTCCTGACAGCAGCAGGCTGGAAGGGAGCAAGATGCCCCACATCCCTGCTGGTGGCAGGCAAGGGACAACACGAAACACAGCCTGGAGTGGGCAGCCCGGCTGGGAATTTCTTGCAAGCTATTTCCCTGTGTGCGGAGGGGGAGCAGCATCCCGGGAAGCTCATTCACACTTCTGCAGAGTCATTTTTCCCACGTCGGAGACACCGGGGCTTTCAGGAGAGCTAAGCGGCGTAGCGTGCAGAGCTCTTACCCATGTAGAAAGAAGTAGAAACCAGCCCGTTTTTCCCTGCTTCAAGGTTTGCCTTCCAGTGCCCAGAGGTCCCAAAGCCACTGCAGGTCCCACTGACGTAGGCCAGAGTGGAAAAATATATATAGCCACCTGGGACATGCCTCAAATTCGAGGAAATTGGGCTTGGAAGATGCTATTTGGGCAACGGTTGTTGCTGTGATGCCAAGCGTGGGGGATGCTGCAGCTTATGGGGACCATCCCTTGTAAGTCCCCAAATCAGGGGGATTTTTCCAGGGATAACAGCTGCTTTGGTGCCACGGTTCCTCAGGGTACGTTTGAGTCCCGGGATGCCCAGCTGCGGGACAGGAGGGGACACGGCCACCAGAGCTCGCACATGTGACAGGACGACAGTGCTCCGCAGAGGTTGTCACACCTACTGCAAACCTAATCTCTGCTTATCACAGATCTCTGATGACTTCCTATTAACACCAGAAACCAACTTTCTTCTTTTTTCTTTTTTTTTTTTTTTTTCCTGTGCACAAGTTCCATTTTTCTGCTTCCTAAAATGATAACAGAGGCATTAAATACAATATCGACCCGGTTTGCTCAACTTCCCTTCAGTCCACTCCATCAACGGCATTTATGGTCCTTGAACTCATTAATTGCTTGGGGCGCTTTCCCACACAGAGTGGAGAATAACAGCCTTTTCTCAACCTAAAAAGACCGGGAAAAGCCCTGTTTTTCCCCCTGGAATCCTATACATTATGGCTAAACACCGAGTCTTTAGAACTTTTAATTTTGCTGATGGTTCTCATCAAGAAAATAGGCAACAGGACACAGCAGTGGAGCGGTCATGTCAGTCCATCCCTCCATTCCCACCAGGAAAACTGCAAATCAAGACCAGCCATCCTCACGGTTTTAATCACTCTCCTCTTTATAAGGAGTTCAGCAAGTAACCCCCAGTACTGTCACACTCAGAGTACCCAGAAGTTTTCATTAAGGGAATTCCTAGAAATATTTTAAGCACCTTTTTTTTTTTTTTTTCTTTCTCAGAATGGATTGCAGAACAGATATTTTTGAGAAGTCAGGCAAGGTATTTATAGTAAAAGGCCAAGCTGACATGGAAGGTTTGAAGGTTTAAAAGTAGAAGGGCTGTGTCGATGGATTGGGATCCCCATTGTAAGATAGATGTGGGGAGTCCTGGCAAAGGAAGGCAGCAAGGCCATGCTTTGGAGACACGATGTACGAGTTTGGGATGTAAAAATGGACATAGTCACGATCTTTCAATATTAAAGAGACTGTTGGAGAAGGACAGCGTTAAATCGGTCTGCGGGTCAACCGAGTCAAATCAAGCAAATGGCTGCTTTTGCAACCGGGGACATTCAGATCGGGCGGCAGGGGAAACCCAAAACCACTCTGGCTCCAGGGATGGAGGCGGTGGGGACAGGCAGACTCCGGCACAGCTGGGTTTCCCCCCTCCCTGGGGGCGGTGGGTGAAGGAAAATGCCAGACAGACATCTGCCAAGGACAGGCTGGACCAGGAAAGTCCAAGCACAGCGAGGGGCATCTGCAGCCCCAGGAGCCTCCGGCCCCTCTCCCCATCCCATGGGGTGACAGCCAGGCTCGGCAGCACACCGACACCCCGGGACCCATCCCTCCCTCCTCAGGGCAGCCTCGCAGGCTGCAGCAGCCTCAAGCTTCGCTGCAAAGAGAATAAAAGGTGGCTTCTCCCCACCCCGGCTTTCCAAGGTTTGCATTGGCATCCTCATCCCCTGCCGCAGGAGTGTCTGGGTACCACACTGCTGGAGAGAGGGACAGGGCTTGCTGCTGCCCGGGGTGATGGAAACACGGCCGTGTTTTCCATCTTAACAAGAGGAGGAACTTCTTTACTTTGAGGCTAGTGGAGCGCTGGAACAGGCTGCCCAGAGAGGTTGGGGAGTCCCCCACTCTGCAGACATTCAAACCCCTCCTGGATGCCATCCTGTGCAACCTGTTGTAGGTGACCCTGCTCTGGCAGGGGTGTTGGACTAGATGATCTCCAGAGGTCCCTTCCAACCCTGACCATTCTGTGATTCTATGATTAAATACCAAGAAGAAATTTTTCACTGTGAGGGTGGTGAGCCCCTGGCCCAGGTTGCCCAGAGAAGTTGTTGAGGCCCCATCCCTGGAGGCGTTCAAGGCCAGGTTGGACGGGGCTTGGAGCAACCTAGGCTGGTGGGAGGTGTCCGTTGGAACTTGATGATCTTCAAGGACATTGGAACACGATGATCTTCAAGGTCCCTTCCAACCTAAACCATTCAATGATTCTATGATCCACTGGGGAATGGAGGAACGGGACAGAGCAAGACACTGTCATCAATTAACTCGCCCAGAGGTATACACAGAGCCGGCAGCCAAGGGGAGGGTCTGCGAGTCCCGACTCCCTCGCTCCAACCCTCGAGCCCGCAGCCAAGGCCAGCGCTGGCTGCTTTCTGCCCTAGACATGAATCCCCTTTGGCGTTTGGCAAAGGGAATACAGAGTTTTCCAAGCCCCAGGGCCAACTTCTGCCTGCGAACAGCCGGCTGCTTATCTGTTCATCCATCTGCTTCTGCCGGTGCCACCTGCGTGGTCGGGGAGTGGGTAGGTGGGAGCTGGAGAGTGGAGGCAGGAGCAATCCCTGCTCCCCAACTGCTGCTCCTTCTGGGCCAGCAGGCACTGCAGCTCCTCCTGCTCCTGGAAGGGGTTCCTGCCATAGTCATGGCAGATCCAGGTGCGGTACTGCCAAGATAAAGCCAAAAGAGGTCATCAGGGTCACCGGGGGCTGAGACACCTCCAGCTTGAAAGCCAGGACTTGCAACAGCTCCAGTGGAAAGCAGCAAGCCGAGCGGGGGCAATGCCCGCTGCATCCCAGGTGAGGCCAGGGGATCCCCAGCCAGAACCAGCAAGCAGAAAGGTCCCAGTTTCGCAGAAGCTCGCACACCACGCGACACGACCATGGCTCAGAAGACATGCGACGGTTCCCCCTCCCCGCCAAGACCAAACACTTCCCGCATGCCCAGCCCGGCACAGATGGACCCGGAGAGCCGGCAGCATCCTCAGCTTCTCACCCTGGCTGCAGCCGGGATGGCAGCTTTATTTACCAAGAAGCTGCTCTCCTTCCTTGTGTGCCCAAATCCTCCTAAGAAAAGCCTCCCCGCGCTTTCTCCCCGCCGTGGCAGCACGAGGACAGGCTGGACACGCTGCCACAAGCTGCACGGCCGAGCCGGCTCTCGCATGCCGAGGCAGGTTTGATTTGCAGAGCGTCTTGCTCGCCACCGGGCAGTCGGGGAGCGCGTTTCATCCTCCCCTCATCGCTGCAAAGGCTGCTCCAGCGGCACGGAGCGTGCCGATGGCTGGCGGCCAGCTGGCAGCAGGCGGAGGTCCGGAGGTGGCTGGGAAACGAGAGAGACGGTCTGTAGAAACGCTTCCCGCTACTGCTGGGATGAGAAACGGCCAGACGGGTCCAGGCTGCAGCGCCCGAGAGCGTAGGCAGGAACGGGCAGCTCTGCCGGGATCTGCTGTGGCAGATACCCGGTGCTCGTGGGGAGCGGGCAGGGCTTTGCCCTCTTCCAAAGTAGGTGGGAACCAGCAGCTCCAGCAAGCAGGACTTACTGGGATGAGAGGTAGGACCACGGCCAGCAATAACCGACCACTTTACAAAAAAAAGGATGGAGGATAGGGAGTACGGGAATGCAAAACCAGTGGGTGCAAAGCATCCAGAGAGGGACCCAGCGTTGGAGTCCCGGCATGGGGTAGCGCTGGGACAGGCATGGGGTGCAACTGGGGGAACTGGAGGGAGAGGGCAGGCAGCCCCCAGCAGCTGCCCAGCCTCAGCACCCCCGGGGTGAGGTGCACCCCATGGCCAGGAGCCACCAAACCCACGGATGCAGGAGAGTGGGATGGGCAGCTCAGCCCTGTCCTGCCGGGACTGCCACAAGCGTGGGGACCACGAGCCACAAGAGAATAAAGCCTGAGACTGACCCTGGCGGCATCCCCCCTCCTGCAGCCGGGGAAAGTCAGCTCGGGCAGAGGGGATTTCCACCGGGAATGTCTGGATTCCCCAAATCCACTCCTGCAGACAGCAGGACTCGCCACGGCCGCTGGGCGCGCCGCCTGCAAGCGGGAAGACCTTTTGTTCGGGGCAGACCTCGAGAGCCAGGCCTGATTCCTTGCTTATTAAAAAAAAAAACCACCCTGGGAAGTGAATCCCAAAGGATTTGGGACAGGATTTGGGGCAAGCATCCATGCCAGCCGCTCATGGAGGGAACATCCCTCCCATGCAAACCATCCAGCGGGATGAAGCTCCATGGGAGCTCCATGGGCAGACCAGCCTGGCCACCAAGGCTTGGCACCCGCTGAGGTCTCAGCACCCACCGCCCTGCCTCGGAGATGGCTCCCACCATCCAGCGAAAGAGGGAAGGAGCCGGCGGGAGGCTGGGGGAAGCACCCTGCTGCTGCCAGGCGTTTCCTTTTAAAGCCAGAGCAAGAAGTGGTTACAGCCAGTTTCCTCCAGCGCTGACCACTAACCCGCTGCCCTCCTCCTCTCTCCTGGGGCCCGGAGCACCCATCCCATCTGGGGCAGCACCGGGGGGAGGGGAATGCAGCCTGGCCATGGTGTGCCAGCACCACTGGGGGACGGGTCCATCACCTGAATGCCCGTCTGTGCCCTCTCTCACGTCTACACCGTCTTCTCTGAGCTCTCTTACTTCCTTTTCTAACCTTACCCGTCCTCCTGCTGCTGCTCTTGGTCCCTTCCTTCCTTCTTCATCCATCTAGCCCCAATAAGCACCATTTGCCAGCTCGAAACCACAGCTGCGCGCTCGAGGCACGCTTCCTGCGGCGAGGGGCCGGCTGACCAGTCCCAGAGAGCAGCTTCTCCGTTTCTACTTCCCGGGGTCCCATCTCAGGTCCCTGCTCCGGATGGAGGAAACCAAGGCACCGAGGGATGCTCACCTGCAGCCCTGGGGAGGAGGTTCCCAGGAGGTCTGACCTGTCCCTCACAGGTTTTAGCCAACAAGAAAGTAGGTTTTTCATCCCGAGCAGCCTGCCCAGCCCTTATCCATGTCTGCTCCCAAGCGCTGCATCTCCGAATCGCTGCTTGCTGGGATGACAGCTGGGCTAAATGGGGACATTTAACCTCTTTTCTATCCTCAGCAAGAGCTGAAGCTCAGGTCACAATACCCTTGCTCCTGCATCCTACCTACACACACGGAAAACCACCCCAAAGCCACAAAGGGGAACCAGGCGTGACCTCCCACAGCCAAGGTAAGCAAGCCAACTGCTGTTTGGCATGAAGCAAGGTGCAGGACCCACGCAGCACGGGGTCCCACGAGCTCCTGGCCACACAGGTACATACCGACGGTGCCCACCATCCTGCGGGACCCCCAACCATCCACCTCAGCTGACCTACCCCCAAGTCCCTTCCTCTTGCAAAAGCGGAGGGCGCAGGGGCGAGCTGGGAGCAGCGCATCGCCCGTCAGGTTGGAGCATCCATCCTGGCTCTTCCCCTTCTTCAAATGCAGCTGCGGATGAGTAATGCCAGAGCGCTCCCCGCTCCAGCAGCCAGCCGTCGCCCCCGGGGCCGCGCTAGCAGCAATCCGCCCACGAGGGCCATCCGCAGCTTCCCCCTCTCCCCCAACGCCGCGATCGCGGGGAAGGCAGGGTGTTCTGAGTAAGAAGGCAGCTCTCGCTAAGGCCCGCAGCTCAGAAAAACACATCCAGGCGCCTCCGCCCTTGGCTCTGCCTTTGGTCTTTTCAAGGAAATGCTGGCAAAGCCCCCGGCAAAACTTCAATGTGATGAAAAAGCAGCATCTAAAGGAAAGGGAGGGAAAGTCCAGCATCTACTGAGGCCAGCCTGGATTTTGGGGAGCCGGAGGAATAGCTGGGATGGAGGAGGGGGGGAGAAGGGGGCGCACAAGACAGCAACCCCACATGGTGGTTTGTGCTGGGATGCAGCCAGAGCGTGGGAAGGGTTGGGGAGAGCTGACCCAGCCAGGGGAAGCCCCGCGGGGAATCTCCAGCACTGCGGGTGTTTTGTAATCCCTTGGACCATTTTCCGCCCGCCCCCGTGGGTGTTTTTGACAGCCGGTGATAACGGGGCAGAGCTGCATCCCTCATGTGACAGCGACTGCCCGCTCCCTCCGGCACCCAGGGAAGGGAGCTCAGCAGTGGGGAAGGGGCTGACATTTGGGCCAGTGTCACGTGCTGTCCCTGCCTCTCTCCTGGGAGGAGAGAAATCCCCTTAAACCACTCGGTGTAGCCGGAGGGACCGCCGGGTCTCCATCACCGTCTGCCGCGGGGCCACTGCACGACCCTCATGGTTACAGCCGGGGGGGACGACACTCACCTCCAGGGATGGGACCAAGTTTAGGGGCGCCTTGTGGACATCACGTTGTGGGTTACTTCTTCCTTGCAGAGTTCCACCTGTGGCCCCTTTGCCCTCCCAGGGCGGTTTTGGATCCCGGTCCTTCACTGCAGGGGCCCGGGCTGGGCAGAGGAACAGGGTTCGGCGTGGGAGAGACTGGAGGGCAGCCGGGGAGCTGCGCGGGAACTGTGCTTTTAAAGGCCTTTCCTTTTGCTTTTGAAGGCTTTCCGGGTCAAAAGTGCAGCTCTGATCTCTGCAACTAGTGTAAATGCGCTGCTCTCGCTCCCAGCTGCCGGCATCTGGCTCGGCTCAGCTACAGCAACATCCCACTCTCGCGCAGGACGGGAACCCACCCAGCCAGGGCTCTAGCTCTCCTAAAACCTGCTGTTCCGCATCATTTTGGGGAGGAAAGAGGTGAATTTCTCCATCAACACTTGCTTCTCTCTGTCCCCTGCCTCTGAAAGCCGGGCACTTGCTGCTGTCAGAGAAGGCCCTGCCAGATGCAAGCGCATCCAAAGCCACTTGCAAGAGCCTTCCTCTCCTCTCCTCTCCTCGGAACCAGCTCAGCACCTTTCCTGGGGCTCCCGGGGGACTTGATGCTCACCCATCCCTCCCACTACGTCCTAACTGAACTCTCGAGAAAAGCACTGGGGTTTTAAAGAGCTTTTTTTAAGTGCACTCGCATAATGTCTAGGTGCTTCTTTTTTTTTTTTTTTCATTTCTTTCTTTTTTTTTTTTTTTGCATGCAAAACCCAAAATCCCCAGGTAATAAATAGCATGCACAAAGGCCAGCTCGGGCAAACAGCTGGCGCCTGCAGTGAGCTGCATGCAAAAGAGTCGTACACGTTTGCAAACTCCGCAGACACATATATAAGGGGACGTCGGGGCAGGGCATACCTCCTGCAGCAAGGTCGCCTCGTACTCCTGCAGCTGCTGCTGGAAGCCAAAGTTGGGGCTGACGTAGGACCTCACGGCCTTGGTGGCAGCCAGGCAGCCCTCCCAGCCGAGTTCGGTCACCGTCATGAGGTAAGCCACCAGGATGGTGGTGCTGCGGGAGACCCCAGCCAGGCTGGCAGAGCACGAGGGAGCAGCATCAGGTAGAAGTATTCCCACCACCGAGGCTGGTGTGGCCCCGCAGCAAGGGACGCTCATGGGATGCGTCTTCCCATGGGCATCCCTTCTCGCTGGGGTGCTAGCAGGGTTCCCCAGCCATGGGTTGGGTGGGGATAAGGAGCCGCATGGACAGGGATCCACTGCTGGTGGCTCCAGGCAGGTGACTTCCCCCCCCGTCCCCTCCTCCAGGCTGTCCCACCTCTTTGGATGCTCAGGTTTTCAGTGCACAGACCACCCATCCCCACAGGTCTCAGCAGAGGACACCTTCCCCTGTCACCCTCCCACTGTTCCTTGTCTTCTCCTCTTCTTCATCCCCACCACAAGTGACGTTCAATGTTGAGGACACTTTTTGGGAGCCCATCCCCACCTCCCACAGGACCAACATGAACTGGGGATGCAAGGTGGTGACAGTAGGTCTCACCAATGGACGAGGCAGCCTCCCCCACCAAGCCGGCATTCGTGGATGAACTTGATGCACTCCTTAAAATGCTGCAGCCTGCAAGGAGAGAGGCAGGGAGGTGAGGATGGGAGGGCTGCCCACCCCTGCAAGGTGCCTGGCCACACCATCCGTCACATCCCATACCAAGGACTTCCCACCACCCTGGGGCCACCGACATAGGGTGGGAGCAGCGGTCCTTCCTCTGCCTAGCAAAGGCAGAGGGGCTGATCTTCATCTGCCAGGAAGGAAATGACCTGGGAAACTTTCCGGGGGATTTCCTGCTCCCCAGGCATCAGGAACAGGGTGATGCCATCAGCCAAACCAGCTCAGGAGAGGACGCCAGTGAGACAGCTTCCAGGCGAGGTGTCATCTTGCGGCCAAGGGCCATGTCAGAGGTTGCCCTGAGCCACCGGCTCACCCCTAATTCCCAAACCATGCCAAAACCACCCAGTTTCCTCAAGGGCAAAGATGCCAGTGAGGAAGAAGGCAGGGAGAAGGTGGCTCCCGAGGTGTTTTGCCTGCGATTTCCAAAATGGTGCAACTCCCTTCCCCTCCTCACCCCAAGCAGCCCCTCCAGCCCCTTCCCACCCCAGAGAGGGCACAGAGAGGTGCTGGTGGCAGGGAGGCAGAGCTGCCAGCGACAACGCAGGCTTGTCCCCAGATAGCTCCATTCCTGCGAGCACCACCAGTAAGTGCCGTTAAGGCAGAGGGAGCACGTTCACCCTAAGGTCAGGGACTCGGGGCTTTCTGGCAGCTCAACTGCAACACACTACGGTGCTTCTCTCCTTCTGACCTGCCTGCTCAGCTAAATGAATCATAGAATGGTTTGGGTTGGAAGGGACCTTAAAGATCATCTAGTTCCAGCCCCCCTGCCATGGGCAGGGACACCTCCCACCAGCCCAGGTTGCTCAAAGCCCCATCCCACCTGGTCTTGGCCACCTCCAGGGATGGGGCAGCCACAGCTTCTCTGGGCAACCTGTTCCAGGGGCTCACCACCCTCACAGTGAAAAATTTCTTCCTATTCTAAATCTCCCCTCTTCCAGTTTGAAGCCATTACACCCCTCATCCTATCACTACATCCCCTTGTAAAAAGTCCCTCTCCAGCTCTCCTGCAGGCCCCCTTCAGATACTGGAAGGCCGCTATAAGGTCTCCTCAGTGCCTTCTCTTCTCCAGGCTGAACAACCCCAACTCTCTCAGCCTGAGCAGCACTCATCTTTTTGAAGGATGGAGACATAGAAAACAAGATAAATAACTCGGTAGGTACTGATGAGATAGAGGTGGGTGTTCATGGGACACACATCCCTCCTGCTCATCACTGCATGGGATGCTGGAAGCCACTGCCAATCCCTCCAGAAGACAGAGGGCATCTCCGAGATCCCACACCGAGCCAGGTATTCGGCTCCTTGGTACATATTTGCAATAAATGCTGCCCATCCCTGCTCACCCTCACAGCCGCACCGAGCCTTGGGGTAGTTTTGAAGCAGAAAACCTGATTTGGGCATAACTTGGGCTGCTGGTGGACTGCCTGACCACACAACCCTGGCTTTTTTGGGGAGGAAAAAAGGGTCCCTCTGGCGCAGCCAAGCCAGAGCCACTGGGCAGTGAGTGTGGGAGCCGGCAGCGCCTCTGCCCCGGCGCCAGACTTCCTCTGCCTCCACGTGATGGGGCGGGTGAGCGCCTGCACAGCCTTCCCGATTTCTCAGAAGCCAAGGCATGAGCTACCACAGAGTTATTGCCCCTCGTGCCCCTGGCCGAGGCCTTGCTCCCAGCGCATCCTCCCCACCTCAGAGCCGGCTTCCCTCAGGGGACAAGGCAGAAGCCTCTAAAATCCATCCCTGCCCAGCCCATGGAAGGGGATGCTCTTCCCCCTGCTCCAGGAGGGGGATGGAAGGGGATGCTGCTCTTCACCCTTCCCTGGAAGGGCAGGGCTCCTGCTAAGAAACCAGCCAAGGATGTTTTTTAATACATACAGCAGGGGGTTCTGCTGCCCGAGAAGAGATGGAGGAGTCTTTGAAGCTGTGGTCATACTAAAAATATTGAGCCTCTTGGCCCTGGAAGGAGATGTCAGTCCATTGCTCCTCATGGGCTACAGACACGCCTATTCCTTGACCACCGTAGCAAAGAAAGCACCACCCTCTGGGGAGCCTTTCCCTGCCTAAAACTTGTCCGGGGGGATTTTGCCTTGTCCTACTTATCTTTGCAGATCAGACAGCATCCCCCAGGGCGTGCACGTGTTGCCTACAGAGGTCCAAGCTCTCCAGAACCCAGTCCTCCACTTCAGCCCCTGGCCTGGGACCAGCAGGGATGCACTTTGCTTGGAAGAAGGTGATGCTTTTGCCTCCAGCTGCCTCTGCACACTTGCTGCCAGCCTCCAGCCTGCTCCATGCACACAGCATCGCTCTCCCAACCCATCCTGGAAGGAGACAGGTGAGCACTTCTGCCACCCCATCCATCCTCACCCACTCCACAGGGCGTTTTTTCCCTGGATAGCCAGCCAGAGGAAAGCTCTCCCCATGCTTTTCCAGCCTCGAAGCGTGGGATCAGGACGTGGAACCTCGTAATGCTGAGAGCCACTGAGGTCCTGAGTCGCAAGCATCTCCTCTTCAGGACATCAGGATTGTGAAATCCAAGGCATAAACTGACAAGCAGAAAATAGTTCCTTTAACAAGTCTTCCTTCCGGCAGCCAGTCTTATCTTCTTTTTTCTCCTTTTTTTTTTTGTTTGGTTTTTTTTTTCGTTTCAGTAGACATGCCACAAATGCAAAGAAATGAGAGAAGGGAAAAAATAACAACAAAAAAAAACAGTTCTTGCTGAGGCAGGGTTTTCTTGTAAAGCTTCTCTTTCCGCTCAGCAGGAGCATGAGCAAGCAGAATCACACCCCTGGGCACGGCTGCTCCCCAAGGGGGCTGGAAAACCAACACCTCCACAAACGGGCTTCGCTCCCGTCACTCTGCACAAAGTTTCAATCCTTTTTAGGGTTTGATTGATGAGAAAAATCCCTCGGAGTCACCCTTTTCCTGGGTGCAACAGATGATTTATGGATGCCCAAAGCAGCAGCCGGGCGCTGTCACCCCCCCGCAGTGTCAGCAGCACCTGCACCCATCACACCCCAACACCACGTCCCATGAAATCCTCAGACTTCCTTACAGCACCCCTCACCTCTCAAGAACATCATTAAAAGACTTATGACTATCTATGCTTTGTATGGGGGGAAAAAAACCCACAACTTTGGTTTTAACAAATCTTTTCTTTCTCTTTCCAAGGAAAATGTCTAGAAGACCGACAAAATCAATGTCTTTCTGATGCTCCACTTTTCAACCCTGCCCAGTAGAATAATTCTGAAATCTGATGGAAAATTAAATTAAACTTATTGACTGCAAACACACACAGAAACAGATTTTACAATCCCTACAAATGCTATCTACTGCCTGAGAATGAAGCACAGCTGCTGTCCAGCTCAGCAACGATACCAAGTTTTTGCAGCATGAATGAACTGAACTTTCATTCTGCAGAATCTGAACTTTTATTGACCGTTAACTACCAACGGGCGATGCTGGGAGACGAAAGGATGGCAAACAACTTACAGGTTTTGACTGGATGAATCCGAGGCTGAGATACAGAGATAGGTCATGTCCTGCAATACAGAGATGGTTGCAGTAATAAGATACCTCTGAGAAACACAAAATCTCCCGTTTCTCTCTTTTCCCTCTCCCCGGCTGACCCTTCAGTGAGGGGAAAGCCACAACCCATTTTTGGCTGCCATCACCCGGCTCCGCATGGGTAGGGAGAACCATGAAGGGTCGCATCCATCCCACCCCAGGGCTATTTCCCCCCCATTTCAGCCCAGAGGAGAGGTCAGGCTGTGGGGAACTGCTACGATGCTCAGGACCCCCCAAAACTGATCCACCCCTTTCCTGGGCCCCCGGCTGGCGAACCCCGTCAGGAAGACGTGTGCGAACACGCACTGATGAAGTCACTCTCATCAATGAGTTATTTCCTCCCAGTCCTTTTAATACACAATAAATCATCCTGCCGCATGTTGACGTAGGTCGGATTACTTTCCTTTCTTTAAAACATCGCTTCCTCGATCCTCCCTGTTTTGAGTTAAAATTAGATCCTTTTCATCTGAGGTTTTTTTTAAACTTTCTTAGCGAAATGGGTGGAAATCCTGCCAGCCAGAGCCGAAACAGCCAAGCACCAGGGATTACCCTATCTCCATCAGCTCCTTGTGGCACTGATGCCAAAAGGTCCCCCCTGGGCTGATGCAGCCCAACTCCCCGGACCACCCTCACTTCCCTCCAGCACAGGGCAGATCAGGAGGCTGGAAAAAGCTGATTATTTAAGGAGGGAAGGGACAGAGTGGGACAGGCATGGGGATATTCCCACGCTGGAAAGGCCCACGTTGCAAGGATGAGCACAGGCGGGCTTTCCTGTGCATCACCTCTCCGTCCCATCCATCCTCCCCAGCCCCATCCCACACTCGGCCTCACCATCCTGCAGCCCCTCGCAGGATGGGGACAAGGTGCCACAGTGATGTGTCGCTTGCCGGCTCCTCATGGCGTGCCAGCCAGCTGCTCGCTGCCTGGAGATGTTGCTGGAGAGGCTGGGAGGGAAACGGAGCCGGTGGGTTCCTCATCCACATCCCTGGCCAAACCGTGGCTCCCCGGCACGCAGGGGATGGCGGGGGCAGGCAGGACCTCAGCGGGTAGAAGAAGACCGTGCACCAGGCAGGGGCATGGGGACCAGCAAGCAAACGCCAGCAGGTTTTGTGGGATGAGCCATATGATGGGCTGCGGCTTCCCAAAACCTGGCTGCGCCCCACCATGCCTGGCACCAGCCCAACCTCCCCGTGGCAAAGAGAGCCAGGCTGCTGGCAAAGCCACTCTGCCAACCAGTGGAGCAGCCAAAGCGACCCCACTCCTCCTCAAACCCCAACCCACACCTTGATCCCCGATTAACTGCCGAGCTCCGAGCGGCTTCCCCTTCCCCACGGGGCTGGGTGCCCCCATCCCACCTCGGAGAGCTGGGCCACGCATGGGACCGGTGCTGGGGTTTGCGGTTCCCAACCCAAGGCTGTGATTGACACATTGCTCAACCCACCATGCCTTTCCGGTTCCCCTTTCCACCAGCCCAGTGGCTTGCTCCATGTTGTAAGCTCCCCGTGTGGTTTAGCTACCCGTCTGGCCGTGCCCCGAGCCCTGCCAGCCCCAGCTGCTGCCCCTTCTCCAGCCACGAGCCGTTTCTCTGCACCGATTTTATTCAGGCTCCTTCCTTCTCTCTTTCCCCCCTTCCACGTTACTCAATACCTTTGCGGGGAAAAGGCTCGAGCTGGCGTTTTGCTGAGGCTCCCTGCCCATCATGGCCCCAAAGGACGAGGGGTCCAAGCAGTCCCCTTCGCCTTCTGCAGCATCCCGGGATTTGGGAGCTGGCAGCAGGTCCAACACCGGGATGAAGTGCAAGTTGCTCGCGGCCATCGGCTGCAGGATGAGCAGAGTGGTCCGAGCATCCCTCACACGGACCCCCACATGGGGCTGCTGCTTCTGTTGCGGGGTCCACCCGCCCCACGGGTCCACGCAGGCAGGATTTGTGCATGAAAGACCTGTCCAGCACCTCCGGCATCAACCCACCAGGCAGCTCCCTCCTGCCTCAGTTTCCCCATCCCACAGCCTGAGGGGTCCGCAGCGCTCCGGGGTCCGAGAAGGGTAGGAGGACAGGGCAGGCAAAGCCAGGGAGTCCCGGGAACCCTGTCCTGGAAGGATGGGGGGGGTGGTCCGGGTGCCGCTGTGTCCCCCCCTCCCCGTCGGGGCTGGATGCCGCCCCG
>NW_009647836.1:150652-158936 GCF_000708025.1 Charadrius vociferus
CATGCCCCCTGCCCGGGCACTCACCTCCAGCACCGGCTTGGCCCTGTTGTGGACGGAAAGGATGTGCGTCACCCCGTTCCTCAGCAGGTTTTCCCGGTCCTCAGAGTCTGGAAGCAGAGGTAGCATGTGAGTCTCTGCCTTCCTGGGAGATCTGCTGGACCAAGCACCCACCAGCAACCCGTATCCATCACCCCCTGGCCCCTGTGCCAGCCCTTGCCGCTGCCTCTCACCCCCGCATGATGCAGAGAGGGAGACGTGGCATCACGATGCACCTCCTTCAAAGCAAAATCTCCCTTGGATGCACTGGGTATTCAGCAGGCTCCCAAAACCGTCCCCAGTATCAGCAATGATACTGCTAATTTAAAAAAGGCTGTTGTGACCACGCTGTTGGGTGAAACCCAAGCTTTGCCCTGCTCCCCATGGGGCCAGAGGCCCCAGCGAGAAAGCCAGGCGTTGGCCCGCTCTAAATATTGTCTCAGCAAACACAGGGAGGTTTCCAGCCATGCCAGGGGTTCCCCGGTGCTCTGGCATGGCTGGTGACCGCAGCTCCCCATGGATGTCCCTTTCCTGGGCTAGAGCTGCACAGGGCCACTTGCAAGTGGGATGGGGCTCTTTGGGGGCTTTGGATTTCTGGAAGATGATGAGGTCCCCAGCAGGGAGCAGGCACAGTGATCTCCCGAGGAGAGGGGCTCCTCCAGCCCCGCCGGCTGCCCAGGGATCCCACAGCAACACCGAGGTGGAGCAGGGGAAGACACTCACCGCGGATGTTCCCAAGATAGAGGCCTTTGACAACCTGGGAGGTGACAAAAAGGAGAGACATTTCAGACAGCACCAGGCACAACGTGCATCTGACATGGCAGGAGCATCGCGCTGCATGTGTGGTACCAGCAGGACCAGGGCATCTGGCACCACACTCCCCAGGCAATGACAAACCCACCACCTAATCAGCGAACCATCTTCATTAACGAGCAGCAGAGGCTGAGCCCGCTCAAACCACCAGCCCAAAATCCTCCAGAAGCGCAGAGCTCAGGAAAACTCAGCACACAAATGGAAGGGGCTTGCGCGTGGTCCTATTGCTATGGGAAAGGCAGTGCTGGGGACTGGATTCCCCAAATAGCTCAGACCACCCAAGCCTCCTCCTTCAAGGTGGGGCTCCAGCGGAGACACCCCCCATCTCCTTGGCTCCCAGAGGCAGGCCAGCCCCGCTGCAGCTCGGTTTTATTTTGCTTTTCTATAGCAACCACCTCTTGCAGATAGTTTCAAAGGTTGCTTCTGCCAGCTGGGGATGGACTGGCAAAGGCACAGGCTATTTATAATACTTTTCTGGCCAGGACATCGCAGTGAGTGCCATCAAGTATGTAAATTTGGTCTCCAACTCGCTGCTGCGGGGTTATGAAGGAGAAAAAGGGGCAGCTCAGAGTGGTTACGGGGTGTAAGAGCCTGCCAGAATAGTTTCCACAGACACAGAAAGGACGAGCTGGTTCCCAGTTGCGCTCATTTGCACCCATCTGGCAGAAGACACCCGGTTTGAGAGGCCGTAGAAAGGGGTTTCCAAAGCTCTGGGTCACATCCAGCCCACCTCTACCATTCAGCTGAACCCCAGCCCGCTCCTGGGGTGCAAACACCTGGACTGAGCAAACATCTGTGCCCAGCACAGCAAAGCTGTTACCGCTAGAAGGGGGACGCCGAGCCCTGCGTCTCATCAAGTCAAAGCCAGATCCTGAAACACAAATGTGTCTGCACCAACCCAGCCCCCGGCAAAGGCAGCGCGGGCTCCCCGAGGGCGCTTGGTGGAACCAGGGAGGCTGTAAAAACCACTTTGCTGGTCAGGTTGCGTCCACAGGCGGTGAAACCCCGGTGTTAAATCGCACCGGAGCCGCTCAGAGAGAGTTTGCCCTCATCTGGTCTCTCCGTTGCCGTCCCGGAGTCTAATTTTAAACTGGATAACGCACATACCAAGCGGTTATTTAAGGACACAAACAGAAATCAATCCCCTCTGCCAGCCCTGGAGTTCAGCTGAGCAACAAGCAGCAGTAAAACGCCACTTCCCCCTTCGCCGCCCGTGGCTGCCAGGCACAGACACGTCCCGGGGGTGGCAAAAGGAGGAAATTTCCCTGAAGGGACCCCCTGTCAGCCCTGAGGATGCTAATGCCACGGCCTTACCGCCCAAGGGACGAGCATCCAAAGCCAGCTGTCACTTTTCTAACACCCGCAGGCACTTGGCTCATCACCTTGCGTATAAATCTGGGGATCGCTGTTTGCTTTCTTAAGTCCCTTTCTTAAGTGCTTGAAGTTTCAAAGGGGAATGAGAAAGGGAAAATGCAAACGGGTATATTTAGGGCATCGTGGTGGTCTGGGAACAAGCATCCTTGTCTGAAGGAGAAAGGTTCTATCCCAAGGAGGACACGCTGGCCACCACCCCACTGTCCCCCCGGTACCTTGCTCATTCCACTCCCCATGGTTTTCCTCTCCCCAGGGTCAGGAATAGGGTGGCTTCTCCGTATCCGAGGCTGTCTGCAAATAAACACCCGAAAATCCCGGACAGGACAGTGAGATTTGCCCCACCCTGTTCATCCAAGGGTGCATCCCTCTGCCAAGAGCAGGAGGAAGGGAGAACACGTGCCAGGAGGGGAGCGTGCAGAGCCCTGGCAAACTCAGCTCACTTACCAGCGGCAGGCTGTTCCGGCAGGTCGCTGCCGCTGCGGTGATGGGTGAAGGGGATAGAGGAGAGTGGCTGGTGCCAGGCAGGGGAGGATGAAATAAGGATCTGGGGCTGTGACGAGGCTCAGGTTTCTCTCCCAGGCTCCCTGGGGCTTTTGCAGCCTTTTGGGGAGAGTGAAGAGGAGGACGCCTGGGAGGAATGACTGCCTCATCCCAACAACGCTCACTGGGCTTCATTCTGGGATGCCGCAGGCTGGTACAAGCCCTGAACTCGGCAGGATTTGTCTCCCATTCATGCTAATTCCTCCCAATCACAGCAACGAAAGCAGAATTCAGAATAAGGCACTTACCTCGAAAACCAGAGCGTGGCATGAGCGATGCGCAGCTAACGGAGCACTGGGGATAAACCCATCTCCCCCTCCCTCCCGGGAGATGAGAGGAGCTGTAAAGCAGCGCTGCAATTCCAGCACATGCTACAAAACATCAGTTTTCAAAGCAGATACACCTAGCAGCTCATTGCCCCCCTCCCAGCTCAGTGCTGTCAGCCCGCCGGAGGCACGAGCTGTGCGAAGAGCAGAGAAAAAGCAAACCACGAGTATAAGGAAAATTCCACAGCCATCACCAGTCCACCATTCTGTCATCCTCGTAACATCCTTGGCAGCACCCCGGAGCCAAAGATTTCACCTAGGGACCCTTCCACCAGATCATCTCACCTTAAAAACCCTCCCTGAATTTTGCTGGCTGGAAGGGCAAGGCTGGCCAGCCCCCAGCACAGCGGGCCCTCACAAGTGGCAGAGACACACACACCCCCCACCCCCCCCCGGCTTCCCATCACAGCCGCTAAATATGCACATGGATTTAAAACCACGGCAGTCCTGTAATGGGAAAAACCAAAGTTGAAACTTCTTTTAGTAGTTTTGGTCTTCAGAGGGGTGTTTTTAAACCAAAGGCAGATGTTTGCCTGCAGAAAGCCTAGGGGACACACCAGATTAGCTGAAGGGAGAAATTCAGCAGCTACAGCAGAGCAAAGCAAAGGCGTGAGCTTTCATAGCTCAGGCACCGAAAACATTTAAGCCACAAACCAGAACTCATTCACACTGCTGCACTTAAAAGCTCTGAGATGCTCCCACTAAACATAGCATCTTTCCCTCCCCCGGCCGCAGCGATCCCCTCGAACAGTCACCTCACGCGAGAGGCAAGGCATGAAACACGCTTCAGGGTTCCACCTAAACCTATTCCTGGCTGAACTAGATCTACTGATTCTCTCTCTTCCTCACTCCAGTCTGTACGGGATACTGGAGCGAGGTCTGCAGCCCACCCGTGCTGCTGAGAACACGTTCCCTTCACAAGGAGGACAGACAGATGGAGCAGCATTGATCCCCCACCACCCAACCTGCACAGCTTCACCCGTGCCGCTGCCTTTCGGAGCGCTGACATGCTATTTTTGGAGTGGTTACGGGATGCGGAGCTTCTGCAGGAGCTGGGACCTGCTGACCTTACATGTAGCTCAGACCTCTGCACAGAGGGAGTGCTGGCTGTGCCCCAGAAACATTCCCTTTAACTGACTGTATACCAACCACGACAAGACTATCCGGGAAAGCTTTGCCCCTCAACAGACTACCATCACAACAAACGCATCTGAAGACCAATAAAAGGAAACTTTCAAGTTAACCAGACATTTATTCGCATCTATGTAGGTGGAGAGGTTGTTCCAGTAAATAAGCAACGAGGTCACACACAGGTGATGGAATCATTTCATATTCAAGCAGAGCAGGTTCCACTGAGTTGCTTCATTTCTTCCACTCGTTCTTCTCAAAATCCCACTGGGCAGAGATGCCCTCCACGGGATTAATCCGCATGTCCAACATTCTCTTCGTCTGCGTTGACAGCCACTCATCAGAGAAGGTGTGCGGAATAGGGCCGTACACTGCAATTCAACAGCAGGCAGAATTACATTATGATACAAAATGAGCAAGTTGGGAACAGAGGTAAAAGTTTAGCTAATGAAAAGCTTTTTTCCCCCCCCCGAAGCCATTGGTGCTGATCACATGCACGCCATTACCTGTTCAAACCTACATTCCCTAAATCCCATTTTTGTAGCATTTAGCTCAGACCACGTTCCCGCATTGATTCTCTAGCAGTTTTGTTCATCAGTAAAGGCTTGTACCAAGACAACAGCCTTCTCCTCAACTTCCACTGTGAGTAGATGAAGCCTCAAGATGGAGAGCAGCTCGTTTAACTGTGTGCTCTGCCTCACGGCAGCTGGAGGGCTCCCTCGAGGTAGGATCGTTAGCTGGGAAGGAAGCCAAACATGGCAGAAATCCAACTGTTTACTACCGAGGCAGCAATAAGCTTTTGCAACAGCAGGTTTCACAGAAAGGGGAAGCTCTGGGATCATTAGTGTATCACCACTCTTCCCCTCCCTTTCCTCTCCTCCCACCGAAGTGCTCTCCACCACCTTCACCTTTCTACAAGTCTGTAAATATTCTACTGAATATTTACACTATGTACCCACTGATCTCCATGAAGTTACAACTCCAGAACTGAGTTTTCAGAGACTAACAAATAGCAACGGCCAGGACGTCACCGAAACGGCTGCTGGATACACCATTTCGAGCCTCCGAGCAGTTTACGGAGAATTGTCTAATTCCCCATCAGGTATCAATTGATCTTTCTCTTAATTTAAGAGTTAAAACCATATGGCATACACTTACTATAATGCTTCTGCCAAATGAGGATGAGACCAGTTACACCAAGAAAGAACAGTACTCCACCGAGGACGGTCTTCCATTCGTTTGTTCCTTTGTTCATCTCTGCATAGGTCTCGTTAAATTTGATACGATACACTGCAAAAAAAAAAAAAAAGTTAAAGCATCAAAGAATTTCTTTCCCTTTCCCTGCAAATTGCAGGCAACATGCCACTCTCCAGAAGGAGGTGACCAAAGCCTAAAACTGACCAAACAGAAAAGGACGTTAAAATAGCTTCTGAATTAGTTGGCCTCTGCCACGCCAAGACTTGTGCCAAAGTAAATGAGCTGTATTTCACCATCCCCTTATGTGTTTCATCCCCGACCAGGTCTGTCTGTTAGTCTCCATTTTATAGATTAGTGTAAACTTCTGCAAAAATTGCATTACAAGCCTGACAGGAGGAGAAATGGCGCTTTCCTTCCTTCCCTCCAATTCCCAGTACAGTTATTGACCACAAAACTTGCCAGCACAAATAATTTTAATGGGAACGCTCGTATCTCTAAAGGCTTCTCTCAGCTTCGCCCCTAAGGCCCACAAGATTTTGAAGTTCAAAACAGCAACAGATTTGGAGAGTCCTTATGAATATTTGAGCAGTTCCCAAAAGAGTTTTACACCTTCTCACCGTGACACGGGTGGACGGAGCAGTGTTCACAGATCAGGTTCTCACTTACATACCATGATAGCAGTTAGAGAAGATGATGCAGTTTTATTTGCAAGTCAAAACACCTGTTTGGCACTTTAATTACCTAAAATTTGGTAATTCTAAGGTCAGTGGTCATCAACATTCAAATACACAGGCTTAATTTTACTCAGCTGGACTAACAATTGCATGTTGCTATAGGGAAGAGATTTTTTTCTGGCTTGTTGAAAGGAGGTGGGAATCAAAAAACAAATATAATTATTATCTGTTTGCTGGAGGAAGGAGAAATTGCTGAACTTGACTTCAGGCACCCAACAGACATCACAGCCGGTGCTTTTAATGTTTGGAAACAGCACCAAGGATCCCAGGACCACAAACCACTGATCTCTGCTTGCGTACACACGAGGAGCTCCATTGCAATTAACAGAGCTCCTTCACAGCTCACGGCTTTGCTCGCAGAGCAATTGGAAAGAGCAGGGTTTAACAGCTGCCCTAACAGGCACTGTCTGCGGTGGTCTTTCTAATAAAAGTTGTCAATAATGAACATGCAACAGATTACATTACATCATTGCTAGCTGTAAGGTTACTTAAAGCCCCCGCCACGTACATTCAACTTTCTCATCAACAGACAGAGCAGTCCAAGATGCCTTTTCCTTCTCTTTCAGCGCCTTCTGCTGAGCAGAGAGATCCCTTACAAAGGCTGCTTCAGGCAGGGGAACGTCACGACGGTCAACATAGGCTGGGAGGCTGAAATCCTCTGCTTTGACAACACCAGCTGCACATGGGAACAGAAGAGACACCCATTCAAGCTTCGGACTCCTGTGCAAACATCTCTTACTGGTTACAATACAAAAGAACAACACCTCAGTCAAAAAGGTGAGGACAGTTAAGGAATCCAGGAGGAAAAGACTTCCAGATGAAGCATTTAAAATGGGGGCTACATTAAGAGCATAAGAATAAAGCAGAAGGGGGATCTACATAAAAGGTAATAGCCAAAATGACTTTATGATGGCCAAAATGACCGTTCTGTGATTCTATTACTGTCTCAGCCATCTGTCTCCAGCTGTCATATCGATCCCCTCGCCTACCAAACACCTAGAAGCCCTCTACACCTTTTCCATCTTTGTTTCTGCCGGGCCCTCAGCTCCAGGCACCTCCCTAGAGGCAGCCAGCCCTGCCGGCACCTCCACAATGCCATCTGCTGGCACAGCCTGCTCAGATCTCCTGCCACCAGGCAAGGCAACAGCCTTGCCAACCCCCCTCTATCCTGATGCCTTCTTTACCCAAGCCTCAGCTGTAGCTTTTTGTGTTCTTCCTCTGAAGTGCTCCATTTATCGTCCTTACTAAAAAAAACAAAGCAGTCGCCACCTACCATGTCCGTGTGCTCTCACGCAGATGGAGGTGGAAATGGCTCTCTTCCCAATAAGGCTGAATGCCCTTGAAGCCAACATCCTGTCAGGACAAAACAACAGCAGGTAAGCCAGGGTCAGGTGAAGACACCAAATGTACAAAGGCAAAATAACACCATTTTCCACTAGTCTATTAAAAAAAAAAAAAAAAGCCTAGAGGCTTTCCATCCCTTCTATTGAGAGCAGCACACCATACCAAACTGTTCCCAGCTTTTCAGGGACATTCCCCCACTAGAGCAACTTGGATTATTTTTTCTCTCCGGCCTTTTGCCCCCACAGCCTCCTTTATTTGAACTCAAAGGCATTCCCTCATTCAAGTCAGCCTTCTGGGACACTATCACTCAGTAACAAATCGTTACTGGGTGCAAGCCAGGAGCCCTAAGCAAGGTGAGTCTAAGCACATCTCACATTCACTGAAGAAAGACTCCAGCAGCGAACAATGCCAACATGTCCGAGGAAGGGCAGACACCCAGCTAACGGTTTCTCCCACAGACCCGGGTGCCCATGCAAGGCCTCGCCGAGTGCGGTGCTTCAGCTCCAGAACAGGGGTTTCTCACGAGCCCCTGATCTCAGCTAAAAACCCCACGACCCCCTCGCGAAGTGAGCGCGGAGCCCGCGGCCCACGCCTGACCTTGTCGTGGGGCTCACGGCGCGGGGAGGCACCTCCCCGCCACGGTATCACCCACGGTGACACCTCACGCCCGCCCGACACCAAGTAACACCCGCGATATGACGCCACACCAGCACGGAGAAGCGCGGAGGTCCCATCAAAGCGAGAGGGAGGCCGCAGCGCTCCCTCCCCTCTTTTCCCCCCCCACCCCGACCC
>NW_009647836.1:159445-169273 GCF_000708025.1 Charadrius vociferus
TGGCGCCTATGCTGGAGGTGGCTCTCACCCTGGTAAGGCCCTTGGCCTTTCTCTAGGCCCGGGAGCGAGGGGCTGGTGGCGGTGGGGTGTCGTCTCCAGGCCCTAGCAGAGCTCGAGGGTTGCGGCCGGGGCGAGGAAGGGCTGGTGCTGAGGGGACTTGGGGCGCTGGGGTAGATCTGCCAGCCCTGTGCTAACGGCAGCCAAATCTTTGGGGTGAGCAGAGTGTTTCTGGAGTTGAAAACCCCCCGAGGCCCATCTGCTGTACAGCTTTCTGCTGGGGAAGCAGCAGAAAACTACAGAGCCACATAGTTTTCTCTAATTTCTTTTTCAGTGCGGAAACATTGCTGTTTATATTGGTGTCATTATCCCCGAATAACTCCCATAGGCAATGTCCTTATTCTACAGCAAAAAGACCCTTTCCCAGCTTACCTTTAAGGCACTTCAAAGCAATATCAGCTAATTGGTAAAGAGCATGCTTGTCTCCAAGTAAGAGTGTATAGATGTGTATAAGTATGTATTTCTTAATTCATTGGTGTACTTTCCCCATTTATGGAAGCTATTAGCCTAAATAGGGAAAAAAATGAAGCCTCTTCATAGTACAGGTCTGGCTTCAGTTTTAAATCTCACTTGGTGTATTGCAAACTCACTGTTGGTTAGTTACCATGGGATAGCCAGGGACAGCCAAGCATTCCCTGTTATGATATCCCCTACCTTGCCTGCTGCTGTGGAAGAGCAGTAAGTCACTGTGGGATAATCTGTTTTTCTCCCTGTCATCACATAGGCAGGATGAGAACAATGTCAGGACTATAGGGCCAGTACTTTCCAGTCTCAGCCCCCTGGTCATGAAAATCAGGAGCCATCTTGCATTGGGCCATAGCTTCTTTCTGCCTGGCATTTGGGGACAGTCCCTTTGTCAAAACTAGAAGACGGAGGGAGCAAAACATGCTTGGATTTTATTGTAATAGGGAGTCAGAGTGGCCTGGTACAAATCTGGAGGTAAAGAAGTGCTTTGGGACCTTCATGGTAGATGTAGCTGCCACTAAAGTGAGATCTGGTGTGATTTGAGCTCAGGAGTTTTCTGTCCATTTAAAGATTTGTCATTATTGACAGGAAAAAATCCACTGCTTTTTGATACCTGTAAAAATAACTAATTTCTAGTTCTTCTAGACTTCTTGGCTGAAGTGTTCCCCTCAGTTTAATAGATTGCTTCACTAAAAAAAAATTTGTAAATAAATTCCAGTTTTCTCCAGTTGAGATGATGCCATGGGAACATGTGAAGCCTGGATATGATGAAATGCATCCAGAGGCATAGAACAGGGGCTGAGCATGAGCCCTGGCCATTTAGGTTTGCCATACTGCTGTGGAGCACGGAAAATTTGTCAATCTTTTAAGTATATTTATACCAGTATAACAGCGTAGGAGTAACACAAAATTGTGTGCTGCTAGTGTCATCATTTTCTGCGTACAGTTTTCCTCACGTTGCTGCTTGGGAAAATGTAATAATACTGTTTGCAATTGCTTTAACGTAGGCAGAGCTTTGACTTTACCTTTTTGAACCACGGTAATTCGTTTTTCCTCTGGGAGTAAGTGGAAGTTGCTAGTGAGGTACAGAATAACATATATAATATATTTAAAGTATGTGTAGGGTTTGTCTTTAAATTGGGATTAGATGTCTTTCTACAGGGTCAGTGGCAGTGAATTTTCCTGAACTTAAGGCCTTCAGTGTAGTTCTCTGGGGTAGCTCTTGCTACAGGACCAGATTATTAGGAAATAAATCCTGTTTCTTGCAACATCTGAAATGTCTTGCCACATCTACAGTAAGCAAATCATTACAGAACCAAAGAAATAGCATTGTCTTACGTATTTGCTCTTGGGGTTTTGATACAAAAAGTTAAAGATCGGAAACCCCTCGCATTTCCCACATTAATTAGGACTTGATAAGATGTATTGTGGTTTACAGTCACATTTGATGTCTCCTGTGCTACTTGGCAGCTTTAAAACACAGTGTTTGTCAAGAGCCCAAGACCTTTTGCTCTTTTTTTTTTTTGTTTAAACAAAGGCAAAGGTGTCAATAAATGCTGGCATGGCAGCTATGAAAATTGGATTTTATTGTTGTAGTGTTAAAAAGGAGGGTGCTCACGCCTATTCTGTACAATATAACACATGGTTACTGAATAAATCAGCAAGATTAGTATGGTTGAAACTCGATGTTTGTAGCCAAGTGCCTGTTTCTAAAGGATTTTGAAGCTTTGGCAGGTTTTGATGGGATCTGTTTCTCTTCCAGTTCAATTACTGCTGGTTCTTGGTCAAGCCTGTGGACTGGTCATACGTGTGAGGGTTTTCTAGAACGAGCCCCACAAGTTTCACCTCCTCTTCTCTGACCTGAGTTATCCCACAACATCAAATGGGAGCAATGTTCTCCAGATTTAATCTGAACGTAGAGGGTATGCTTTCAAACACGCTTGTCCATGTGGTAACTTCTGAAAATTGTGAGCGGTGCTTTAGCAGCAGCTTAGGTACAAGTAATCAACAAAATTAGCTTTTATTAAACACGCAGCAGTGCTTGAAGGTCTGTAGCTCTGGAGGAGAGAGCAGAAGCGCCTGCATTTAATTTGCACTTTGGCTTGACGGTTTGAAATCCCTTTCAAAAAGGGAGTCATTAAAGAAAAAGTGAATTAAGTTTCACATGGGTTTTTTTGTGCCTTTGAATTTCTCAGCTAATTGATGTGGTTTTGCAACCACATCTTCTCAAAAAAAAAAACAAAACAAGCAGCACTTCCCCCTCCATTTGCATGGCTGGCTCCCCTACCACCTGGAACAGCCGCTCCGATGGCTGTAGGTTACAGCCTTTCTCCTCCCAGGGCTCTTCTAAACCCCTCTGCCACCCGCCTTTGGTGGCTGCAGCGGATCAGAGGGCAGGCCGCTTTTGATTTTTCAGGGGTGATAGGCACCGTGTGGAAGCAAGAGACAATTTGTCCCCTGTTGGTTTGCCCTTGCCAGATCTGGACATGACTAAAAATACCAGGGGCTAATCAATGCTAAGGCTACCTGTGGAGACAGTGCCACGGTTAGAGAGTGTTTGGAAATTGCAGGTGGAAACAGCTTTCATTCCAAAAAGATTTTTTTTTTCCTTCTTTTTTTTTTAACGGAAGCAGTTTTCAATTACCACTTAGGGAACTGAGAACTTAAAAATCATACTCCTTTTTTTTTTTTTTTTAAGACCATTTTCTTTACACAACAAAAATTGATTTAGAACCAAGGTTTTTAATTTTTTAATTGATGGACTTTTTTTTTTATTATTAATTTTAACGTCTGGGCTTCTGGCTTTAATGTCAAGCTTTCAAGCAAGTAACAATTGAAGCCGTAGTCCTAAGCCCTCAAAATGGGTTTGTAATTGAAACAGCAGTTGGCCCTCAGCTGTAGCAGGGCTACATGGCTTTTTTTTTTTTATGACATAAATCCATGTCATCCCTTGTAGAGGAGGGATTATTCACATGGCTTTTTTTGTTTGTTTGTTTATGCAGTCTAATACTATAATTATTGATAAAAATGAGATTGATTTGATTTACAGGATGCGACAAGTCAGCATCAGATATATTTTTGGACTCCATTTTAATATAGCTATTGAGGTTTTTTTGATGCATGCTCTCTAGGGACTGCAAAGGAAAATTCTAGCTGCTTTCTCCACTTCTGTCTTTCAGGGCTGTGTATTAAGCTGACCTGATATCCTCAGTTATAAGGAGAAACATCATGTATATGTTAGGTTTCTTTTCAAAGCAAGACAGACTCAGCAGGAGGAATTCAGATGCAGCATAAAGCGGAAAGAACAGCGGTGTGCACATGCTGAAACTGCACTTATAAAATTACGTAAAATTTTACACTTGTGTAACGCAAAAGTTGTGTAAATTGTATGCAAATAAATTGTATGCCTATGTTTAAGTATTTACATACAGGTGTTAAATAAGGAGGAGCTGCCTGGTCTGACCGCGTCTATAACAGAGATGAGAATTTATGCCAATAGTTCATTCAGCAAGCCCTGATCTTGTGGCTGAGCTGGAGAGCATTTTTAGAAAAGTTTTCAGGTTTGATTGAAAGATTTTAAAGAGTGGAGAATCCACCCACATTGTTTGATAAGTTGCCTCAGTGGCTAGTTACCCTTGCAGGTGAACTCTCAAAGAAAAAGAATTTTATTGCAAAACCTTTTTGTAACGGAGTGGGCTGAAAAAATGGTAAATGGGACAAACTTTTTCTGCCTCACATTTACCTTTCGCTCAAGCTTTATTTGTTAATTAAGGTAAAAAATGCTTCCACTTTAGCGTAGAAATGTTTCATCAGAAGTAAAATCAACAAGCTCTTTTTGAAATGACAGTACTGTCACACATCCACATGGTGAATTTCTAATGGCTCTCTGTCAAATGAACACTAACAGAAAATAGCCACAAATGGCAATAGGTAAGACCTAGACTCCTCTCCCAGGCAGCGTTGCTGAAGCTCTTTACTAGTCCTGTCATTCAAATTTATGCTAGGCTTTGACTGAGATAACTTCTTGTTCTTTTGCTCCATTTGGTTAATGTTTTCCATCATTTTCCAAATGTTCAATTTGGTTTCTCTGTTCTAGTTAAATTGGCTGAACTCTGCATGTGAGTGCAGACATGGATTATATATATAAAAATATATATACGTTTAAAGAAGCAATTGGTAAAGGTATTGTAATGCTTCAATTGCCGTTTTGTTTGTATGACAGACATGAGATTTCCTTAGTTCTGTGGGGTTTTTTCTTTTTTTTCCTGGGCTTAATTGTTCCAATCACTTTTTCAGATTGACTCTTGGTGCAAAGAGAATAGCTACGTGATAGCTGGATATTACCAGGCAAATGAACGCGTGAAAGATGCCAGGTGTGTTGGTGCAATATTTCCTTCTGTTTGCTCTTTTATGTTGTACTTTGTACTCTGCCAACAAAAATCATCGACATAAATCGTGCGTGTTGATTAACTTTGACAACTGTCATCTGGTTTCACATTGTCTTCGTGGTGCTGGTGGATATGGCCTTTGTTCAGGTGCAGAAACCCCAGTCTTTCCAGAATCACTCCTCTTTAGTGGATACTATAAAAGGCCAGTCTTTGAACGGCTGCCAACCAGTTTAATTACAGTTGTCAGGGAAATAGCCAAAATTTGCAGGCGCGTTTGCTTGTGCAGTGCATATCTTGTAAACTCAAAAGACTCCGAGTATCTTTCGGAAAGTCTTTCAGAAGTGACCTAATTCTTACTAAACTACTTGATTGTCTCTGAGTTTTATGGAAGCATTTTCTTACGTGGTAAAGGAACACTTTTGAAATGGAAGATGATGTCAGTCAAGCAGAGATCTATTTTTTTCACTTATTTTCCTCAGGATTAGTAATTTTTTTCCCTGCTAGCTAACTCGAATTACTCAATAAGCAATAAGGGAGCCTTCCTGTGGAGCCACAATATAGGTTTAGATATGTGTATCAAGTAATTTCCCCATATCTATTAGATAAATCCAGTATCAGAACTAATGAGAGTACATCATACTTGCATTTAAAATAAATATGAACAGCTTGTTTAAAATATTATGCTGTGTCCCAGTCATTTTGTTCATGTATATCCTTCAGTCTCAAGCATGTTTTTTAAGTAATACTTGTGACTGCTAAGGTGTCTAACGGGGATAAGGGCATTATTTGTCCTTTCCTTAAAAGGGAAATAAATCTGCTGGAGACATTTTTAAGGAGAAGATACAGTTTGTCTGTTCCATTTGAGGTTTGAAAGAATATCACAGGCCTTTTTTTTTTTTTTTTTTAAACTCCAGTTTCATTTATGAAGATAACTGGCACCACGTAGAGATTGTCATCTTTGAAATGTGGTAAAGGTTTTTCTTTAAAAGGTTATCTGATTTTGGTAGAGAAGCTGGGCAGTGAGTGGGTTGAAATGCAGACTGGGGAGCAAACTCAGTTTCTTTTTTAAATGCCTGCCAGGGCAAAGGTGGCTGTGGTCTTTGGTTTGGTGGAAGAAGGTAGGAGGCCACAAAACATTGATTCCATATAAAGTCTGCAGTGAGTGTTTCGCTGTTTGAAAACCCATTGCCTAAGCATAGCTAAGATCCAGATCATGAGCTGAAGAGTGGAGCTGGGGTTTTCTCTTGGCCTTCTGACTTCAATCAAATGTAGCATCAGCTTGATAATCTTGTTCCTGTTTGTAAGCACGCAGTGTAATTTTCGCATCTCTTTAAGCGTATTTCCTGCTGGTTTCAGCTGAAATGTCATGGTTCAAATAACGCAGTTACTTTTACCTTCTGCTGCAGTCCAAACCAGGTTGCGGAAAAGGTGGCCTCCAGAATTGCAGAGGGCTTTAACGATACAGCGCTCATAATGGTAAACTATTTCATTTAACCCCCCTTTCTGTTTTGTTAATGTTATGACTTTGGTGTTGGACTAACCGTTTAAATGCCATTCTCTGCATCCGTTGATAGTGAAGTAACTAAGTTTCTCTTCCCCTCCGAATACTCTGGGGAAGAGACGCAATGACCTGTAGCCTCTGTAGTAAACCTACAGAGAGACTGTGGTTAGCTCTCTGCCATCTCAAAGGAAGCAGAGGCCTTCTCTGCTTGTGAGGCTTGAGCGAAGGCAGTGTATCTCTGAGTTTTGACCCCCTTCTGTGACTTAGACTCTTGTCTTATGTGAAGCAAGTGATGCTTTGCCTCCTTGCTGCAGTGACAAAGGATGCTGGCAGTTTAAACATATAAAATTTGGCTCCTTTGAAGGTAGGACAATGGACAAGTTAGTTTAAGGTGCCCTGTTTGTGAGAACTGACCTTTTTTTTTTTTTTTTATTTCATCTCTTTACTTGGGTTCTTGAGGAGGAGACTAAGGTGGTGTTTTTCTGTTGCACAATAGGTTGATAACACCAAGTTTACGACGGAGTGCGTAGAGCCTGCCATTCACGTGTATGAGCTTCATGAGAACAAGTGGAGGTGCAAGGACCCACACGTGTGAGTAAACTTCAGAGTTTATTTGTGTTCGGGTAGTAAGGAAAAACGTGTTGCCTGGTTAAGGGCAAAACTTTGATTGTGATTGAGTGCCAGTGTTAAGGGCGGTGGGTGTACCTGTCAGTGCTTTTAATGCTATTTTTTGCTGTAGTGAGAGAGAACAGCCGGCTTCTGTGGCCAGGCAGTGGTATACGAGCGCCATGACCACATTGCTGAGAGTGTGGTTTAATTTCCAGAGTAGAGGAGGTGGTGGAGATTTTCTTTGTGATTACTTCTAATTCCTGGTTATTTTACGTCCTAGTGATTTTTGTGAAGATTGGACCGAAGCCCAGAGAATCGCTGCATCTCTCTTGGACAGCAAGTCCTACGAGACGCTTGTAGATTTTGATAATCACCTGGATGATATCCGGAACGACTGGACAAACCCAGAGATCAACAAAGCTGTCCTTCACCTGTGTTAGAGGGGTTTCTACTGACTAATTTATGGGCATTCCCACTAGGAACTGAAGAGAGAAAAATGCTATTTTTGAATGTAAATAGAATAATATTCAGTACTTTGTGTGGAAACCCGACTGATTAAAAAGGAGTGGCATGTCACATTGCAGAGTGATGTGTCCATAAGCCATCTTTTTTGTGAGATTCCTTGGAAGAACTGCAAACTGTCAGTTACAGCTGTCCTCGTGGATGCCATCCCAGTTGTAGTGAATGTTGCGATTCCTTCAAAACCAGAACTACTTCTGCTTGTCCCTACTGTTCGTATTGCAAAGTTTTGACTAAGCTTTTCTAATCTTTAGAAAGATTACTTTTTAACAATTATGGAAATACCTTTAAAAAAAAAAAATCAGTCTTGTCCTCAGATGAGCAATTTTAAGGTCAAATACATAAAATGTAAGGTTAACTCTTTCTTTTGGCCTGGTTTGGAAATGTCATTCTGTCGGCACAGTAAAATGTGAACTGCTGAGGATGATGCTCATGTGTCACTTGTTTTGCAGTGGTTTATCATGACACAGCCACAGGGAACGTGTTAAAGCAGTATTCCCAAATGCTACGGTGATTTCTCCTCCCTGTGCCTATACAACCACAGTTACTGCTTGAATATGTTAAACCCAAGGTAAAACCAAATTCATGTAATGATTTGTAAAAAGGACTGGAAGCACACTAATGAGTTTGAATGAAAGTTCTAAAATAGGTTTGAGTGTACAAAAGAAGAGGAGAGTGAAATACCTTATTAATTTTATGCAGTCTTTTTGGATTTTATAAACAGAACTCCTTTTCAACTGAGTGTCCATTTAAGTAGGTCTAAAACGTGTCCTTCCAAGGTGAAGGCAAGCAATCTGAGTACATTGAATCAAGGAGCCTAGATACAGTCTAGTTCTGCTTCTGTCTGTCTGTCTAATTAACAGATTTTTCTAAGAATAAGTTTATTGGGCAATGAAGCTTTATATCAGACTACTACATTTCTTTGTGAGTCTTGTTGCCTTACTCCTCATGGTTGTTTGTCAAACTGTAGTTAAACATAACCTCAACTTGCAATGGTTTCCCTAGATTTCCTTCTCTTCCTACCCAAAAATGGTTTTACAAGGAAGATCCAAACGTCCACCAAATGATCAGCCTCTCTCCAAGTTGCTGCTTTTTCCTTAGTGTTCTTATGTTAAAACATGAGGAGTGGGATTGTCAAAACCTCTTGGTGTACCTCTGCTTCTGTTTAAATAAGCACAATTTTTCCTCTTGGTCTCAGTGAGAGATGGGATAAGGCTAAAATCCCATTCTGAAGCAGTGAATAGGACCGGGATGCCTCCAGTCGGGTTCCACTGTGGAGTTCCCTGCAGCCACAAAGCCACAAGGCAAGGTCTGAGGTTCAGCTCCCTGTCCAAGGAGAAGATAAAGACTCAACGGTTCAGTTTGTCTCCCTGCTGTGCAGTAGTAGGTGTGATGGGCGTTACAAAAGGGATTGGCACTTACTCAATAGCCTTTCCTAAACATGAGTCACATACACTTGGTAGTCACACGTGTTTAGTTTCCTAAACATGAGTCACATACACTTGCAGGAAAGGAAAATGTTTTCACTTGTTCAACGAAAACATGTATCTAGCTCACAAGCGGCAAGATAAACACGTTCCAGTGCCTGATACTACACATCCACGGCTGTATGAAAAGATACCCTGGAAACGGCGATGCTCTGGCAACGTGTGTTCGGAGTAGGCTCTGCAAATCGTACACGCTGCAGGAAGAGGATTGTTGTGCTTTGTACAATCACCTCGTGAAATCTAACCTATTGTTCCAGAGGCAGATGTTATCTTTGCAAGACATGTTACGTTAGTTATGTGAGATTGTCAGCCAGCGCTGCCCCGTAAGCTGGTATGTCTCCTGAGCCACAGGAAATGTATTTCTTATTCTTTGTAACTAGTTGTCATAATCAAGCTTTGATCGTATATATGCTAACACAATCTAATCTCTCCTTGCATGTACTCTCCCCTCACCATCATAAGACAAAGCAAAAGGTATATTATCAGTCCGCAACCCGGTGGAAACACTCCCAGTGACTAACCATTGAGACAGGTTGCTGGAACAGGAGCAGCTTTTAATGCCTTGTCTTTCCCTCCTTTTTTTTTTTAATCTTCTGTTTGCTTTTAAATGACGTCTTTTGAGTGTTTTGCCACCAGGAGAAGCCCAGGCTGGCTTTAAGCAAAAAGGACGAGCACCGCAGTGCTCAGATCTTATCTCACCTGTCCTATTTGCGTTGAAGGCTGGACAAAAGGCAGCAATTTCATAAAGCGAGGCAGGCTGCAGCCACGGGTGGCTCTTGTGAAAGAATGAGGAAGCTGCCGG
>NW_009647836.1:169335-175550 GCF_000708025.1 Charadrius vociferus
CGTGGCTGGGTGATCAGCTGGATTCATCGGGGGAATTCAAGGTAACCCCTTTTAAAACTTTTGGGGGAAGAAAGCTTGGGGAAGGCATCTTTGTCTCCGTTGCTGGAGCCCTCGTGATAGGTGGGAATGCAGCACTGCGTATGGGCATCTCACTCTTTTTTATTTTGTTAGCAATTAATGACATCTGGGATTATTTTTTTTTTTTTCCCCTATTCACCAAGATTTGGAGATTTGGCATTTGCTGCCAAAACTCCCAGCTCTTTACCTCATCCATAGGATCTCAAGCACTTGGAAGTACAAAATTATTCCCATGTGGGATTCTTTTTTCCGCTCTCAACCCTAGTGTTTCAGAACAGTAATAAGCAGACCAAGCAAGTATCTGAAAATACCGGTACAAAGTGCTTGGGTTTCTGAGTGGGAGGACACACGCTACTTCTTCCTGGATCAACGTGAGTGCTCACCTTGAATCCTTTAGTAGCAAGGAGGAGAATGAAGAGCCTTGAACATGCATTGCCTCAAGCACCAATTTGGTTTGAAATTAAGGATCAGAGTGACCTGGGACCCAGGCAGCCAGGAGGCATGTCCCCAGGTGTGCCCCCAGCTGATGGCCCAGGGTACTTCCAGCTGTGGTCAAAAACTCCACGTACAGATCCAACTTGAAAAACCCAGAAGAGAGCAGAGAGTTTGGGGGACCCGTAGATGTTATTGTCACCGAGAAATGTGACAGCCTTAAAATTGCTCAGAGAAATCAGTGGCTGGTTGGGGCTGGGTGCGCGTCAGGAATGGTCTCTGTTCCTCCTGGCTTGTGCGGTGTCACGAGTGGGAAGAGCAGATGGGTGGCAAGATCCGAGGGACGTCTTTGATCAGCTGCTCACACTCACAAGTGAGATACCTGTTCCCAGGGAACATACTGGTGCCGTGTTCTCTCCGAGCTCATTGCTCTGTGTGTATATGAGGGGTTTGGGGTTTTTTTTCTTCATTCAGCAAGTGAAGCAGTCTGCCGCTGGAGTTTTTCCCCCTCCTCCCCTCCCATCTGCCGGCTGAGCCACTCATGGGATGTTCCCTCGCCTATGTCAGCGTGAAAATGAGCAAAGACCGACCGCGTAACCTGTTTCAGCTCATTAGAGCCAACGTGGGTGCGGGAAGCAGACGAGCGATTCAGCTGGCAGGACGGAGAAGCCGCAATCTCTTTGCCTGGCACAGCTGGAGCCAGCAGCAGACAGATGTGCAGAGCCCAGCCCTGTTCTGCACGGCGCTGCGGGGACGCGCCGTGAGAGGTGGCCCCCTGCCCTCAAGAATTTCTTATCTAAGTGGCAGAGATGCGCGCCGAGGAGAGGTGACAGTGACAGATGCAGGAAGCAAACCCCGGTCTCTTTGCTCCCTGGCTCGAGGCCTAATCGCTGCACTCTGCTGCTGCTGCTATTTGTAAAACGTCTCGAGATGCTCGGGCGGAGGGCATTACCCATACGGAAAGAGCCTGCGAATGCTAATGGAGGAGGCTGTTAGTGGGGTGGACTTGCGGTTGGCTGCAGCTTGGAAAATGGCCTCAAGGGTAAATGCGCTCAGCGTGCATTTGCGAGCTGCGCTTCTAGTTTTGTGTTTTTAATTCAGCTCCCAGAGCAGAGCTGGGTCGCCCACCCTTGCCTGTAGGAGCTGTAGTGAGCTGGTCCGGGATCGGGCAGCCCAGGCTGGACAAGCTGCTTCCTTCCCATCCTGCCCGGGCTCCCGTTACTGCCGACTCAAGTTAAACATCTCAACGCATGGTACTGCTGCGCTGCAAACTCCTCGTTTGCTTTACCCATCGCCCTGCAACCAGCCCTCCCGCAGCGGGCAGCGATTTCGCTCTGCCGAAGTATCCACTGAGGACTTTATCGATTTATTTGAGGTTGTTTTTTTTTTTACTGGCGCTTTTAGACCACATTTTCACCCAGCCTTCTCATCCAAAAGTACACCCTAGCTGCGTATTTTCCTTTGGTTTTCAGCCCGTCGCCCTGCGAAAGGCGGCAGACGCGGATTGGGAGAGGATGGAGGCAGGTCGCTGGTGGGGGGATCCGATAAGGGGACCACGAGAAAGGTGAAAGCGGTCCGTGCTCCTGCGTGGCCGTGCGGTGAGCTCGGCGCTTTGCAATCTGCCGGAGCTGTGATGAGGGAGGCAGGGAAAGCTGCTCTTAACAATAATACCCGGTAGGTGGGCTGGGGGTAACGGGTAACTCCTTGAGTGCTTCCAGGCAGCGCCGCACCGGCTGCAGCGTGGCAGCACTTTAGCTGGATGCGGGCAGGACCGGTGCCAGGGATGTCCCAGTCTGCGCAGCATCAGCCCACGAGGGCCAAAGAGAAACAACGCAGCCCTTCCTAGAAATGCGCTCTGGAGCTTAAAAGATGGACTTAATTGAAAAAATGTATCGAGGTTGTACCAGGGGATAAAAGGGAAAGCTGGGCCGAGATTAACGTGGAGCTCGGCAAGCCGAGAAGCGTGGCAGCCGTGGCCAGGTCCCTAAGCCAATTCCCAGCCACGGCCTCCCAGCCGCCCGCTGAATCCATGCCCGGCAGGGAGGCGGTTTGCTCTGGCTGCAGGTCTGGCAGGAGAGCCCGGCACGCTCTGGTTTTGTGCTTCAGGTACGTGCTTGCTTTCCCCTTTGCTTCCTACCCACCGCCGCAGCAGCTCCTGGCTTGCTCGTGAGGGCTGCTGCCACGGCTCCATGGATTTTCTTCGGGGGGGTGTTTTCTGCCTGCACGGTTCCCGCCGGTTATTCCGTCTGCCGGTCCTGCCAAGACCCTGTGCTTGGGAAATGCTGGAGCTGCTCCAGTTTCCCCAGAGCCTACATCTTCAGCTGCTTCCTCGTGACATCCTCCTCCCTTCCCACGCCTGGCATCCCCTCCGGGTACCGCTCGCCCGCCCTGGATGGCTGCAAGCCTCCCCCCGGCACGGGGCTCTGGAATGGAGTTTCTTTTCCCTTCCCAGCACCTACTGCCTTGTTGCCACCTCCAGCTTCAGCAAGTCCCATGCAATGGCCCTGCAGCCCCCTTTCTAGGGCGATTTCGGAGCCGGGCTGGGACCAGTCCTTTCCCCTTCCTGGGCCAGAGGCGACCCGGGGCGGACGGGGGGAGCGGGCTGCCTCGTCACTCTGTTAACACGGAGCCAGGGTGACGTGTCGCCTGCGTTAGCAGACCCTGGGACTCCGTGACCCAGAAAGCTGCTTCTCATCCCTCCTTTCTAAAACGAGCCCAGCTGGTGTTCGCAGGAGCAGCTCTGTCGAAGGGAGGCAGCGGAGCAGCTCCGTGGTGGGCTATCCGGGCTCGGCTCCACCGAGTTCTCCAGCCAAAGCTTTTCTTGTGGCCGGCGTTTGCAAAACACATCCCTCTCCCTGCAGTTCCTCTGGCGTCTGGGAAGCCGTGAGCTCACCCTGCCCTTCCTTTTCCAGAGAAGTTATGAGGCTGCCCTCAGTCCTCACCCCCCTCCATCGATGCTTCGGCCCCCGCCGCCCTCTTCTGCACCAGGGCAGGATGGGGCTGGTGGGTTGTGGAGCGCTGAGCCCGGGGAGAGGAGCAGCCTGGCTGCCAAAGGGTCACAGCCAGAACTGGAAACCAGTCACCGGCCACATCAGAGGACCGCCCAGGGTGGTTGCCTGGGCTGGAGAGACAAATCTTCACACGGAGAGGTCAGCAAGCTCCATACCGACCCACCAAGGAAGCTTTAGGAGCCCACCCTCTCCTGCCCTCTGGCCTGCTAGCTCTTGGTGGGGTTTGGCCGGTTGCCCTGATGCCATACTGAGCATGTTCCTGACCCGGCACTGCCACAGGCACCGGGAGCTCCTTGGAGGGATGTGGAGCAATGGCAAGGCTGCACGAGGGTCTCATGGTGCCTGTGGAAAGGGGATGTCTTGCCCGTGGGGCTGTTGCCACGCTTGGGATTCAGATCTGCCTAACGCCGGTCATCCGGGGGGCTTTCTCCGGTGGTGAACAGGGGTCCACACCGGAGGGTCTCCAAACAGTACCCAGCCACCTCGAGGTGGCCAACCCCCACCCTGTGAACTTGCCCGAGGGTGTCTTTGCCTCCCAGCCGGCGGGGAAGGAGAGGAAGGGGTGTGCGACGCTGTGTTTGTGCCTATCAGGTTGTCGCCGCACCAGCTGGAGCGGTGCTGCAGCCCGCAGAGCTAACCACAGTTATTTTAGCAGGCTGATGTTTATGTTTGCCTCCCTGCCGCAGAAAGCCATCGCTCTCACGGTTTTAGCAACAACTGCTGCTCCAGGCCAGGCTAATTCCAACCCACTCAGGTTTGGGGCTGTTTGTTCTCACCTGACAGAGCTAAACGGGTTGTTTTGGAGAGAGGCATCAAAATATCTAATGCGGAGGGGAGATTTCTGCTGCTCAGACTGGATTTGTGCCGCAGTGTCCGGGCTGCCGGTGAGGGGTCCGTGGCACGGCGGGATGCTGTGTGTACTAAGGTTGGGATGGAACTGGGAAAGGCGAGGCTTGCTGGGCTCTGGCTCAGACCTTGTCCTCTAGCTCTCGGACTTTGCAGCTGAACAGGCAAAAAAAACCAAAACAAACCACATGCACCACTTAATTCGTCTGTTTTTCTGGGGCAAAACTGGAGCCACGGGTTGACAACGCCTCTGCCCTGGCCTCGGTGTCCAGGACAGATGCATGCAGCTGGGGCTGCAACCTTCCCCCATGCTGTCTGCCCCGCTCCTCAGCTTGAAGCTTTGCAATAACTCAGTTATTTGATAAATCCGAGGAGCCAGGTCAGGAAGGAAATGGCCCCTTCCCATATTTGTGATTTCTATCAAACGCGGCAGGACCAGGCCAGCAGAAACTGGAGCAAAACCACTCGTTTCCCCTCCCTGTTCCCCTTTATGCCCATCCCAGCAGGGCTTGGTCTCGTGCGTGGGGCTCTGATCATGCCGGAGACCTCCCAAGCTCCTGAGATCAGTTCGCTCCCATCTCCGGGCGAAGTTCAAAGCTTTGCCTTCGTTCCTGCCTGCAGCCGCGGGGTGTTTAATGTGCAGCCGGCATTCCCCGCACGCCGGCGCCCTGGATGTGAACCGCTGCTTTTCAGCTCTGTCTGAAAAGGAGCCGTCTCGGGGCCTCGCCTCTTAATTGCGGAGGAGGTGAACATGAAAAAGCCTCTGGCTGCTTTTAAAGCAGGCGAAGGCGGCTGCTCCGGAGGCAGAGCCTTCGCCCAGGCATCCTCACAGCAGGGTGGTACCCAACCTGGAGATCTCGCTCCTCAGCTTGAAGCTTTGCAATAACTCAGTTATTTGATAAATCCGAGGAGCCAGGTCAGGAAGGAAATGGCCCCTTTCCATATTTGTGATTTCTATCAAACGCGGCAGGACCAGGCCAGCAGAAACTGGAGCAAAACCACTCGTTTCCCCTCCCTGTTCCCCTTTATGCCCATCCCAGCAGGGCTTGGTCTCGTGCGTGGGGCTCTGATCATGCCGGAGACCTCCCAAGCTCCTGAGATCAGTTCGCTCCCATCTCCGGGCGAAGTTCAAAGCTTTGCCTTCGTTCCTGCCTGCAGCCGCGGGGTGTTTAATGTGCAGCCGGCATTCCCCGCACGCCGGCGCCCTGGATGTGAACCGCTGCTTTTCAGCTCTGTCTGAAAAGGAGCCGTCTCGGGGCCTCGCCTCTTAATTGCGGAGGAGGTGAACATGAAAAAGCCTCTGGCTGCTTTTAAAGCAGGCGAAGGCGGCTGCTCCGGAGGCAGAGCCTTCGCCCAGGCATCCTCACAGCAGGGTGGTACCCAACCTGGAGATCTCACCCTGGGGGTGGTGAGAATCCCTCTGCCTGGTGCCGTTTCCGCTGCCGGGCTAGTTTTTGGGCTGGCAGGTCAAACAGGAGGGGGAAAAGACCCTTTCTGAAAGCTGGAGAAGGTGAAGATGCTCTCAGAGGCTGGGAGCATCGCTGCTCTCTAGATATTAGGACCTCAGGGATGCCGATGGGTTCTGCCAGAGCTGGGCGTGGGACCCTCATACCAAACTGGTACTTGCCTTTCTAGGCACTTGGTAGCCCCTCTGACATCTCATAGGGATGCTCAGTGGTCCAGGGGCTTCAGCTGCAGGCGAGGGGCACTCCTGCTCCTCTCTCTCTCAGCACCGGGCTGGATTGTGCAGTGGGGTGAGAGTAAAGCAGCATTTCCTCATCACCCAAGGGCTTTGCTGGGCTTGGATGGGGCTGGAGGGGGGGGATGGATGGGAGGAGGGGGGACTCC
>NW_009647836.1:175940-178615 GCF_000708025.1 Charadrius vociferus
GAGCGGGGAGGGATATCTCTGCCCAAGCATCTCCCCTGGTGCTGCGAGGAAGGGGTGCTGGTCCTTGGCCACAGCAGGGATGCGGGGCTAAGAGCCAGCGGCGGTGGGGAGGGGGCTGCTGTCACCTGCAAGGGCTTGGCCGTGGGGGTCTGGTCCCAAAGGAGACCCCCACACACACCCTGCACCGTGGGACTGGGTCTCCCCAGCACAACCCTTCTCCAGCCCTGAGCAGCTGGGGTGCCTGGTAGTGCGAGCCACCAGCAGGTGCCAAAACCCAGAGAACTGGCCTTCAGAACGGGTTTCTTGATATTTAGGCAGCCGCCGCAATAGCTGCAAAGTGGGGGTCCTCGGGGGGAGCTCCGTTCCCGGCCCTGGCACAGCTCCCCAGGCACGGGGAAGGTCACGGCTCAGGTGGGGGTCTGTGGGGAGCTGATAAAAAAATGCAGAATTAAAACCAGCGATGGCAAGTTCCCGCTTCCCCTCGCCGGCAGCTGCCAGCCTGCCTCAGAGCCGCTTGGAAAGGTGAAGTAAAGCCGTGGCGGAGGTCGGGCAGGGGGCAGCGGAAGGTTTGCTTCTCTCTCTGCAAGCCCCGGAGCTTGGAAGAGCCTAAATGAGTCACCGACCCTCATCCCAATAAGCTTTTCCCAGCAGCTGTGGGCAGGAGGGATGCAGGTTTCCCAGTAAAGGGATTTTTTTTTTTTCTCCCCAGAATAATTTTCAGCATTTTAACAAAAGCGATGTACCACAATGGGAATCATCCACCCAAAAGCTCATAGGGCATCAGGGATGCCCAAACGGAGCAGGACAGGGTGCTCCCTGACAGCGCATCCACGGTTGCCGCCAGCCGCTCGGCTCAGCCCCGAGGAGGGAGGCAGCCCCGGGGGTGATGCTGCAGCTGAGCATCCCTCTATTTCCTGCGCGTGGGCTGAGGGTTTTCTCTAAAAGCACCGAAACAACAACCTAATTCCTCCCGCTCGTGACCTTCTCACCTGCAAATGTTTGCAGCGCTGACCCCGGGAGCGGAGAAGTTGGGATGAGACCCACCCCCACCCAGAAACAACAGGCTCCTTCTCTGCCCTCCCAAAAAAGTTCCTCCTGAAACTTGGCGGCTGAGATTGAGTCACTAAAATGCCGTGACATCACTCGTGGTTTTTGCTACTGAGCAGCCGTGCTTCCTGTTATGCCCGGGCGCCTATAGATATATATACACGCATGCATAGGTGCGAGCTTTTAGCCAGTGATTGCGTTCATTCTCCTTCCTCCCAGCGTCGCTTCCCGCAACCCTCTCCTCTCTTTTGCAGCACCAGCGGTGAGGACCGGCGGTGGGGCTGGAGAGCTGGGTCCCGCTGAGAGGATGAAAACATGGGGCTCAAGTTATCCTGCCTGAAAGGTAGGTTTGGGTGGGTGTTGGGGTTTCTCCTGCTGCATGAAGGCAGCTGGGGGATGGTTATACATGGAAGAGCTTTAGGTATTCTTGCCGTGGGCAGGATTGGTGTGGTTTAGCATCCCGGTGGTGTTTAGCAAGTCCCATGGGTGATCTGTTGCTCATGCGTCACCCTGGAACTGCTTCCCCCATGTCCTACCCCAGTCCTATAAAAATTTAAGGGTCCAGTCCTGTGCTCGCTCCTGCATCCTTTGCACCGGAGCATCCTTGGGCTGATGGCATCCCTCAAGAAATCAGGTGGAGTTTCCTTAGAGGTGGGAAAGAGCCAGCATGGATGGGATACTCTGGGATGCACAGATGGGATGCTCGGGGTCAGCCCGGAAGCCGGGAGCCGGAGTACCCCGGCTCCCGGCCTCTGGGCTGACCCCGAGCATCCTTCATCCTTCGTTGCTCTGCTCTCCCCAGGGATATTCTGACCCAGTAGCTTTCTGTCCTGCTGCTTTCCCCCCAACTTTCATTTTCTTGATGGAGTTAGGCTGGGGACAGCAGCAGTGGTGTCTGCAGAGAGAAGAAAGCAGGAGCTTTTAATGCTCCCGGCCTCATTGCGCTGGGTGAGCAGGGCGAAGGCTGGGTATCATCTCCCATTAGCTTTGCATCCCAGTGCTGACCCCCCGAGCAGCTTGTATTAATCATCCTTGGGGTCGTTAGGGATGGAAGCTAACGAGCATCCTTCTCTAAGATGCAGAGCTGCTTCTTCCCGGGCTTTTCCCAAGCACAACCCCCTAGATGAGATGGTGGCTGTGATGGGCACGGCTTTGGATGCATCACCCCAAAATGAGTCCTGTGCCCATGTGCCCCCTTCCCCGTGTTGGGGATGCTGGGGGTGAGGTTGGTGGCGTGGGGTCTGGGGGATTTGGGGGTCCACAGATGCCCCCAGCGCAAAATGGGGTGAATGAAGAGGGGAAATTGAGGCTGCCAGAGAGTCCCCATCCTACCCCAAATCTCCAAATCCAGGTCAGAGCCCCAAAATATCCCCTCCCCACACGCCTCCGGACCCCTCCGACGAGCTTGGAGTCTGCAATAAAGTAAAAGACCCCCCGCTTTTTCAGCTCCCTGACGTAAGGCAGGGCTTTATCCTTAATTAAAAAGAGATTAAAAATATCAGTGTCTGTCCCCTCCGGGCATTTTCCTGCTTGGGAAGAGCTGAAACCTCCCTGGCTGCTGCCTGCGCCGCGCGGGGCTTTTCTCCTGATTAAAAAAGCAGATTAAAAATATCTGCTCCCCGGGGCGG
>NW_009647836.1:178829-180410 GCF_000708025.1 Charadrius vociferus
TCTCTGGTGGCTCGTAAGGGGTTGAGCTGGACGTGGAGTGCTGGAGGAGGGCAGGGAGGTGGGGGAGGTTGCAGCCCCACGCCTGATCTTCTTCCTCCCCCCCACCTCACCTTGGTCCCCTCCCCCCATTTCTGCAGGTTTGAAGATGTGCGTGAGCAGCGGGAACGGCAGCGGCGGGACCCCGGTGGCATCCCCGGGCGAGAAGAACCTGCACGTGCCCTCCATCATCGTCACGCCACCCACACCCACGGGGACCACGCTGTCCCGCGAGGCTCGGCGGGGCGGGGGGGCACCCCCCTGCAGCCAGTGCTGAGCGTGGGGACAGGGGGGACACCGGCACAGAAGGATCCATCCCCGCTCCGCTGGGACAAAGATGCAGCTGCCGGGATGCAAACTGGCCGGACCCAGCATCCGGGGAGCTCCCCCGGGATGTGTCGAAGGAGTGGTGGGTGGGCTGTCCCCCCCAAAAACACCCCGAAGCTGACCTTGTGCTGGATGGGGGGGAGAAAGCGGGGCACACCCCGCCAGCCCCCAACTCTCCGCCCGGATTGAAGAAACCGGATGCCAATGGCACCGGAAAAATGAACTCGGCGGCGTCTGCAAGCCGCCCTCGCGGCCCCGCTGGATCAGCCGCATCCCAGGGAGGGAGCCGGGGGCGATGCTTCCCGGGGAGCGGCGGCACCGGGAGCTGACGGGAGAGGCGGGAGTGTGAAAGCAGATGGAAATTTAATTTTTTAATGACAGCAGCAGATGGCAAAAGACACGCAAGTGGAGTCGCAGCATGGCGGAGCCGTTTATAGAGCGCCCGGCGGAGCCGCGGCATGTGCTGGCAGCACCACGGGGGCTGCTCGGTTAACAGATAGGGGGGTAGTGGGACCCTCCTCCTGCAGCCCCCGGTGTGGGGTGGGCAGGGGGTTCCCAGGGGTTGGGATGGAGCGATGGAGGGATGGAAGGATGGATGATGCGGTGCATGGAGAGAAAGGGCTGATTGCTGCTGAGGCACAGATGAGTGGACAGAGGATGGATGGATGGATGGATGGATGGATGGATGGAGCAATGGGTGGATGAATGGATGGATGGGGTAATGGATGGCACCATAGATGGATGGGTGGGTGGATGAAGGCATGGATGGGTGGATGTATGGGTGAACGGAAGCGTGGATGGATGGAGGCATGGATGGATGGATGGGTGGATGGATGGATGGATGGGTGGGTGGGTGGATGGATGGGAGGCATGGATGGATGGGTGGGTGGAAGCATGGATGGGTGGGTGGATGGATGGGTAGATGGGTGGATGAAGGGGGGGATGGAGGAGCGGAGGGATGGATGGACAGGCTGATGAATGGAGGGAAGGGGCGGATGGGCAATGGTGGGAGTCTGAGCATGGGTGGCTGCACAAGGACAACTGCACTGGCGGACAGACGGATGGCTGCCACTGGTCCATGTGCAGGAGGGAGGGTGCACAGGGGGGGCTGGGGGGGCGGACAGCACCAGGGCACCCCGGGCTGAGGGCAGCCCCCGGGGACACCCACCCACGGCCACGGGTCCCCATGCGCGTCCCCGCGGGGGGCTGCCCCCCCCC
>NW_009647836.1:181316-182544 GCF_000708025.1 Charadrius vociferus
GGGGGGGGTGACCGACTGCCCTGGGTGCTGAGCCCCCAGCTCTGGCAGCGGGTACCAGGATCTGCCATGCTGGTGGTGTGAGCTGTGTTCCGCTGCCGCGTGCCTCTGACAGCGCCTCGGCCTGAGCCTGGGGGGCTGTGTTTCCAGGATAGATGTAATTTCTGGCTATAACTTCTGTGAAATGCTTTGAAATAGAAAATGCACTGGAAACGTTAGTTATTACTTCTCAAGGGAGAGGAGGAAAAGTCTGAGAGTAGATGTAATTTCTGGCTATAACTTCTGTGAAATGCTTTGAAATAGAAAATGCACTGGAAACGTTAGTTATTACTTCTCAAGGGAGAGGAGGAAAAGTCTGAGAGCGAGAATTATGGAAGCGAGAGGAGGAAATTCAGATGCTATTTGACTCAGGCTTTTCAAAATCCCCTGGAAGCTCACTCTCTCTGGAGATGACTGAGGCCAAATTAGCAGATGAGTACTGCGGTGTCCTAGCCCTCGCTGCTGCCTTTCTCTCATCTTCAATTTGTCCTCCAGGGAGATCTGGGTCCTTTCAATCCTGGCTTGCCAGTGGAAGTGCCTGTCTGGTTGGCCATTAATCTGAAGCAGAGGCAGAAGTGTCGGCTGATTCCTCCGGAATGGATGGACGTTGGTAAGGACAGCAGCTTTGGCCCTGGGCTTCAGGGAGTTGAGCAGAAACACAAAATAAAAAAAAAGATCTCTGTTTTTCACCATTAGTGGGAAGCTTAATTCAACAAACACAAAGTAACTGAGAGAAGGATCTAATGTTCCACCACTGAAATTCTTTATATTTACAGGAGGTGTAATCTTCCCAGTTAAGTCAGGTGTTCAACTTCTGTTCCTCTGGTGAGGAGGAAGAACTAGGGTTAGATTGAATCCCCAGCTCAGCCACTCACCTTCAGCAGCGGCCGTTGGTCTTTCTGAGCAGCAATTGCATCTCTCGCAAGGCTTGTTCAGAAAGAGCTTTAGGAACCTCGGGTGTCACTCTGTGAGGAGGGAGACCTTGGAGAGCATATATATGTTTTATTCACTGGTTCATTTACTCCATGAAATCATTTTCCTCGAGGGCATCAGAAATGGGATGTCGTCTCACTCTGTAAAAAGTGAGAACCATGGCACCCTCCCTTGTGTCATTTCAAGGGAAACTGAGAAAGACAAGAAGTAAACACTAGTGGAGCTGCAGTAAGAGGGAGGCCTGCACCGAGCATTCCTG
>NW_009647836.1:182652-185793 GCF_000708025.1 Charadrius vociferus
GCTTTATTCGTTCGGGGGCACATGCACTGATGTGTGCAAGTGCTTTGCGGGTGAAGGGACCATCTCCCAACAGGCGATTGGTTTGGGCATCAAGCTGGTGTAGATCCAGCCTCCCAGCATGGTGTGCTAAACGCAGCTTAGATGTCCCTGTCAGAGTCCTTGTGTGCTTCATTACAGAAATCTTTTTCTGTCTACACATTGATTGAAGCTTGGACATAGAGTTGGTCCTACAGAAATAGCACGTGAGTTTTCCTGCAGGGTAAAAATGTGCCTAGGCTGTTGAAGGTCTGGCAATGCCTGACCGTTCCTGGTTGTATTTTAGAAAAACTGGAGGAAATCCGGGACAAGGAACGTAAAGAGGACACCTTCACTCCGATGCCCAGTCCCTATTATATGGAACTCACAAAGCTGCTGTTAAACTAGTAAGTAGGAAATGTATTGTAACAGTTTCCGCCTGAGTACATGCTTGCATAGACAATTTTTCAAGCTTTCGTTGGCAGCAACCCCAGAGGGCGGTGGGAAAGTGAGAGTTAATGGAGGTTTATTTCACAGCGTGCCAAGATCTCGTTGCGGCAGTTTTCTCATGGTAACTTTGCATTTCAGTAACTTGGGGATTGCTTGTTCTGCGGCCTGATAATTGGGGCTGTGCCGCTTTATTGAGCAGCAGCTAAGCGTAGAGGCCTTGAGGATCGGCAACACGTTCCATGGCTGCAATCTGTTCAGCAGCCTAAACCCTCCAGGCTTCTTCCTTGGCTCTCCTTCAGGAGGAAAGCTCCTCTTTCCTCTGCCTGAGAAGCAGGAGACCAGGGATATTCCGAGTCTGAACTCCTGCCTGCTGAGGCATTTCACTTGTAAAATGTGCTGGCTGGTATTATTCTCAGCGCGGGCTCTTCTGACTTTAAGCCCTCGATTACGACGGGGTGGTCATTTAAGCACTGGCTTTTCCTCTGGAGATGACGCTCTTGGCGTGCGGCTCCTTCCCTCACGCTAGAATAACCCTGACAGCTCTGTCCGTGTGAATTGATCTGATCTCTTGAGGTCCTTATGGCAGCGCTGAATTGCTTTAATGGGAGGATGTGGCACAACTCGTACAGTCCTTTCAACTTAATACTCTCTGATAGAGCCACAAGAGCACAGAGCGGGGGCTGTAATCGCAGCTGAGTCCTTTCAATTCCCTGGCTGCCAGTGACTTTGGCCGGGTTATTGGCCCTCCGTGTACCTTGTACCAGCTGGGCAATTAAAGAGCAGAAGGATTCTAGTGAGAACCAGATGCTGCATCAGAGCTGAGCATTCCTGGGTAAATAAACTATCCCAAAAATCCCAGCAGCAGAAGTACCGGGCTGGATTTTAATGTTGAGTTGCAGGTTTTTTTCTCTATAGCAAACTGCTCTGCTTATGCCTCAGAGGGCTGAAGAACTGCCAACATTACTTACGCCGGTGACATAACGTACGAGTCCCTCGCAGCCTGTTCTGATCCTCTCTCCTCCTCTAGTGCCTCAGACAACATCCCCAAAGCCGATGAGATTCGAACGCTGGTGAAGGATACCTGGGACACCCGGATAGCCAAACTGCGGCTGTCTGCGGACAGCTTCGTCAGGCAGCAGGAGGCTCACGCCAAGGTGCGGCGGGGACGCGTGGGGGAGAGGTTTGCCAGCTCTGTGCTGGGAGGATTCCAGATGCCGTGCGATTGTGTGGGCTTGTGACTGATGAGAGCTGCTCGTGAAAATGCTGGTTGGGGCATGTTTTTCCTGGGCTGCGGGTACGTCAGTTGGGAACTAAAGCCATATGCTGAAACCTCGCTTTATGGGCTGGTTGCAGCTCCCCGTGTGCTATAGAAATAGTGCTCTCATTGCTCGTGTGCTGCTTTTGACCGGGGGTGGCAGCTGGGCTGGTCCCTTGGGGTGTCACCGAAGGAAAAGCGTGGGCTGCAGAGCTGCTTTCTGAGTTCCTTGTCCTCCGCTGCGGCAGGGCTGTTTCCCCATATTCTGCTGTTTTTCTCTTTTAGCTGGATAACTTAACCTTAATGGAGATCAACACGACCGGGACTTTCCTTACTCAGGCCTTAGATCACATGTACAAGCTCCGGACTAACCTTCAGCCTGGCGAGAGTGCCCGCTCCCAGGATTTCTGAGGTACGAGCCAGGCCAGCCCTCAGACCTCCCAGGAGAGGGCAGTGAAAGGGAGCAGGCTCTGTTCCTCACCCTTGGACCTTCATCTGGCCAGCCTCCACCTCTCTGCTCGCCTCTCCTGAAGCCACCCAAGCCTCGTCTCCCCTCAGCTGCGTGCAACCCCTCCTTGGCAGCAGCTGCGTGCAGGCAGGGCTTCCCCTTCCGCCTGTGCGCAGGCAGGGGAGAGAGCAGGCAGCATCCTGGCCGGATGGGAATCACTCCAGAGCTGCCGATGGCACAGGAGCATCCCTGCACGGTAGCTCTTACGCGCTCCCTCTTAGCAGAGGTCGGCCTCTCTCTTGGGTTCAGAGATCTGCGTGGTGCAGGTGGTGGCTTGCCAGCGCTAGGCTGCTGTCTAATGATGTCAGGCGGATCTCTCTGCCCTGGAGAGTGTGGGTGTACTTCATAGAGGGAACTTCTGAGGGCAGCACAGGCCACACACTGGCTTGAAAGCAATAAATTTCTAGGCGGTGCTTCGCCATGAATTTTCTCAGAGCCTTGAAAAAGGGGAAGATGTGCCGGCAATGAGAGGTGTCTGCTACTCTGCTGGGGAGATCAGCTGGGAAGCAGATCCATCTGCTCTTTGGAGAAGGACAAAAGAAAATGGCTTTCCCTCTCCAGAGCCAGGCTGTCTTGTAATATCATATGTCTGCCTTTTTTCTTTTTTTTTTTTTTTTTTTAATCTGAAACTGTGTGTCTAAAAAATAATAAAAAAAAAATAATAGTTGCAGCTGAGTGAATGGCATCAAATTAGTCCCTGTGTTCATCGCACGCTGTGCATCAAGCGTACACGGGTTAAACAATGCTTGGAAAAACCCGCAGCTCTCCTCCCCTGGCCCCGGCCCCGTTCCCCTGCGGCAGACCGACAGGCGAGGGCAGGATCCTCGCCGGCGTCGGGCTGCGTTGATGGCAGATGTAATTATTACAGGCGAGGGGGGAAATGCCGGCTCGAACCCAACGGCGGCAAGCCGGG
>NW_009647836.1:185892-186788 GCF_000708025.1 Charadrius vociferus
GAGGGCTCTGACAAGGTGAGGATGGCAGGAGCTGCCCCCGGCGAGGCTGGGGGGATGCTCGGAGCAGGGCTGCCTTCCCATCGCCGCTGGGGGAGAAAGAATCCTTTGCCGTCATTGTGGAAGAGTTTATTATTATTATTATTATTATTATTTTTTGATGTTTTCAGAAATTACAGCAATATATTCATAAATACCTAATTACTACATTCAACAAATAATATATTACATTACAATTAATTCAAACAAGTACACTTAGAACATGTTTAGGGTTGTGTTTTGTTTTGTTTTGTTTTGTTTTCTCCTTTTGGGGGATTTTTGTTTTGTTTTCTTTCACAGCATCTAAACTGCCCCCAGCGGGTTCTGCCTTGCCTTTCCCTCCTCCCAGCCCTCCCAGGCTCCGGCGCAGCTGCTCGAGCGATTCTGCATGGGGTACGTACAAACAGACACGACACATTCCCCCCCCACGGCCCCGGGGGGAATAATTCTGAGAAATTGGTCCACAAAAAAACCCCAAAACGTGATTATGGGCTGGTGAGGGAGGAAAGTCTCAGTACAGGAGCTGCTACGAGGCGAGGCTACATCCCAGCCAGGCTCCTGCCCACGGCCTCGTCGCAGCACGGCGGCGGCAAGGGATAAATTGCTGATGATTTTCCATCCCTGGCTTCTTCCCTCCCCCAGCACACGGGAAGGGAAGCAGCAAGCGTATTTCGCCGTGTTAAAATTCATTGTGAAGCCCAGAGTTGGCAGCGGCGAGGCCAGAGGCTGGCGATGCAATTGGGGATTTAAAAAAGATTAAACTAATTTCTGTCACAAGGGCTTTTTTGCTTTTTAATCTTGCACAGCTTTTTTTTTTTTGGTGAAGCCAATGGGAGACCGGGGTGGGGTGGGGGGGAAGG
>NW_009647836.1:186971-188029 GCF_000708025.1 Charadrius vociferus
GGAGGCGCAGGCAGGTGCGGGCGGCGAGAGCTCGACCTGGCTTAGTCCCCGTGGTGCCACCGACCCCCATGCCACGCCACCGAGCCCACGGGCAAACCCTGGCTCCCCCCTGCCCAAACTGCCTGAGCACCGCTCTGATTGTCTCGCTATTTTAAAGGACGGGGACAAGGACACCCCCGTGTCACCCATCGTCCCCAAACCCTCCAGCCCTCCCGGCGCAATTGTTTTCTATTTCGGATTTGGCAGACGGAGCCCCACACAAGGCTGAGAAACCGCCCGGCACCACGACACCCACAGCTGCCCAGAGGGACCACAAAAAGACCCAGAAACCAAAGGAAAAAGGGTAAAAAAAAAAAAACAAACAACCCAAACCAGGAGGTTGAGGGTGGTGGAAGGACTCGGCTCCGGGTTCCCAAGGGACTGGCAGTGGGACAGCACCTGCCCCACTGGAAAAGGGGATTTTATTTTTCCTGGTTTTAAATTCTTTTAAAACACTTCGATATCTTTTTCTGTCCTGACCAGCAGCAGTACAAACACCAAAAGCAAGTTAATCCTTTCGCCGAAAAAAAAAGAAAGAAAATAAAAAAGGGGGGAGGGAGAAGGGAGGGGAAAGGGGGGAAAAAATAAAAAAAGCCAAAAAAAAAAAAAAGCAGAAACATCTTAAAAAAAAAAAGGCAAGCTTTTTATAACAATAATTAAAGTAATAAAAACATACAAAACTTTTTTTTTTTTTAATATATATACACAGTACAAGGCTGAAGCACCTTTTTTTTTCTTTTTTTTTCTTTTTTTTTTTTTTTTTTGCCTCTCAAATCGCAAAACCAGGGTGACTGGCTCCGACAAGGAAACCCCGCCGGGGCCCACCTCCGGCGCGTGTCTGTGCCCCTTCCCCGCCAAACAGGAACAAAAAGGTACCTTCAACCAGTTTATTGACTTTATTGTTTTATAGCGAAGTGCATTTCCAGTGGAAAGCCCCGGGGTGGGGGGTGGGGGGAGGCTCCCGGTGCCGTGCCGGGGATGTTGGGGGGGGGCACGACACTCAGCTACGGGCGGCCAGT
>NW_009647836.1:188772-193350 GCF_000708025.1 Charadrius vociferus
GCTTGCAGAGGGCCGGCGGCGTGGCAGGGGACGGGGACGGGGAGGGGTCTGCTCGCCGTCGGGTGGGCTCCCGGTTCCCGTGCTCCTTTGCTTCATGCATGGCACATTCTCCGTTTTGTTTTGTTTTTTGTTTGTTTGTTTTTTTCTCTCGTTTGTTTTTTTTTGTTTTTTTTTTTTAATTTTATTTTTTTAGCTTCAAACCTCCCAGTGAAAAATATTAAATATTCAAGGTAATAAAATAGATTATTATTTCTAGACTATATGTTCGGCCTAGCCCAAGGAGCGTCACCTGGGATACCCCTTGAAATAACCCCTAGACCACTGCATTGCAGGCAAGGCAAGGCACTTCCGCAGGTGATCCAGCTCGGCTTGCAGGCACTCGCGCTCCGAGACCATCTTCTGCTTCTGGGTCCTTAGTTCCTGCAGGCGGCGAAGGGGAGAAGACACACAGTCAGGGCAGGCAGTGGGCCAGCGGTGCGGGGAGCCGGGTTCGCCTGGATATCCCCTGGGGAATGTGGGGGAAAAGGGTGGGGGGCACTGCAGGGGACGGAGCACTGCAGGAGGATGGGGCACTGCAGGAGGATGGGGAAATGCAGGAGATGCATCATGATAGGGGGATGGGGCACTGCAGGAGGATGGAGCACTGCAGGGGACGGGGCACTGCAGGAGGATGGGGAAATGCAGATGCATCACTATAGGAGGATGGGGCACTGCAGGAGGATGGGTACTGGAGGGGATGGGGCACTGCAGGAGGATGGGGTACCACAGGAGGATGGAGCACTGCAGGACGATGGGGCACTGCAGGACGATGGGGCACTGCAGGACGATGGGGCACTGCAGGACGATGGGGCACTGCAGGACGATGGGGCACTGCAGGACGATGGGGCACTGCAGGACGATGGGGCACTGCAGGACGATGGGGCACTGCAGGACGATGGGGCACTGCAGGACGATGGGGCACTGCAGGACGATGGGGCACTGCAGGAGATGCATCACTATAGGAGGATGGGGCACTGCAGGAGGATGGGGAAATGCAGATGCATCACTATAGGAAGATGGGGCACTGCAGGGGATGGAGCACTGCAGGAAGACGTGGCACTGCAGGGGATAGGAGCCTCTGCGGGAGGACTGGGTGCCTCTATGGGAGGACTGGGGTGCCTCGCCGAGGCCAGGTGCCCAGGAGGTCGGGTGCGTCGCCAAGGCCGGTTACCCCGGCCCCACTCACCGCCATGCTGTGCGAAAGCTGCTCTGCCGTCAGGCTCAGGCTGTAGTGCTGGGCCTCCAGCCGCCGGCACTGGGTCTGCAGCACTTGGCGCTCCAGGTTTTGTTCTGCAAGGCCCGAAAGGAGAGGGGGTGAGCGCCAGGTCCTCCGGCTCCTTGCACGGCGCAGGACCATGCCCAAGCACCGCGGAGGATGCCAGCCCTGCGCGCGGCTCTGCCCAGTGAGCTTCCAGCACCCCAGAGCATCCCCAGCCCCTGCGCTGCTTGCAGGGAACCTCCAGGTCCCACTGGGAGGATGCTGGGCAGCTGTAAATACATGAATTTTTCACATATACATCAATTTTCACCAGCGCCTCTTGCTTTTGTGCTGCTCCTGCAGTGCCAGGGAGCCACCAGTGCTTCCTCAGCCCGTCCCAGCAGGACCCAGAGATGCCCGGTCAGGGTACGGAGTGGTGTCACCCAGGGGAAACTATGGCAAAAAGTGGGGGTTTACCCTCCCTTGATCCCCTCCCATCCCCTACCTTCTATATGTTCCTGGTAAGCTTCAAAAATTGCCTCGATCCCTTGCCACTTGGGCCTGGGGTAGTCCTCCTCTTCTTCCTCCTCTTCCTCCTCCTCCTCTTCCTCGGAGGCTGAGTCGTGGGGCAGCGGGGGCAGCGCCCGGTGGGGCAGCGGCCCCTCGGCCGTGCCGTTGTGCGAGGGGGCAGCCAGGCGGCTGGAGGCCTGCAGCTCGGGGATGTTGTAGTGGATGGAGGCGTCGAGCTTGTGGTTCTGCTCCGCCGTCAGCGCTGCCGTCCCCCCTGCGGGCACCGAGCATCAGCCCCCTGCCCACCCTCCGCGTCCCCCTTCCCACCCCCTGCATCCCCCTCCCCAGCGCTGCCCTCCCCGAGGCTGCCATCGAGAAACACGCTCACCTCGCGGTACTAATTTGCCACCCCCGGGCCATTTTGGGGGGGGCTGCAGCATCTTCCACGGGTTTTTCATCACCCCCTGTGCACCGGGGTAACTTTATTTTCCTCATTTATTGAAACAAATGAGTTGAAGGTGGGGGGGGGGATGGAGCTGTATTATCCCAACACCTTCTTTTTAGCTTCTTCAATATGCTCCTGGGATTCTCCAGCAACAAGGCTGCTGGTGGTTTTCACATCCCCAGGGTGGAATACGAGGGGGGTCTCCTGCCTGTAACCCGCCCCCCCGCCAACCCTGCTGGGATGCTGCCCCGGTGGTACCCAGCCCGCTCCCTCCCATCCCTGCCGTTACCTTTGTGCTTCTGCAACGCCTTCTGGGTGGACTGCAGCACCGACTCGTGGAACTGGTGGGCGAACTCCTCGGCGATGAAGGGCTCCCAGGGCTTGCTCTTGCCGTTCATGCTGTGGGACAGCGGCACCGGGATGTCCTTGGGGAGGGGACCCCTGACGTAGCTGAGGATGCTCAGTGCCTTCTTCCCAGGGTGCCCATCGCTCAGCCGGGGTTTCTCTGCCGGCACGGCGGCCGACTCCTTAGCCCTCGGTAGCTCTTGGGGTCTCAGCTGGTCTAACCTGCCGGGCTCTGCCGTCTTCTGCCCCTCCGGCACGGAGACAGCGATGCCCACGGGTTTATCTGGATCCAGCAGGAGCGGCGGCACCGGTGGCTCTTTGGGTAGAGGAGGAGCGGAGTCGGTTACCGGTGGGGTTCTGTGTCACCCACAAAGCAAAGCCGTGCCCCCCATCCCGCTGGGCAGGGGATGCTCCCAGCCAGCCAAGAACCAGGGGAGGACCAGGGGGTGCTTACCGGCGGGGGGGGCACTGGGGGTGGCCCCCCGGGGGCTTTTCTGGCTGGCGTGGTCTTCTGCTTCATGGCCTGGAGCATCTCCACCAGCTGCTCCTTGTCTGCAGGATGGGAAGCTGAGGTTTAGTGTAGCCTCTGCTCAGCAGAGCAAGCTCACGGCCCCAGGTGGGACCCCTCCACGGCACCCCCAAACCAGGGACACCCCCCCGCCCACCAGCTGGGGTCAGCTCCAAGCATGCACGGGGCATAGCTGTTACCTTTCCTCTTTTCGGCGCTGATGTGCGTGAGGTTGAAGATGGTGAGGAAGCGCTTCTTCTCCTCAAAGTTGGGGCTGTTGTTCATCTCATCGGGGCTGTAGCGGGTGGAGAGCGGGAGGCGCGGGGAAGGCGTGCGGCGCTTGTTCTGCACCGTCGGCGGCGAGGGGCTCCTCTCCCGCAGCATCCGCCGGCGCTTGCGCCGCTTCTGGCTCAGCAATTCCTCCTTCTGCTGCTGCGTGGTGAGGCCGAAGAGCTGCAGGAATTCCAGCTTCTGGGGCGCCAAGGGGGAGAGCAGAGCAGGGTCACCCCCAGACTGGTCCCCATCCTCATACTCATCCCCATCCCTATTTCCATCATCATCCCCATGCCCATCCCCATCCTCATCCTCATTCTCAGCCCCATCCCCATCCCCATCTCCATCCCCATCCCCATCCCTGACCCCTTGGCGCCGCTGCAGCCAGCTGGGGATGGTGGCTGCACCGCAGTGCCAGGACCTGGTGCCCAAGGAGGGGCTGCTTCCCAGGGGGACAGGGGACAGTGAGCGCCAGCGGTACCTCGGAGGACGTGTCCAGCTTCAGCGGGGGCTGCTCAGCCACGCAGCGGAGATGGGCCCGCACCTCCTCCTCGTCGCTGTCGTCGCAAGAGTCGTCCAGGTCGTAGTAGTAACCTGGGGATGGGGAGAGGCTGAGGTGAGACTGGGGAGATGATGGAGACCCTGCAGGGACTTGCTGGGACCCCAGGGAATCTGCTGGGACCCAGGGCAACCCACTGGGACTCCACGGGGGACAGGGGCACAGCAGGGTGACGCTGCAGCGGGGTGGGATGCTGTGGGGGGAGCAGTGGGGGTCCAGTGTGGATCCCAGCAGAGTGGGGGGTTCCCCCTCCCAATGGAGCCCTGTCCCCCCTCTGCCAGCTGTGGGACCCTGGGGGCCATCGCCCACCCCCGCTACCCCACTCAGCATCGCTTTGGGATTGTTGGTGGGGGCTCAACAGGAGGGTTAATGGGGCACGGCCGGGGGAAGGCTGCGGCTGAGCCCCCCCATCCCCGCTGGAGGGGGAACGGCAACACCTGCCCCCCCTGCAGCGCTCCGTCTCCTCCTCGCTGCCGTTCTTATCCCCGCTCGCGCAGTCCCATTAATATTTAAAGCCCGCTTATTAGCCTCAGTTCATCATTTATTAATTGGGCATGTCTACAGCGGAGGATTTACCGAGCTGCTCGGCTTGCGGGAACGTTTGCATCGCGGGCTGCCGGCATCCCTGGGAGACCCACCAGCCGCCGCCGCCACCGCCACCACCACCACCGCCAGGTGCCGGTGCTGGCTGGGGGGGGGGG
>NW_009647836.1:194900-195325 GCF_000708025.1 Charadrius vociferus
ATGCTTGGAGCCGGCTAGCGGGGGGGATGCACAGCCACGGGGGAAAAAAAGGGGGAAAATCCTATAGATATTAGAGCAGGGATGGGTGGGAGGTGGGAAAATGGAATTAGGTTTTAGGGGGAAGGCGCATCTCTGGCGCGGGGCTGGCAGCATCCCTACCTGGGGTGCTCGGGCCGATGCTCGGGCTCAGGCTGGCTCGGGGTGCGCCCCATGTCGAGGTGCTGCTCCAGCACTTGTTGCCGAAACTCCGAGACTTGGGATTGCCGATCTTCCTTCTCCTGGCGCAGCCGGCGCTGCCGGGCCAGCCACTTCTCCTCCTCGTTGGTGCGGTGGATGAGCAGCGCCGTGGCCGCGCTGCTCCCCGGCAGCGGGAACACGTTGTGGTTTGGGATGAGGCTGGGCACGGGGTGGTGGGAGGTCAGCGG
>NW_009647836.1:196509-196945 GCF_000708025.1 Charadrius vociferus
CCGATCCTCGGCCGGGTGCCCCCGCAGCCCATGCAGCTCGGCCACGGGGAGGAAGGGCCCTTCCATGGCTTTCACCATGCTCAGCTCCTTCTCCCGGGCACGCTCCCGCTGCCTCTCCAGCTCCCGTTCCCTCTCCTTCTCCCGCTCTCGCTCCAGCTCCTTCTCGCGTTCCCGCTCCCGTTCGCGTTCCTTCTCCCGCTCCCGGTCGGCTTCTCGCTCCCGCTCCTTCTCCCGCTCCCGCTCCCGCTCCCTCTGCCGCAGCTCCTCGTCCATTTGCAGCCTGCAAAGAAAAGCCAGAAAAAAACCCAACCCCCAAACAACCCCCAGGCGCCTGTTAGCATCCCCTGGGATGCCCCGTACGTCCCCCCGCCCCGGTCATCGTCCCCCCCGTACCTCTCGGCGGCGAGGCTGGAGATGCGCTCGGACTGCAGGGCGG
>NW_009647836.1:197052-197615 GCF_000708025.1 Charadrius vociferus
CGCCGACAGGCAGTACGACTCGTCCATCCTGGGGAGAGACAGGGATGCTCAGCGGGATCTGCCACTCAGGGGGAGGAAAGAACCCTTCAATTCCCCCCGCTGGGAGCAATCCCAGAGCGGATGGGGGCTGCCTTCTGCTGGGAGAGAGGGTTGGGGAGCCCCAGAGTGCCCTCAGTGCAGCCCAACCATCCTCCCCGGATCAGGCTCCCACCTCCCCAGCCCCTAAGGCTCATCCTTCGGCCACCGGCATCCCCCGGGGACCCCCAGGCCCGAGCTCGGTGATGCCCACCTGAAGGCGGGGTGGGGGAAGGGGTGATGTGTCAGGTAGCTGGGGTGGTAGTAAGCGGCAGCGGTGGCCGGATCCAGGCCGAGGGGTGGCAGGGAGGACATGCGGAGGTCCTCGGCGGTGTGGTAGGGACGGAAGCTGCGCAGGTAATCCTCGGTGACGGCGCTGGGAGGCACCACGTGGTGGACCGGCCGCTGCAGGCTGGGGGAACAGGGAGATGGTCACCATCCCACCCTGTCCCCCCGGGGAGATGTCACCTCCCCTGGGATGCTCGGTG
>NW_009647836.1:198041-199251 GCF_000708025.1 Charadrius vociferus
GCTTTGTGCTCCAGAGCTATTAATCACCCGGGGAGGATACAGACCCAGACGGTGGAAATCCAGCTGCCCTTTGATAGCAGCCATAAACCAGGGGTCAGCCCGGCACCCCACCGACCCCACGGACAGGCCGGTATCAGCACCCCTACCCCGCCACAGGACCTCAGCTATCTTCCATCAGCCCCACATCCCCGGCGCCGGGATGAAGGTCGCTCCCCACCAGCACCTGCGCCAGCAGGCGAGGGACCCCCTGGCAAGGGGGGATCCCTTGGGGTGACGAGGGTCTGGCAATTAGGTGGGTGATCTCCGGCAAGGCAAGGTTGGGTTTAAAAATGATTATTTTTCATTGCATCTTCTCCATTTAGCAGCTGGAGGAGGAGGATGGCGGCAGCCCGTGGCATCCCCCCCCACACGCCGTGCGTGCCCTCTCCATCCAGTGCCAGTGCCCGGGGCAGGTCACAGGTCCCCGACCATCAGGGACTGTCCCAAGGTCACCCAGCCGGCACAAAGGGCGTCCCCCACCTCCCGCCGCCTCCGCCGCCTGCATTAAGGCTTATTGTGCGTGCCAGGCTCTGCTCTAATTACCTTCCCGTCTCGGGGCGTCACGCTGCGAGCGTGGCTCTGCCAGACAATAACCCACGCTCGGTTAACCCCCCCCTGCTGCGGGGGTCACTGGGGAGGAGGTGACACAGGGGGAGACAGGGGGGTGGGCAGCACCCAGACACCCCCCACATCCCTCCGAGCGCCCAAAGATTGTGGTTCGATTTATTTTTCTCCCCGCCGCCCTCCCCGCACCGCCCTCGGTGTTTCTCATCCCCTCCCATCGCCTCTCCGCTTTGTGGTTTAATTAGTCTTTCCAAGTGGCATAATCCCCCCGGGAATCTGCTTGTAGCGTGCGGAGGAGAGGAGAACCACTAACGATGCTTCTTAATTTGCCAACCTTCCCCCACCCGGCTCCCTGCTTCTTCCTTGCGCTGCTCCCCTCCGGATGGCAGCCCGGGGACGATGGCAGCCCGGGGACGATGGCAGCACAGGGAGAAGAGACAAAAAGGGGGGGGGCAGACCTGTGGTCCCTTGGGAGCAACGTGGCAGTGTGGCTCCCAGCACCTGGGACCACGGTTGGCACAATCAGCGCCGTGCACGGCATCCCACCCCCTCCATCCTTTGCTGGGGGCAGAGGGGACACTGGGCACCCCCCCCCCCAACCACCCCG
>NW_009647836.1:216994-219749 GCF_000708025.1 Charadrius vociferus
CCCCGCAGGATCCCTGGCTGGCAGTGGTACCCAGGGGAGGATGCATCCTCCCGCATCCCCGCTGTCGAAGGGTGGGCCGGAGGGGTGTGAGGGTCTGGGGGGGGCCATAAGGTGGGGGGGACACCAGCAGGAGAGGGGGTGCTGAAGCCGGAGAAGCGCTGACGGCAGGACACATGTTACCTGCCTGGAGATTTACAGGCTGCTTTGTTCTCCAGAGCTATTAATCATCCGGGGAGGATACAGACACAGACGGTGGAAATCCAGCTGCCCTTTGATAGCAGCCATAAACCAGGGGTCAGCCCGGCACCCCACCGACCCCACGGACAGGCCGGTATCAGCACCCCTACCCCGCCACAGGACCTCAGCTATCTTCCATCAGCCCCACATCCCCGGCACCGGGATGAAGGTCGCTCCCCACCAGCACCTGCGCCAGCAGGCGAGGGACCCCCTGGCAAGGGGGGATCCCTTGGGGTGACGAGGGTCTGGCAATTAGGTGGGTGATCTCCGGCAAGGCAAGGTTGGGTTTAAAAATGATTATTTTTCATTGCATCTTCTCCATTTAGCAGCTGGAGGAGGAGGATGGCGGCAGACTGTGGCATCCCCCCCCACACGCCGTGCGTGCCCTCTCCATCCAGTGCCAGTGCCCGGGGCAGGTCACAGGTCCCCGACCATCAGGGACTGTCCCAAGGTCACCCAGCCGGCACAAAGGGCGTCCCCCACCTCCCGCCGCCTCCGCCGCCTGCATTAAGGCTTATTGTGCGTGCCAGGCTCTGCTCTAATTACCTTCCCGTCTCGGGGCGTCACGCTGCGAGCGTGGCTCTGCCAGACAATAACCCACGCTCGGTTAACCCCCCCCTGCTGCGGGGGTCACTGGGGAGGAGGTGACACAGGGGGAGACAGGGGGGTGGGCAGCACCCAGACACCCCCCACATCCCTCCGAGCGCCCAAAGATTGTGGTTCGATTTATTTTTCTCCCCGCCGCCCTCCCCGCACCGCCCTCGGTGTTTCTCATCCCCTCCCATCGCCTCTCCGCTTTGTGGTTTAATTAGTCTTTCCAAGTGGCATAATCCCCCCGGGAATCTGCTTGTAGCGTGCGGAGGAGAGGAGAACCACTAACGATGCTTCTTAATTTGCCAACCTTCCCCCACCCGGCTCCCTGCTTCTTCCTTGCGCTGCTCCCCTCCGGATGGCAGCCCGGGGACGATGGCAGCCCGGGGACGATGGCAGCACAGGGAGAAGAGACAAAATGCGGGGGGGCAGACCTGTGGTCCCTTGGGAGCAACGTGGCAGTGTGGCTCCCAGCACCTGGGACCACGGTTGGCACAATCAGCGCCGTGCACGGCATCCCACCCCCTCCATCCTTTGCTGGGGGCAGAGGGGACACTGGGCACCCCCCCCCCAAACACCGCCATACCTGTCTGCCTTCGCTCCGCCAGACCCCGTTGACCGTCTTCGTGGGGGCGATGGTGACGACGGGCGGCGTGCTGGGCACGCTGTGCCCCCCCGGGGGCACAATGATGGGGCCCATGGGGCCGCGCTTGGGCGTGCTGGCGGGGGAGCTGTGGTTGGTGGCCGGCGAGGAGACCGGGGATGACTCACTGCTTATCGAGGACCCTGAAATTAAATTAAAAAATAAAATAAGTGGGGGGAAAAGGCAGCCGTTAACCAGCTGAAACAACTCCCTAAACAAGCTGAAGGCATCCCACACCGTCCCCGGTGCGATGCCCCGCTGCCGGGAGCAGGGATGGGGCATGGAGATGCACGCAGGGCAGTCAGCATCCCTCCAGCTCCCCCCAGGCTGGACCTCCCCATCCCCCCATCCTGGGGAGCTCTGTCCCAAGGGAGGTTCCCTCTGGTGCTAAAAGGCTTTGTCTCACATGGTGGGACAGACACCCTCTTGCTCCCATCTAATAGGGACTTCCAACCCACCCCCCCACCTCCTGTAAAGCCCTTTATGGGCACAAGCCCTGCCCGTGCCCTGGCACCGGTGACACCGATGCGATGCCAACCCCGGGCGGCCGCGTGTTCTCAAGCCGAACCCGCAGACTCCTTAATCCGGCTGCAAAAATCGCCGTGCGCGAGCCGGGGCACTTGGAGACGTTGGGATGAAGGAGTCGTTCCCGGTAACCCTTGAGCAAAGGCTTTGGCTTTATTTGCATGATACATCTGTATTTTAAATTATACCCACCCTGGGGATGCTGGCGATATTTGCAAGGGAAAAATAAAAACGGCATTAAAGCGGAGGGTGAGATGTGGGTAGGAAAGCGGAGCTGGAGCAGAAAGACAAATTCAACATTAATAAGGAGGGCACACGGCGCTTGGTGCCTGCTCCCGCCGCACATCGCCTGCTCCTAAACCCCCCCAGGCAGCTTGGAGAGAGGGGGGCAGGGGGTGGCTCCGAAAACCTACTCCCACCAGCCCAGAGTTGGGGCCAAGGGAAGGTTTCTGCCATGCTGGCACGGACTGGCTACTGGCCACCAAGGGGTGGCCCGTGGTCACCGCAAGATGCCAACCGAGAGGTGACGATGCTCCCCATCCCGGCACTGAGCGCGCAAGGCAGCTCCTGGCCCTGCGACCCACCCGCATCCCCCTCCAAAAGCCCCACGCGCTCCTCACCCCCAGCGCCAGGGTAACACCGGGAGGGAGCCGGGACGCGGCGGGACCGGGAACGCCGCAGGGAAGCGGGAGCATCCCCAGGCAGCGGGAAGGGATGCTCGGCATGGCAGGGAGGCCGAGGGGAGCAACCCGCCGCCGG
>NW_009647836.1:225706-229674 GCF_000708025.1 Charadrius vociferus
GCTCCTAAGCCCCCCCAGGCAGCTTGGAGAGAGGGGGGCAGGGGGTGGCTCCGAAAACCTACTCCCACCAGCCCAGAGTTGGGGCCAAGGGAAGGTTTCTGCCATGCTGGCACGGACTGGCTACTGGCCACCAAGGGGTGGCCCGTGGTCACCGCAAGATGCCAACCGAGAGGTGACGATGCTCCCCATCCCGGCACTGAGCGCGCAAGGCAGCTCCTGGCCCTGCGACCCACCCGCATCCCCCTCCAAAAGCCCCACGCGCTCCTCACCCCCAGCGCCAGGGTAACACCGGGAGGGAGCCGGGACGCGGCGGGACCGGGAACGCCGCAGGGAAGCGGGAGCATCCCCAGGCAGCGGGAAGGGATGCTCGGCATGGCAGAGAGGCCGAGGGGAGCAGCCCGCCGCCGGCCGCCCTGCCTTATTAATTATTCCCGAGTCGCTCCGAATCGCTTTCATTTCAAGAGCGGCAAGACTCGGGGAAAGAGAAAGGCTGCCCGCGACAAAGGAGGCCGCCGATACGGATTTGACACCCACTGAAGTCTATCTTGTCAGCGCAAGGCCAACAACAATTAGCAGCCTAATCCCCTCTGAGCTGGGAAGCCATTACTCACCACGCGATAGCGTTAACAATCAATACCATCACAATGAGCCCGGCAATTAATGAAGCTAAAGTCTTACTTCAGAACCTTAATTCTCGCTGTGTGGCTTTAAACGGGAGGGTTTGTGATCGTTATAATTAACTGGTGGTATTCAGCCAGGAGTTAGTCAATGAAACTAATCTGGATTGGAGATGACAAGAGGCACAGTGTGATGGTGTCACCTTTGTTTTCTGACCTCCCGCTTTCCGCTCGGCGATAGCAGATTAGCAGCCCAGGCTGACAGGCAAATGTAATTAACAGCTGAGACCCTGAAGGAGGAGGAGGTGGGGAGGGGGGGAAAGAAAGGAAGGTGGGGGAATAAAACCCACCCTGCGGACAGCCCCGGGTAGGACGAGAGGCAGGAGCCCCCCGGCCAGGCGATGGCTTTGGTGGCTTCTTGGGGCTTTGCTGGGACGGAGTGGGCTGGGATGAGCAGCCGGGGATGCTGTTGGGGAGCGGGACATCCCTACGGACATTCCAGCTGCGGTACAACCACCGGCACCCCCGGCAGCGAATCTGTCACTAGTCCATAAAGCCGGAAAAAAAAAAAAAAAGAAAAAAAAAAAAGCCGGCAATCCCGGGAGGACCGAGTGGGCATCACCCCATCGGCTGCATCTGCCACGGCGGGGCATCTTCCCCTTGCGGGAAGGGAAGGGGGGGGAGGGACAGCCCCAGAAGCAATTCTCTTCCCGGGGCTAAAAAACACGGTGTGGAGAGAAACCCCCTTCCCGACACGCACCCAAACCCACCCCTAATAAAATCCTCCAGGATGAGCCACTTCAGGCACCCAGATGGGGCGAGGATGGGTTGTTGGTTTTTTTTTTGCAAACTATGCAGTCATTAAGGGGAAATCCAAAGGGAATGTGGCTGCTTCCCTCCAGTGCCACAAAATCCATGCCAAAACCCAGCGACAGCCTTTCGGATGGGCTGAGCAGCACGGTGGGGGCACAAGCTGTGAGGTGTGGGGGGAAGAAAAGGCAAAATAATCCCCCAAACCCAACCAAGCGCCCCGAAGGAAGCGGATGGGCTCTGGAGGAGGCAGCCAAGGAGAGATCCAGGAGCTCCCAGCGAGGCTGAAGCATCACCGAGACCTGGTCCCTTCAGCATGGTGGGGACACACACCATCCACGTCCACATGTTTCCTCGGGAGCAGCCGATGCCCGAGGCTATTTTGCGGCAGGAGCCTGCAAAAAGGGTCTTCCAAAGAGGACCTTGCAAAAAGGGTCTTCCAAAGAGGAGCTTGCAAAAAGGGTCTTCCAAAGAGGACCTTGCAAAAAGGGTCTTCCAAAGAGGAGCCTGCAAAAAGAATCTTCCAAAAAGGACCTTGCAAAAAGGGTCTTCCAAAAAGGAGCCTGCAAAGGGGTCCTTGCACAAAAACATCTTGCAAAGGGTCGGGCGACTTCCCCCAAGGACCAAAGTTCCTGGGCGGTGGGCAATGGCCCAACGGGGAGCCCCTCGCAATGGAAATACCAGCGATAAATACTATTTCACTGCGAATCGACGATGCCAGCAGTCTCCCGGCGAAACGCTTCGCATCCCGAGGACAGGCTGACTCCCCCTGCGCATACGGGACAGCCCCAGCCATTCCCACAGGATACGGTCCCCACCAGTGGCGGGGACCTCGGGGTGCTCCGGCACTGCGGGAGCTGCTCCCAACCCCCATCGCGAGATGCACCCCTGCATCTGAGCAGAGAGGGAGGATGCAGTGGCCGTGCCCCATCCCGGGGGGCACCCAAATTTGCCGTTTAGCCGGGCAGTTTGGCTGGGGAAGGAACAGATTTGAGGAGCCTCTGGATAAAAACCAGCGTTTCGGTGAAGCGCAGTGGGAGGGAGCGGGGCCGGTGGCGGGGCAAGGAGGGACAGGTTCCCCCACGCCGCGCTCTCCCAGGCTTTCTCCCGGGGTACAGCGAGTGATACGGCATTTGGATTACTCCGGCTGAATTGAATTTCTAAACTGCCCCCTCGAGACATGACGCCGGGGAAAGACATTAGCTCGGGAAATGGCGAGAAATCGCTGTCCGCCGGCTGCCGGGTGGCCGCGGGGAAAGGCACTGATGCTCAGCATCCCCCCCAGCTCCTTGTCCCCGTCCCTGTCCCCTACCTCTGGGTTCCTCGGCTTGCTTGGCGAGCTTGCGGAGAGCGGCGGCGAAGCTGGAGGAAGGTGCTGCCTGGACGGACAAAGTGCTGCTGGCGGCCGGGCTGCCATTGGGCTGACGGTGGCGGTGGTGCGGGTGGCGGTGGAGAGCATTCCTAAGGACGGCGACTTCGGCTCATGGCTCATGCCTGCGAACAAGAGCAACTGGCGTTAGACCAGGGATGGGAGCGGGGAGAGAGGATGCCCGAATTCCCCCCCTCCCAGGAGCAGCCATACCTTTCTCTCGGGTTCACCACCTCACCCCAAAATGCACCCCGAGTTCATGCAATGCGGGGGAAGCGCGCGGGAGGGTGCGAGCCCCGCACGCTCACAGGGTGGCAGCTTATCTAACGAAGCAAGCGCGCCCGGGTTGCTTGCCCACGGGAAAACAAGGCAACGTGGGGACCAGCAGCTGCCACCGGTGTCCCACGGGCACAGCAATCCCACAGACTGGGCTGCTCCCTGCACGGGGAGGGCTCAGCGGAGCCCCAAGGGAAGGGAGAGGGTGTTTCGGGGTGACACGGGGACTCCAGCATCCTCATGGAGGTGATGGGGAGGGGGGGCAGCCCCCTGGCTCACGTGATACTGCCAAAACCCAAAGCACCATCGCTGCACCCCTGATTTGCCACCATTGCACCCCCAAAATCCCTGCACCTTCAAATCCCCAATATTGCATCCCCGGGTTGCCAGAATCGCACCCCCAAATCCCCACCACCGCATCTCGGACTCCTCACCGTTGCACCCCCAAGTCCTCACCACCACACCCTCAAATCCCCGATATCGCACCCCCCCCAGTCCCCGTCACTGCGCCCCCAAATCCCCAGTGGTGGCACCTTCATTCCCCACGGTGGCACCTCCAAATCGCCACCACCGCACCCTCAAATCCCCCACCATCACACGCCCCCCCGCCGCACCCCAAAGCACAGAGGTGCTATAGGGCACAGCGGTCCCTAAGGGTGGGGGCACAGATGCTGCTGAGTGGGAGGATGCAGCCCACCCCGTAACACCCCCCCGTGGCTGTCTCGGTCAGCCGTTCCAGGGCTCTCCACCTCCGAAAACAGCAACTGCTGATGTCAGGGCCCTTAAAATAGACTTCCAAGCGAGCAGCTTCATTAACACCAGCCTAAAATTAGCCCCGCTCCCGGGTGGGCAGGCGGGCGGGTGGCCGAGGGGCAGCCTCCCCCCTCCTGCCCCGT
>NW_009647836.1:233224-234768 GCF_000708025.1 Charadrius vociferus
CCTCACCCCGATCCCCCCTGCCACTACGCACCCCATCACCCCTTCAAGAGCCGGCAGGCAGGGGGCAGGCAGGGGGGACCACCTCCTCTCCCGGCAATGTCCCAGCAACATCCCACCAAGCATCTTCCACCCCTCCTTATAAAACAGCTCGGCCGCCACACCTACAACATGCTCCGTTAATTAATTAATTGATCAATCAGAACCCACACTCTTGCCCTCCCTCCCCACCACCTGGCACGCAGCCGAAACGAAGAGAGGTGGCCGGGCTCGGTGTCCCCAGGTGTCCCCCAGGATGGAGAGATGCAGGCACAGCCTCCATCCATTTTTAGGGTCCTCGGGGCAGAGCCCGGAACCCATCCCAGGAGCATCCCCCACCTTGGCTGGTTCCCCAGAACCCCTGGAGGGGTCCAGATGGGTCCTCCGGGGTGAGGAGCACCTTGCTGGCCAGGGGCAGGATTTGGGGCTCCCTGGGGAGCCCGGCACGGCACCGAGAGTCCAAGTGTGCGGCGCTATTAGCCGGCTGGGTCTCCATCGATCACTCCTCCATGGACCATTGATCTGGCAAACGACAACAAGCAAACTAATAAGAGCTCGTTTGGAGGGCGCAGCACCGAGGAGGGACTGGGGCCGGCACGATGCGGGATTATTTTTCCCCTTTCCTTCCCTCCCCGTGCGCAGCCCAATCAGCCCTGGGTGCTTTTTTTTAAGCCTGTAGGAAATCAGGCCGGTGAAAAATTCACTTCAAAACAACTTTCTTCCCCGTTTACTGCCCTGGCAGAGAGAGCTGTGGGCTTCAAAAATAAAACGCCTGTGGCCAAAGGATGCTGCTGGTCCCCCAGCCACTCTCTGCAGCATCCAGGTTGGGCCGGCGGCTCCTCTCTGCTCCCGCTGCCCAGATCGGGGTGCCAACCATCTCTCGAGGTCCCCCTGCCATGGGTTTTGGGAGACGTGGGGTACAGCCAACCTTCCCCCCTCCCTCCTCTTTGCTGCTGGGGGCCGAATGGCTCCGTGGGGTACGTGGGTGGGTGCCAGGCATCCCGTGGCACCGCTGGGCATCGCACGGGGCTGCCGGGCATCCCACGGGAGGGAGCTGCCGGGTACCACAAGGGGCTGCCGGGCACTGCGCGGTGCTGCCAGGCTTCGCACGGTGCTGCCGGGCACTATATGGCGCTGCCAGGCACTGTTTGGTGCTCCTGGGCACTGCACGGTGCCGCCGGGCATCACACGGTGCCACTGGGCATCATCTGGGACAGGGCTCGGCACTGCACGGTGCCAGTGGGCACCGCACGGTGATGGTAGGCACTGCACGGTGCCAGTGGGCACCGCATGGTGCCATTGAGCATCGCACGGTGCTGCCAGGCACGGCATGGTGCCTGTGGGTATTACCCGGTGCCGGTGGGCACTGCACGGTGATGCCAGGCATGGGACAGCACTGTCGGGCACTGCATGGTGCCGTCGGGCACTGCACGGTGATGCCAGGCATGGCACGCTACCGCTGGGCGCTACACGGCGCCGGTGGGCACTTCACGGTGATGCCAGGCAAC
>NW_009647836.1:235204-238787 GCF_000708025.1 Charadrius vociferus
GGGGGGCAGGACCCAGCCGAAGCGGGGGCTACGGGGCAGAGTTAGGAGGTGCCAGGGCAAGAGGAGGGGATGCCTCCTGTCACCCCACTGCCTTTGAGGTGCGCCGGTACAGCTGTCCACAGGCAAAAGCCACCCCCCATCACGGGGGTGGGTGCCCGCAGGGGACCCCCCCGCCACCGGCACAAAGCAGCCGGTGACTCAGTTGGTGAGAGGGATTCCCCAGCGCCCACCCTGGCTGCACCCCAAAAAGGTGGAGGGAGGGGGGGTTTACGCGGCGCAGCCCTCATCCCTCGCCCCATCCGCAGGCAGCTAATGAAGGGCTCCGGGGGCGACGGGTATTAATAACGGGTATTAATAACGGGTATTAATAACGCCGCCTGGCAGATTACTCTGCCCGCCCAGCTTGATACGAGATTTATGCATGGCGCGAACTCCGGAAATACAGAAGTATTAATGGTAATACCTCGTGTCCTAGCAAAGGTCACCGGCAATCTCCATCAATCCCGCTGTGCCGCTGCTAAAGCCGGGGGTCCAGGCGGGATGGGGGGTCCCCCCCACTGCCCCCCCGGGGTCCCCCCCAGCACGCACCACGGCGCCGCGGTTTATGACTGCGCAGATGGCCCGGCACGGGCCGGAGGGAAGTTTTTACCTTGGGATAAGAAATTAACGCCGGCAAATAGCAAATTTACTGCATGTATTTTCATTTTCCTAATACTGGCACCATCTGGTAGCAATCGGTGCCCCATGTCACCGGCTCTTTATTTACAAGATGCTGCGGAGGTCTTGGCGAGACCTTGGCTTGCTCCTCACCTGGGAGCCCTGCGTCCCCTTGCGATGTCCCACGGGGTCCCCAGGGGACAGCCCAGGGTCCCACCGCCACCGTGATGGGTCTCGCCATTTCCGTGAAGCCCCCCAAGAAATGGGCAACCAGCGAAGAGGGTTTGAAGCAGCAGTGATGCCTGTGGACCGGGACTGTGCCGGGGATGGGCATAACATGCCACCAGCAGCGTTGGGACGGCTCCGGCACATTCTTCGTCACAGAGTTAGATCAACCAAAACCTCAAGTTCGGCGCCAAGGGGAGCAGACCCCCCCCACCCCTTCCCACATCAGGATTTAGGGTGATTAGCGCCGGCAATCCCACGTGCCGGTGCTGAGAAGTCTGGCCGGTGCTCCCGCGCACGCAGCATCTTCCCTTTTCGCCTACAGTAATCCTCAGCCTTTCGAGCAAATTATTAAAATTCACTTATATTTAATCTGCCTGCTGGAATTAATTGAATTTTTACGCTTGGCAAATGTCAGTGGGTGCGCGCTGCCTCCCAACGGGGACCCGGCTGCAGGTGCAGCAGGCGCAGCCCCGGGGTTTTACCCCTCTCCGGGGGACAAAACCCACCCTGGGGCATGGGACAGGGCGCTGATGGCACCGATGGCCCCCCTTGTCATCGGGGGGGGGTGGGTGGGATGCAGGGCTGCCACTGCCCTATTACCTCTGCGGGGGATGCTCGGCGGCACCGGGCACGCGTCCCCCAAACCTGCCTCCCTCCACAGGGCGTGTGTTAAACGCTCCCCAAATCCCACGGGATTCCCACGGCAGCTCCCAGCGGTGCCTCGATGGCTCTGGAGGGGACACGGGGAACCCCTCACTTCCCACCCCACACCCTCGCCGAAGAGTGCCAGCACCCCGCCTGGTGCCGGGGTCCTCGGCTGGGCGATGAGAGCCTTCCTCCCCTCCCCATCATCCTCCTCGAAAATTGCCAAAGCGTCTAATTTGCCCGCCGGGAAGGCAGAGGGAAAAGAGCCTCTATTTTGCCGGTAATAAGCCCTCCAGACAAAGGCGGGATGAGCCATTCAGCGATGGGAAGGGGGAAGGGTCCGGCCCCATGCCGGAGCGGTGCTGGGGGCTTGCGGGAAGGCAGAGGTTCCCTCCTGCTCGGGGGATCCGGCACCGGGACGCAGACGGCATCCCGGCATCATCCCGGGAGGACCTGAGCCCACGCGCCCATGGGGTCCTAAGCTCCTGGATGGGTTGTGGGCTGGGCAGCATCACCGGTCACCACGCTGGGGACACTCCTGTTCTGTAAACTGGGACCAATACCCAATTCCCACGTAGCCTCGCTCTCCGTATCCCCGGGGACAGCCCCGCTCCCCGTGCAGGGATGGTGTCCCCATCCGCTGGCTCCGCACCACGATGGAGAAGTTCACGGTCGGCGTGAGCCACGGGGGACCCCGGGCCCCGGCAGGCAACTTCCAAACTTGACTGGCGCTTGCCCCCCTCCACCGCCCGCTCGGGATTATCATAAATTAAGACGTAATTACTCCATGGAAATTTACAGCACAAAGCTGCGGCGCTAACAAGTGTGTTTGGCGGCACTGGGGGGAGATACAAAGCGCTATTGTCTGGCAGGCGCCAAAAAAAATCTGCTCTGCCCCCAAAACGCCACATCCCGGGGACGGGAATGGGGACGGGGATGGAGCGACTCCCATGGCAGCCGCCCGAGGCGAGCCACATGCGTGCCCCACGCGCCGTGGGGATGGAGAGGGGGCACGGTGCCCGAAGAGGAGGGTCCCAGCAGGCAGGGATGGGTGAGGGTGGGTGAAGGTCTTCCCGGCGCGATGGGTGTCCTCCTCCGAGCGGTGCCGTGGCTCTGCTCCCCGCCGGCACGGTGCCGCTGACAAAACCCATCTCCTTTATTCCCTCGAATAACTCTGCACCCAGTCAGCTCCCACCCATGGGTGCTCTCACCCAGCAAAACCCCAACCCCACCTCTGAGACCCCTTTCACCAGGTTCAGCACGCATGGGGTTAAAAATAAATCCCTTGGGGACATGGGGACACACACACACACACACACACAGGGGGACCAGTGCCAGCACTGGCGTGTATGTGTGTCTGTGTGTGTGTGAGTGTGTGTGTGTGTGTGTGTCCCGGCGCCTCCGGTGCTGCCACGCTCCCCCAGCTGCCACGCGCATTAAAAAATAATAATCAACGTGGAAAAAAACAACAACACAGCGCGAAAAAATTCAGGCGGCTAAAACAAATCCAGCAATAAAGGAGCCGGGGATCCTCGCAAAGCTGGCTGTGCAATTAAGCAGTTTTCTGCTGTACGCCGATAATCACCTAATTATACTATTAATGACAGTTCAACCTGCTCGGAAATAAAAGGACATTCTTCCATAACAGGATGCCAGCTGTTTGTTACAGATGTCAAACATCTTTAAAGCGTTATTATTAAAAGAAGGAGGGAAGCAGAAAGCTCGGTGATGCAGAAACACAGCATCCTTCCCCCGCAAAGCCCCTTGCGGGGGGAGTGGGGGGGTGTTGGGGTGTGAGTCCCCCTTTTAATGCCGGTGAAATAATCCGTCGGAGGAGTGTTGCGGCGGGGGAGCATCCTTCCCACCGACATTTGGAGTAATAAAATACCCTGCGTCGGCTCGCAGCGAGAGGTGGCGGCGTTTAATTAAGCACGGCGTTTGGGAAATAAAGTTAAAAATTAATAATAAAAGGCGGGGAGGGAAGAGGGGGGGAGATACGCACCCCGCTGCCAGGCTCGGGGCAGGGTTGGCCCCGTCCCCGTCCCCCGTCCCC
>NW_009647836.1:239594-241114 GCF_000708025.1 Charadrius vociferus
TCCCCTGGCTCCCCTCTTCCCTCCCCTCCCCTCCTCAAACCATCACGGGGAAGCTGGAAAGTGGTTGACATGGTTGCCATGGCGACCGAATTTAGGACTGGCGAGGAGAGGAGGAGGAGGAGGAGGATGGTGGAGTGGGCAAGGAAGGATGGCGGGAGGGCTTCCCAGCACCTCAACACAGCCCAGACCCCCCAGCATCACCCAGCACCCCCCGAGCATCACCCTCCAGCACCCCTCAACCACACACCCAGCGAGGATGAAGAAGGGCAAACCCCACCCCCAGCACCCAGCCGGGGGCTGCCAAAAGTGTGTGTGGGGGGGGGTTCAGCCCCGAGTACCCCAAACCCAGCCTGGGGGCGGCTGTCCCCACCCGCAGCTGCCGAAAGCCGCCGGTGACTCACGCCTCGCACCAGCAGCACCCGCCGAGCGGGTGTTTACACGGCATCGCCCAGCTCCCTCCATCTGCTTTGATCCACGGGCTAAATATTACCGGCCCTGGTGTAAAAATAGGAACCATTTGGGAAGGTCCTGAGTCAGCAGCATCCGCCGCCAGCACCTGCCGCGCCGAGGCACCCAGGGCCCCATCCCGCCTCACCGGGGAGCCCCAAGGTCCCTCCAGCACCCAGGGGCTGCCGGCGATTTGGGGACACCCATAGGGAGAGGGAGGACCCCAAAAGGCTGTGTGCATTCAGCTGCCACCCTTGTGCCCGCTGGAGCAGACAGCCAGGCCCTCCGGGGATGCTCTGTGTCCCCAAGGGGTGCCGCTGTCCCCAAAGGATGCTGCTGTCCCCAAGAGACGCTGGCAGTGGCCACAGGGTGACGACTGCACCCACGTATCTCATGGCAAGCCAGCCTGAGCATGCCCCCCATATGTACCAGCAAGGAATGGGGTCCCCTCCCTGGTCCCCCGTTCTCAGCTGTGCGTGACGCTGGGTCCCTACCATGCCTGGTGTCCCCTGGCAGCCAGCTGAGCCCCGTTGCACATCTCCAGCCCTGTGACCACAGGGATGCAGGGGACAGAAGCATCGGTGACCAGAGGGATAGAGGGGACAGGAGCACCGGTGACCACAGAGACAGAGGGGACAGGAGCATCGGTGACCAGAGGGATGCAGGGGACACGGAGGAGCCAAGCCGAACCAAGACAGCAAGCCTGCCGAGGAGCGTGTGACACCAGCCACGGCCAGGCAGTCCCTGAGGCGGTGACAGTCCCCAGCAGGACTCACGCCGCTGAGTCACCGTCACCAACCCCAGCGCTCGTGAAACCCCTGCGAGCCCACGGCACGGGGAGAGGGGGGGCACGGAAGGTCCACATCTCCATCTGCTCCCACCCGACCTGGCCCACCAGCGTCTCCCAACGCCCCGGCAGCTGCTGCCGGCGATTTCTCTGCTTGCCAGCGCCTCGAACATAATTTCCCCTAATTGCTTTAAATCTCACAGCCTAACACTTCCCTGCTCCTCTCTTGTCTTGCTTCTCTCCTCTGATATTTTTATTTCCTCTCCGAGGCGGCTGGAAAGCGAAG
>NW_009647837.1:0-2276 GCF_000708025.1 Charadrius vociferus
ATGTGGCCGGTGAAGACCTCGGCCACCTGGAAGGGCTGGGACAAGAAACGCTGGATCTTGCGAGCCCGGGCCACCGTCAACTTGTCCTCTTCTGACAGCTCGTCCATGCCCAGGATGGCGATGATGTCCTGCAGGGACTTGTAGTCCTGAGGGGACACAAGGTGGGGGTGAGTGGCCAGTGCTGGGCTTTGCGCCCCTGCCCCGCGGGGGGCTGCCCCGGCCCCCTCACCTGCAGGATCTTCTGCACCCCACGGGCCACGTCGTAGTGCTCGGGGCCCACGATGTTGGGGTCCATGATACGGGAGGTGGAGTCCAGCGGGTCCACGGCCGGGTAGATGCCCAGCTCGGCGATGGCACGGGACAACACCGTGGTGGCATCCAAGTGGGCGAAGGTGGTGGCGGGGGCCGGGTCAGTCAAGTCATCAGCCGGCACGTAGATGGCCTGGGGAGGAGGGAGGGGACGGTGGGCCCGAGGCAGCTGCCACGGCTTCCCCGCCAAGGCACAGCCGGTCCTGCCCTCACCTGCACCGAAGTGATGGAGCCCTTGCGTGTGGTGGTGATCCTCTCCTGCATGGTGCCCATGTCAGTGGCCAGTGTGGGCTGGTAGCCCACGGCGGAGGGGATTCTGCCCAGCAGGGCAGACACCTGGGAGGGAACAGAGCCCGTGAGAGGCTGCACAAGCCACCACCGCGCTCAGCACCGTGAGACAGCGTGCCGCTCTGAGCACAGACCTCTGAGCCAGCCTGGGTGAAGCGGAAGATGTTGTCAATGAAAAGCAGCACGTCCTGACCCTCCTGGTCCCTGAAGTATTCGGCCACCGTCAACCCCGTCAGAGCCACTCTGGCGCGGGCGCCCGGGGGCTCGTTCATCTGCCCATAGACCAGGGCGACCTGCAGGCAGGACCCAGGTGTCGGCACGGCGCTGCTCTGCCGCCTGTGCCCCCACCCGGCCCCGCAGGAGACCCATCACACCTTGGAAGTGGCGTCTTTCAGGTTGATGACCCCAGACTCAATCATCTCATGGTACAAGTCGTTGCCCTCACGGGTTCGCTCCCCCACGCCAGCGAACACCGAGTAACCACCGTGGGCTTTCGCCACGTTGTTGATCAGCTCCATGATCAGCACCGTCTTGCCGACACCAGCACCTCCGAACAAACCTGGCAGGGAACAGGAATCCTGCTAAACCCCAAGCCGATCCGGCTGCCCCTGGTGTCTCCCTTCACCCCTTTCCTCCTCAGATCAATAAATGTTGCTTCAGCAAGCTCAGAAGAACGAAAGTCAAATGGTTACTCATCAGCGAAGGAAACTACTGCAGATGGATCGGTCCTGAGCCTCAGCGGGGCTGGCAGGGTGCCCCCCTCCCCAGACATGCCCCCAATCCTCTGGGGGCAACATACCGATCTTGCCGCCCTTGGCGTAGGGAGCCAGCAGGTCCACCACCTTGATCCCTGTCACCAGGATCTCCTGTTCAACGCTCATCTCCACGAACTCGGGGGCTTCGGCGTGGATAGCAGCAAACCTGCAGCAGGAGGCGGAGAGAGGAGCTGAGCAGCTGAACCAAGGCTGGTGCTGGCAGGAGAGTGTGCGAATGCGGTCCCTGCTCACAACCCAGGAGAACAGCAGTGTGGCGGGGACGTGCCACAGCCCTAATCACACATGTGTCTGCTACTCCATAACCCCCACCCCCATCCCCACCTCCCAACCCCGCACAATGCTCGTTTCCTGGCCTGGAGCATCACTCACTGTTTCGTCGTGATGGGGCCCCTCTCGTCGATGGGTTCCCCAATGACGTTCATGATCCTGCCCAGCGTCTCAGGGCCGACGGGGATGCGGATGGGTGCACCAGAGTCCAGAACCTTCTGTCCTCTCACCAGGCCTTCTGTCCCGTCCATGGCAATTGTGCGCACAGTGTTCTCCCCTGCCAAGACCCAAGGACATCGTCACAGCAGCGCCCTCGAGCTGACCCTGGAGTCAGCTGCTGGTGGCTTCCCCAGGCCCTGCCAAGGGAACAGTCTGCTGGGAGGAGAACCGAGAAGAGCAGTGGGACCCAGGGACAAAGTATCACAGAGAAAAAATGAGCCCATGCCATGCTCAAACTGCAGCCTTGCAGGGCCAGAGCCCTCTGGCAGCCATTTTCCTCCTTCTCAGATTGAAATCCGTGGCTTCAGCAAGCTCAGGAGAACGAAAGTCATCCAAATACATCATCACAGGAGGACCCCTCCCACCCTCTGCAGCCCTTCTGCAGCAGACGCTCACCCAGGTGCTGGGCCACCTCCA
>NW_009647837.1:3478-11701 GCF_000708025.1 Charadrius vociferus
GGCCACAACACCGCCACGACGGGCCGTCCCCACTTCCCTCCCCCGGGAGAGGAGCCGCGGCCGCATGTGGGCGAAGGGACAGGGCCCAGGCGGAAGGAGAACCAGGGAGTCTTCAACAGTTTATTAGAAAGAATGTAGACATTAAAAAAATCCCCGCTGCTCTGAACATAAAATTGAGGTTTTTCAGCCCAGTTCAAAGCCGCCCGCTGGCCGGTCGCTGCCACACCCACAGTGCAAATACGATTTGGTCTAAACGTACAGATTGACAAGCAACAACGTACAGCCACGCGCACCCGGAGGAGATGGAAAGCTTGAGGGTCAAACGGGGACAGGCTCCAGCCACCTGCGCTGGGTCGATTTAACACCAAATGAGGAGAAATTTGTTTCCTTTTCAATACAAACTTTAGTGGAACAGACCTGAAGACACCCCAGAGGTACTGCGCAGCGCCTGTTGAATTTTGTGAGCCAATGACAACGGCTTTGTTTCAGCCAGTTTTGTTCCCGGTACAAATGTACAATATTTCAGGCGGCAGAGGGGGAAAAATTGCTCATTTACCACTTGGTGTAAATTCAGGATTCTCCCATTGTAATTACATCCGCTACGAGGCAAGGAGGCTCTGTAAACTTTATTGCAACTGTTCTCTATCGATTGCCTACACCTCAATTGGGGTTTTGTGGAAGTCTGGAAAACGGTTCATGCATAACGTTATTGCCTCTCGTGGCTTAAGACCGCCCCGTGCAATGGTACACACCTACCATCAGTGAAGCCATTTAAAATGGACTGAAAATGGGTTAAAAGGATGCAGGATCTCCCTTTAGGGCTATCAACTCAGGAATTCTTGTCTCAATTATGAAATGTTGTGATGAAGTTCTTTCCCCAAACCCTGAAGACGACAGTTTTCCTTACTCCAGATCCGGCATTTCTAGAGAGAAAGAGAAGAGTGTTAGCAGGTGGAGGGGATTTGTCATTTTGTTTTTTTAAAACAGCCACCAGGAGCCCCATTATGTCACAAGGGACAGGACCAAGACCCAGCCCTTGACCACAAAGGGCACGGGGCAGTGTCAGGTCTGACTTCGCCCCTGCTCTTGCTCTGAAGCACAGGAGGAGTTATTTGCACAGTGCCAGCACCACAGATACCAACACCCCGTGCACGTGCCTGCTGCTCTTAAAGCCAAAGCCTCTCTGGGACTACAGCTGGCTAGGAAGGTCAAACTGGTATTTCATGCTTGTGTGGAAAGGCTTTCACTAGATTATATCGTCTCACACCGCTCAGGCAAGGCACCAGCATTAGCTCGCAGCCAGGATTTAGCGAGACTGACAGGACAGAACATCTGCTGGCTCTGCTCAAGGCTCTCGCTCGACTAGGAGCATTCAGCAAGCACTCGCACTGCTGCACAGCGTGTGGAAACAAATGAGAACGCCAACTTACTTTCATCGTCACTGTCTGGTGAGTCCTGGAAAGGAGGAGAAACATTCAGACTGCACTTGAAGGCACTTTTCCCCGCCCCACCAACCCACCAAACGAGCTGCCCCTTCCAAAGCCCAGCAGCAAGCGTGCTCTTCCTCAGAGTCCGAATGTAGAGGAACCCCAGGTTCCCCAGGATGGGCTTAGTCTGGCCGCACTGGCCAGAGTCCACAGACCCGCAACAACGAGCGGTCACCGCAGAGGCAGATGACACTGAGCTGTCTGACACCACTGCCCTCAACGCCACTGCCGGAGGGCAGGAAGGCGACTTTGCCAGGTGACATCATTTGTCCAGACAAGGTTTGGTGCCATTTAAGCTTTAACAGTGCTGAAGAGGGCATGCAAATCTGACTTCAGCAAGCAGCAATGAATGTGCAGGGCGCTGCGCCAGCCCTGCATGCATTCACTGCAAACAAAGTACTTACATCATCTGCCCCATCTACTTCTGGCAAGTCTACGTCGTCATCTCCGCCCATGTTGTTCATCATCTGTTCCAGAGAGAGAACAGCCACATTAGAGGGTGAAGCCAACCGCACTCTCTACGTGAACTAAGGGAGCACTGTAAATATCTAAAAATAGCTTAAAACTGTTATAACCAACAGCCACCAGTTGTTTTGTCAAATCAGCTGCACCTATGCAGAAATTACAAGGTCAGTGTGCAAAAAAATTAAAATTAATTGCCATGCAAACCAACCAGTGCACTGAGTTAGTGTCAGCATCTGCAATGAGACAAACATATCTGACAGCAAGCATGAACTGCTCATCTCACCGCCGTGCCGACAGCCCACCGCAGGCGTTAGAGCTGCAGCAAACCAGCAGAGCCTGTGCTGAGAGGAGGCAGGCCTAGGAAGACGACTCTTCCTCCAGCTTTCAGCCCCTGCGTGCCTACACAGGGCCCAAAAGGAAGCCCAAACCTCCAGATATTCATCTTCCCGTACCTCAGAAAAGCGATCAAAATTGGACATGTCTTCATCTGAATCATCTTCCCAGTCTTTCCAGTTGTTGAAGTCCACACTGAGCCAGTTGAGCTGCACATCAACACAGTAAGTCATTTAAGGACAAGCAAGTAACAAGCTGTTACCGTTAGAAAAGGAAGGTTAATGAGAACTGCCGTTCTGATCAAAAGCACGTTAAAGTGACCCATTAACTGCTACATAATTTAAACATGACCCAAATATTAAACAAGATCAAAAAAACGGGGGAGGCAACAGGTACTCCTGCCCTGGCCACCAAGGAGCCCAAACCCACCTTTGCCCTCTCTTTTGTTAACCTTGGCCATGCTTGACCAGATTCTCCTTTTCGTAAACAACACAAGATAGATCTGTCTGTTCTTTTATGCTTTGATTCCTGAAAAAGAGCAGGTATTTGTTAGTACAATCATCACAACCTTCACCAGGAACTGCTTATATTAGACTCATTTGCCTTAAGCTATCAACTTATTCTTTGTCCTGAAAAATACCGTCCAGAGATGTCTCTTTCACAGATCTGAGTTTAAGCACACTCTTCTGGTCTAAGGAAGAATCTGCCCACAATAGTGGAAGCAGCCTGAAGAACAGATAGCATTTTTCAGGATACAGAACTAAGAACACAGTAAGAGGAGAGTCAAGAGGATACTTACATTTGGATCAATATTATTAAAAAGGTCAATTTCGTTTAAATGTTTAAAGTTATCACTTCCTCCAAGACAACTGTTAAGAGAAAAAAAAAAAAAAAAAGCTTGTGTTTAGCAGGAAATGTCTTAAAGAAAAAATACACTTCATTAACAGAACTTGCTACTTTAAGGAAAACATCATCTAATCAGTACTAGCATAGCCTTTAGGTATCCCCCCCTGTGCCTTTCGGCTTTGTGAAGGCCCAAGGTACTCACCTGAATGTAAGTTTGGATTTTTCAAAATTTACATTAACATCTTTACTGTCTTCAACGCAAAATTCAATAAAGACATAGTCCCTTCGGTCGTACCACTTTGCAGATGCAGGCTGCCTGTGAACAAACCATTTAAGACCAGTTCAAATAAAATTTCATATCTTTCATCAATATTGAAAAAATTTTAAAACTCACCCTTCCATGCTGCCAGTAAACTTAACATTGGCTTTGCTTATGTTTCTCCTGATACAGAGCTTGAGCAGTTTGGTTTTTTTACTGCATTTAGAGAAGTTCAACTAAAAAACTCCTTCCTGTTCTTAAACTGCATTACTAGCTTATTATTAACAACCTTTAAACAGTGCTTAAGGCTGAAAAAAAGATGTGAAAAATAAAAAGCGATACAATGCATTCGATGCATAACGCCCCCAAAAAGCTCGTGCTGATAATGTTCCTTGAAGGAGCCATCAAAACCTCTGAGACTGAAATGTTACAGCAAATCAAAATTATGACAAACTTTTCAAGATAAGCTACTACAGACGATGGCAAAACTTCAGTCACCCCCAACAACTACACAGGCAGACTTAATTACGCTTTTTGTCACCCAAAGAGTTAAAAACCCAAAGCACAACCACTGAAAAGGCCACTTTTGGACACTGATACTATTAAAAAAATGGACCGTTCAACAAATTTGCTGTGAGACCCAGCTGAATTCAGTGCAACTACAAGAGCTGAAGAATCGCTGTCCCGACTTCTTGCTACAACCCTCTATGTACACAGATTCTAACTCCCACGCTCTTTGGTATCCTTCTGGCTTTCCATAAACACCATAAGCAACAGCCTGTCCGGGGCACCAAAAAGCACGGCAGGACTCTTGACCAACTCATGTGCGTTTGTAGATCTACAGCAAGAACTCACCTGCAACGCTCAAGCACGGCCATCCTCGGTGGGCTGGCGAGAGCGACCCTGACCAGGCACACCTCGGCTGCGGACTCACCACCACTTTCGGTTATTCTCCTGGCAACTCAGGCCAAGCCCACAACTGCACGTCTGCGTTCCAGGAGAAAGCAAACAGCCACCCAGCGCGAGCTGCTGTTGCTAAGGCACAGGAGACGGCGGGCACGTCTCACACTTCGGCTGTCTTCCAGAGGTGCAAGACCAAAGCCGGGATTTCATTGCTAACGCCCCTGCAGAGAAGACCTCAAAGACCTACCTGCGAGTCGGACTGAAGTCTGAGCCGAATAGTCATTTGACTCTGAGCCGAATGGTCACTTACCCTGGTATTTATTGCAACTACACTGACTACAGGAAGCTAAAGCACACGAGGACACAAAGCAAGCCAACATTCCTATTTGTAGGTGACAGAGTGGCTTCTACCTCACACACCGAGGAGTGGACGTTTGCTCTCAGTATTGCACTCAAAGCATTACAGCACAACCACCTGACAAGAGAGCAATTAACTTTCCAGAACATTTATTAAGGTGACCATTGCTAAACTTTGAGAATAGATTTTTGACTCGCCTGATCATCAACAGATTTGATTCTTGATATCAAACTGTGACACATCCAGTAAAGTTACCGAGTGCTGTGCCACCCCCCAGACAAACCCCGTTCCCTCACCCCATGGCGTGTTCCTCTCCTGCTCCCTGTGGGACGAACGGAATCAGGACCGAGCCCCGGGCTGGTTGAAACCTCAACCTGCCAGCTTTGAGCCCCGCCAGCGCTGCAAGTGCTTTGCAATGAAGCTGTACAAACACTGGTGCCAGCTCAAGGAGAGGCTGGGATGCCAAACGCAGCCGCGACTGCCTCTTCCAGCATCAGCCCCGTTTTGAGTGCGGAAAACACCTGATCAGAGGCCAGCAACACAGCATTTAACTTCCGACAGCATTAAAAAACAAGTGGTTTCTAAATGGAACCTTTAGTTTCAAGCAAGATACTGTCCCACCGGGTGAAAACCTAATGCTTTCCCTTTTAGCAGCATTATTAGGAAATGCTAAGGCACCTACTTATTCAGGTAAAGTACAACAATAGCAGTGCAGCAGTTTTCTTAGTACGGTATTTTAAATTCCTTATTGGAGACAAGTTTCCTCTTCTAATAGGGAATGAAAGACTCTTGGAGGAAAGATTGAGAAATGACCTGCTCTGTTCCCTCCATGTTTGGGCACTGCGCAGCAGCCGTTTCTCACCCCACTGAACGACAAAAATCCCACTGCGCAGAACTTGGTACATCACTCAAAGGCACTGTTATCAGAACAGGAATCTCAGTGTCCCTGCTCACAATGATGCAGGGGCACCTGCTGAATGGCATTAACACTTTGCGAACATTTTCAATGTCAATGGAGATATCTCCGGCCTTCCCAGGGAGCTGCACGCATTCCTCAGTCTTGCAGTTTTGGTTTGGCCATGACCTCGGTATCTTTGCCAAGATCAGGGGTTCTGAGGCACCAATAGCCCGTTCACAGGACTTCCAAATACCCTACTGGACTGCCCTAGAGCTGAAGGGAACTCACAAGAGACCTACAGAGAAGCATGAAAAGAGACAAAGGAAAATTTACTAGAACGTAATTCAGATTTCTAACACTAAATGCATGCTGCCTCCCCAGATATTTAGTACTTACCACCCTGAACGTGTAATTAAAGCTATGCCGGAGCTGCCTCTCATTCCTTTTATCTGTTTTTCAAATCTCTCCTCCTCCCAAAGGGAGGACAGAAACCTTCCTATGGCCATCTGTGAAGTGCTTTAGTCAGGACTTACCATTCAAACCAGTAACACAGGATACGCTGGAACTGCTAACCAAAGTTACGGATGAGACGGAAGTCGCAGCTCATTTGCCTTGCCTGCCTACAGGGAGATTCCGAGCAGGCAACTGTGCACACGGAAGCCAACAGCGAAGCACACACGTGCTCCGAGCACTTCAGAGAGATGGTTCCCCTACACCCACAGAAAATCTTCTAATTTTCCTACAGGCACTGAGAAACACTGCCAGGACTTCTAAGCACGGTCACTTGTTACATGGAGAGGCCAACGTCTCCTCCTTCTTGCTCAACTAAACTAATCCCACGGGATCTCGGCCTTATGCCGACCGCCTCAGCCCCAGTATGTTCTTTGGCTATGCATCATCCCCACATCCTAATGGGATTTAGGTTTCTTTGAAACAGAGAATTTCAACGTGCTATAGCAACAGATAACAGCCGACTTAGAGCATCATACAGCCCAGGGAACCCGCGTTCCCCATTTGGCAAGGATTTCTTCTGTCAAATCTACGCTTGCTGCCACCCACGCATTTTGGTGACTTCCTAAACAGACACGGCCACCACACATCTGCATCCGACTGTCTCTTCTAGGCATCACATTCAGGAGACAATCCTGACAACAGCATTATAGAACAGGTTCTAGAAGCTTCACAGCAGCAGTTTCCCCTGCTGACAGACGATGTGCAGGCTCAGCTTCACTCAAGAGACCTCACTGCTCCGTCTGACCCATGGGGGCTTTGCAGGAGCCGCAGTTCTGGTGCGGATGCGCCGATCTCCAGCTTCACCACAGGCGCAGAAGCAGCTTCTTACAGGCTGTACTCACGAGCCAAGTCTCAAACTCTTGCTGTCGGTGGCTCGGTGCAATCCCAAGGAGTTTCCAAACCTGTCCTTGTGCTTCCTTGCCCACTCTCTAGGCTGCACCTACTGGAAGCCCGGCTTTGTTTCCTGGAAAGTATCCTGAAAATTCCTACAGTTTGAGGACACTGCAAAAGTCATCTGCTGAACAAGATATTCACCCCAAGACAGCAGTAAGAAGCCTGTTTTATATAATTAGTTTAGCTTTCATTTATATGCCCTGGAAAGGCTTTTTTAATTAAAAAAAAAACAGTTTCAGACTACAGACAATTGTAAGTAGGATGTAGTATCAGTGGAGTTTCAAGATGATGTATTCTACAGACATTAAACAAAAAACTCCAACTTTATTACATCCTTCTCACTTTCAATCATGTTAAGATGAAGCAGCCCCACAAGTCAGAGTTTCAGAACAGCTGCGCTGAAGTAAACGCCTCACTGAGGACAAGGCGGCAAAAAGCAACCGGTCACATTGGCTGTTTCACTGAGTGGTAACGCTTCCCTCAATGCCCGGGGCAGATCAACCTTTCTGACTAACAAAAACCTCAGGAAAGTGCTACCTTCAGGCACTTAAGCCAAACCTGTGGAAATCCACACTCTCGGCGGGTAACGCTACCATCAGTTTCAGGGGCAGCGCACCACTTCCTTAACAGCCAAATTTCACTCTTAAGAGCATCACGCTGCACAGACTGTGAAGTTCGGCTCTTCTTTCACTTGCATTGCTAGAGAACATTCGTGCTGACTGGAGCTCTGTTACGAACAGCATACGCCGGTTTTGGGTCACTGAAGCAGCCTCAATAGAATTACAATGAAGCCAGCTAATTAGGACTCCCCAGCACGGCAGGAGCACGCCCGCAGCGTGGAGGCACTTCGCAGCGCAGGTTTTTCGCTCTGGGTGCGCAGGAGACCACGCTCGGAGGAGAAATCCGGGGGCTCGGGTCCGCTCCCCAACCCGCGGGGTTCACCTCCGGCAGGGCCGCGGGCAGCGTGGGCACCGGGGCTGCCCGGTCGGACGCTGCCGACTCCCTGCAGCGCCCGGGACGGCGGCACTGGCACCGGGGAGGGCGGCCGAGGACGCTCCAGTGCTGCACGCACTTCCCAGAGGCGCCTTCTCGTTTCGGGTGCGGAGAAGCAAAAGCTCCACAGGAGATGACCGCATCACCCCGTCACGGGCGGCAGAACGTCTTACTTACCGGGAATTGTGCACAGTTTTAGCCACTACCGTTTGGCGGACGGCAGCGCCGTTCAAACCACGCGCCGACGTTCAGCGGCCCCGTCCCGGCCGTCCCC
>NW_009647837.1:12872-17112 GCF_000708025.1 Charadrius vociferus
CGGCAGGTGTCAGGCCCGCGCCGCCGCCTGCCCAGGGCGGCCTTCACCCAACACCTGCGCGGTGCTGTCATCCCGGACCCGGGAGCCTCCCCCAGAGCACGCATCTGTCCGGGTTTGAGCGACACAGGGCTCATTTGTCGCCTAATGCTTGGGAAAACTGCACTTTTGGAAGACTTTAGTGTGTGAATTTGTGAAAATATTCACTCTGCAGCCAGTGATGGCGTGCGGGTTTCAAGGTCTCGGTGTTTTCAAGCTCACCAGGTGCAGGGATGAGGAGGAGCGAGATCCGGGCACCTGACCCAAGCTGCCAACAGGGTTATTTCATACTGTGAATGTAATATAAATTAGACAGTTTGCTGAGGAGTTTCTCTCTCTCTTCCATGATGGAGGTAACCCTGAGAACTCCTTGCTCCAGTGCCAGAGCCCTGAGCCCTTCCCTTCATCCCGAAGCCGCAGTGCTTGCGGGGTCCCACATTTGCTGTCCCCTGCTGGGGAGCGCACAGCTTCCCATGGACAAAATGGGCTGAGAGTAGAGTAGAGTATCTGTGTATTTTATATTGGTCTCGGGTTCAATACTGGTTCTTTAGTACTATTTATGTTAATTATTTAGACTTATTCTATTAAATCTGTTTATATTTCAACCCTCAGGTTTCCTTGTTTTTTCCCAATTCCCCTTCCCGGGTGGGAAGGGGTCATCGGGTGAGAGAATAATTGTCTAAACAACAATAAATTGTTGTGGGTTCCTCAAACCATGACCGCGTCTCACCAAAAATAAAGAGGCGGCTTCGCCCGGGGGACGCGGTCATTCAAGCCAAAAGCATCTCAGCTCATGGCAAGGAGCCCGGCGGCTGCTCCGGCGTTTGGGAACACGCGCACCCGTCCAACAGCCCAGCACCTGCGAGGTAAAACCTGTGGCCGAATCAAAGGTGAAGTCCTGCTCGCACCGGCAGCCAGGAAACAGCATGGGCAGATGGAGCATGGCACCGCTGGAAACTCAGCTCCGCACCGAGCAGACGGGGTCCCCCCAGGCCTCGCTGCCGCCTGTGGCCGCTGGATCTGACCTCTCGGAGCTGGAAGCTGCTCAGAAATCCCATCGATGCTCCCTGGACCAGCAGCTCCCCGGGTTCTTAATTAAAACTGTCAGATGCCACTGCGCAACCTCCTGCTTGATCCCCCTGACTCCGGCTTGGCCGTGGCCGCCTCTCGTCAGGCAGCTCTGCCCACCGCGCTGGCACAGGATAACGAAGGGGTCCCAGTCGGCATCGCCCACATCCTCTCAGGCTTCTCCGCTGGCTGCCTGTGCTGCTGTGTTGCTCATCAGCTTTAAGGAGCTGTTCCAAAACCCAGCTTTTATGGCACAGGGGAGAAAAAATGCTGCTGGAGGGCAGCAAGGTGCTTATTTTCTCAGCTCTGGCCTCTGCATTTCATGAGACTCGTGGCTGTGGATGAGCGGGCGTCAGCTCGCTCCCCAGTGAGAGGGGGGACAGCAGCTTGCCAGGAAAGCACACACCTCCCATGGACCTGAGCGCAGCCCCTTCTGCCGCACAAATCCAGCACAGCAGCAGGTTGAAACAGCAGGATAGAACTGGGAAGAGCCTCAGCCTCCCTTCGGGTCAGTCTGGAAGGGGTGCAATGCCCCAAATCCATCCCTGTCCCACGGCCACAGTGAAGCCAGGAGCCCACGGTCACGGAAGGGAACCCCCCCGAGGGGATGGGGCAGGTGACAGCCCGCAGCAGACCCCTCACATCCCACCTGGGATCTTCCGTCACCCACGGAGGGAGACAGACCAGGCTGAGCCCGGCAACCCAGGCACAGCGCTGGCTGCGGGGCTCGCGGCCACCCGACCTTGGGGACAGGAAGGAAATGAGGGAAGGGGCAGGTGTTCTTCCACTGGGGCGGGACGGGGACAGGGTATCAGGGCTGAGATCTTCCCGGGAGGAAGGCTCCACCCTGGGGCCTCGGCTACCAGGGAGGGGAGGGCAGCAAAACCAACACGGAGCAGAAAGTGTTTCACCAACAATAAGCCACAACTTTTATTAATTGATAGAAATAGTACAAATTTAAAATTTAGTTGCATTTTACTCTTCTCTGAAACACCAAAAAAGGCTCCTCCCCTGGGCAGCTACATCGTCAACTCCTGCAGGGAGAAGAAAGACGCGTTAGGAGCCAGCCTTGCCGGTGGCATGGAGCCCTGCAGCCCAACCCACGGGAAGATCCGGTACCACGGCTGCAGGCGGGAGGCACATCCCTCCGCTTGTGGCCCCGAGCTCATGCCTGCTTGCAGCAGCAGTGAACTATGCGCTGCACATCTGCCCCCCAGGGATGTCCCACCCCAAACCGTTCTCCCTCCTCCCCGGGTGCCAGGCAGACACTCACCATTATAGCATTTACAATATCGTTACTGTTGTTCTTCAGGGCACGGACTGCCTTCGCTCGGGACACATTCGCCTGGGACATCACCAGCTCAATGTCTTTCACCTCGACGCCGGTTTCGTCAACCTAAAGGAGACAGAGCCCAGGATTGATGCCAGCCCGACGCACGGTTTGCTCCGTGTTTGGCGGCGGAAAATGGGATTGTCTGGATTGGGGCAGCTTCCACTGGGGCCACACAGAGTGAAGCTGGGAGGCCAAACCGGGCACTGGGCAGTCCTCCGGCAGTGCCCGGGATCAGATCCTCCTAGATGAGGACCCTGCGCTCTCCCTTTGCCAACACAGGGAAGATGTGGATGAGGGAAAGAAAACCACTGGTCTTAACACAAACCCTGGACGGACTCTTCGCAGGACGCGCGTTAATGCAGCAGGCCTGCAGCGCAGCAGCCGGCTCAGGTCTGCAGCGAAGCACGCAGCCCCGCAGAGACAGGCTGGGGAAGGCGTACCTCTTCTTCCTCGCTCTCCTCCTGCACGGTGGGGGTCTGTGTGTTTTCTTGGATGTTTGAAACGGCTTCTCCTTGCACTTTGAACTTTTCGGCAGCTGCCAGCTGGGCCTGCTGGGACAGGTCTTCGATCTGGAGGAGGGAAGAAGCATAAGTGAGGCCAACCCTGCACAGAGCGGGACGTCAGCACACAGGCTCAGAGAGCCGCAGCTGCGCTCCCGGTGCTGCAGCAGCACCAGCACATGGAACGGCTCTGCCACACAACCCAGCCCTCGGCACGGACCGCAGGCCTGCCCACATCCCTCGGGGGGACACACAGCAAGCTGGGACCGCTGGCGGCAGCCACGGTGCACAGGTGGCCAGGATGAACCCTGGCTAAGTGGCCTGCTGCCGTGGGCCACGGATTAACGTGGCTGCCAGACACTATGCAGTCAGCTCACCTTCGCTTCACCAAAGACTATGTAGGTGTCTGACGCTGGGCTCTTGTACACGTCTGGCTTTGTGATGACGAAGAGGATGTTCTTAGATTTCCGGATGGTGACTCTGGTTACTCCTGTCACCTGGCGAAGGCCCAGTTTAGACATTGCCTGAAAAACAAGGGAGAACGGTAAGCGAGGGAAAGAAGTTACTGAGACAGCCCAGCCTGTGAAAAGATGGGTCCGCTCATCTGCTCTCCAGAGACCCGGGTCCAATGATCGGTGTGCTCACACAAATGAAAATGTGTGTTTTACTGCTGCAGAGCATTCCCGGGGTTTCAGCCAGACACCAGAGAACTCTCTGGTCCCAGGACTACAGCGAGATCCACAGCATGACCTCGAGCCCCTCCAGACACAAGGATTTTGCCCGTGAGCGAGGCATCCCCCTGCCTGGGGGCCTGACAAGGGCAGAAACTCACACAAGCCTCTCTCAGCTCCCGAACGCCCGGCTGCTACCGTACAGGGGTGGGAGGTGAGGAGCTGCAGCCCTGAACAGGGTTCACAGGGTGAAGACCCCAGCACTCGGGGATACCAGCCCCTGAGGCAAAGCTCAGCTGTCCACGGGCAGGCTGTGTGCTGCACACACGTTTGGTCCATCCACTGCCCCACCTCACCTTCCGTGCTTTCTTTTCACTCCGGCTCTGTTTTGCTTTGCTAACGGGTTCTTCATCTATTTCAGCTGCTGCTGCAAGCTGCAAGGAGAGAAAACAAGAGGGACCCATAACAATCCTGAGGCGGCTGTGGACAGCACCAGCAAGGATCCTGCTCCGCTGCTGCTGGGCGCAGGGACGTGCTGGCACGTGCCGCCTGCCTTACCTGTGCCTGCTGCGTCGTGGCCTGTGTGGAGTCTTGCTCTTCGAGCTCTGGTACGGATTCATCACTGTCAGACT
>NW_009647837.1:17139-18449 GCF_000708025.1 Charadrius vociferus
CTCTTTCCAGCTCAGATAGGTCCAGGGGACACGGCAAGACCAAAGAACCAGAGTGCTTCGATGTAGCCTTTGCTGCTGGGGGTTCCGAGTGCTGACAGTTCCCAGTCAGCATGGTTGAGCAGTGTCTGGTGGAAGGAGCTCGCCCTGCACCCCCCAACGCCATCAGCAGCGTGTGGCACGAGATCATCGCCTCGTCCGAGCGCTCTCACCATGCTGGAAGCCGGATGCCAGAGCACCGCAGGTGCCCGGAGGCTCGCTCCGAACACCGAGTCCCTAGGGGCCAGCCCGCTCCCCCAGTCTGTCACACGGCGCTGGCCAGTGTGGCAGCCCAGCTCGAGCACCAGCGCAGGGCGGCACTACCTGGGCAGTGAGTCAGCAGCAGCCCAGCGCTGACAGCGACTCCCTCGGTTCCCCTCGAACCTGTTCAGGCAGCAGTGAAGCCGGGGTTGCAGGAGCTCAGACACACGGCACAGAAATGAGACTCAGTTCACCGAGGGGCTGCTGCACCTTTCCATGACTTTGCTACAGGGAACGATTTGCAATTACCTTGAAACCCCCCTTCAGGGAACGGCATCTTTGGATGCTCAGTAGGGCCTCTGTGCTGCGTCCTGAAAGCTGCCGGAGCCGGGGAGGCTCAGCCAGCAGCCAGCTCCTGCGCCACTGCTGCAGTGCCGCGATTAGCTTGCAAACCACGGCACAGCCGTGTCCGACCACGCGGGAGTGAACGAAGCAGAGCCAGGCTTCTCCAGCCTCAGAGAAGGCCAGAGGGTGACTGCGACGCCCTCTCATACAGCCATTACCTGAACGCAGTCCCGTTTCCTTCTCTGGAAAGGGCCCCTTGCCCACAGCCACGCAGGAGCCCTTGGCAAAGCTCTCTGCAGGCTGTCAGTGCACGCCCGGGGGGATCCCAACAGTTCAGGCAGGCAAAGGAGTTTCCCCAGAGCACGGGGATGGGGCTGTTTTGGCACGGGGCTGTTTCGGCACCAGCAGTGCCCGCAGCTCCCCTCCACTGGTGGATGGACACAGGGAAAACCACAGTGGACGCCAGACACACACCATGGGGTACAGGCATGTGACAGTTCTTCCCAGAGCCCCCCTGTGAAGCCAGCTCAGGCAACAGTCGCAGCGCCCGCGCCCCACCGTGCTGCGTGCCCAAGAACCCGCGTTAGTGACACCAACCCGCTGGCGCTGGACCATGCCGAGCCCTGACCTGCCTGATCCCGTGGCCGCGGGGCGTCTCCCCTCCCATTCCCCGGCTCACCGGCTGCTCGGGCAGGTTCAGCTCAGTCTGGCATGGTTCAGGCCTGCCT
>NW_009647837.1:19951-20343 GCF_000708025.1 Charadrius vociferus
GGGCCCCAGGGAGGGTTCGTGGCCACAGAGGGAGGGACGGGGTCTCCCACAGCTGGAGCCGCAGGGACAGCAGCTGGGGCTGCCAGGGCAGGGCCCGTGGGACAGGTCTTGGCAACAGAAGGAGCAACGGGAACCAGGGGAGAGACTGGAGCACCAGGGACTGGGCCCTGTGGGGCAGCAGCAGGACTCCCAGGAGACATCCCCACAGGCACCAGAGGGGCAGGGGGGGACAATGGGGCCATGGGTGCAGCCAGGAGAACAGGCGGAGAGATGGCACCAGTCAGGGCTGAGCACTGGGGAGGAGCGAGGGGGGGTAGGGGAGAGGCTGAAGCGGAAGCCAGCGGGGCAGAGGCAAGGCTGCCCGGAGACACTGGGACTGCCCGGGCGACCGG
>NW_009647837.1:20785-24753 GCF_000708025.1 Charadrius vociferus
GGGGACTGCGGAACCAGAGGAGGGAAAGTGGTAACTGGGACCTGCAGAGGTGGGGCAGGGAGCTGGGGGGGGACAGAAAACACGGGGATTGCCGCAGCTGGGACCACAGGGGGAGAAACGGGGACGGGGAGGCCGGCAGGGCTGGGCGGCTCCGCTGGGAGAGCCTGGCCTGCAGGGCCCGGAGACGGAGTCAGAGGTGGGGAATGAGCAGCATGAAGAACAGCTAAAGGAGAGAAACAGAGTGAACCGATGAGAGAAGGGAGAGGGAGGGGAAGCCAGGAGACGGCAGCATGCCCGGCACAGCCGGCCCTGGCCTTCCCCCCGCCTTTGTGCCAGCTTCTAGAGCAGCAGACAAACGTCCGCCTGACCTGCCAGGCCCAGCGCAGAGCGGGACGTTCATCTGCCTCTAAAAACCGGCACTGATTTTATAGAGGACACTGTGCTGGCACGAGAGCTAGCTGATGGGCACAAGTGACAGAAGAAAAAACCCAATGCCAGGATCAGTAGTGCCACCCCAGGTTTCCTTGTTTACAATCCCTGGCATGGCAGGAGGTGACACCTGAAAGGCCAGGAAACCTCAGTGGGCCAGGGCAGGAGCCAGGCTTTGCTGCCAGCTTTGTGCTCAGCTCTTCCCTAACAAAGGGGTTGCCACAACCTTTGTGGACCCTGAAGGTCCGGCCAGACCCCCGGCGCTGCTCCTGAGCCTGCGAAATCGCATCTCGGGCTGACGAGAGCAGGGGGGTGATGGCAACCCACCCACAAGGATGGGAAGCAAAAGTCAAATTTAACACATTGGCATGCATAACTGTTCCAGGAGCGCTCTGGCAGTCATGCTCTGGCAGAGGGCAGCCCCGGTATGACACAGGCAGACCTTCCTGGCAGGCAGGGGCCCTTCGGGGACAAGGACACCAAGGCACAGGGGGTGGTGTGGCTCACCCACACCGAGGGGACAGGACCTGCACTCCCCTGTGCAAGCTGTTAGGGTTAATGTAACTGCAACCACCCAGAACAGCAAACTCGGGTTAATGTGACACACGAGGTGTTAACGAGGAGGGTCCGGAGTACCTGGCGATGCCACAGGAGCAGTAACAGGGGCTGCGGGAGGAAGGGCAGCTGGAGCTGAACAGGCGAGAACAACAGTTTTAATCATTAAGACAAGTCCCACTGACCCAGAGAGCTCGCCATCCAGCTCCCCTGGCACACGCCTGCCTCCAGCCAGCGCTGAGAGCACCCAGAAAGAGCCCAGCCGTTCCAAATGCCATTCCAAATATCAAAGGGAAGTGCTCAGGAAAGAGGTGCGGTGAGAGCCAGGGAGGGCAGCACTGGTCTGACCAGCATAACCACTGCCGGTTGGGAGAGCAGAACTGGCTCAGCCACATACCCGCCCTTTGGCAACTCCAGCTCCGCACACGGTGTCAACCCCGAACCCAGAGGCAGCACGTCCCAGCACGTCTGCAGCAGGGACAGCAAGGGGAACACAGCCAGGCCGGCTGCCGAGAAGCCACAGCTGCGGAGCCCAAGTCACAGTCCAGTTCGAAGGGACCAAGAGATCTCCTCCTGCTCCCACACGGAGCACTGGCTGCCACCGCTGCAGCCACATCCAGCTCTGCACAGGTAACCACTGACCCTGCCTGCGTGCCCGCTGCCCCTGCCCAACCTCTCCCACACTGCGGTTAGGGCTAGGTCAGAGGCTCAAGTCCTCGCCTCACTACCCCCTAGAGCAGTAATACGTGCGTGGAACGCACTGCAGCCTCCTCTGTGGGTGATATCACTTTCTCTGCCCCAAGAACAGTGGCGCAGAAGGTGCTTCTAATGCCCCATTTCCCCAACCTATCCCAAAATGCAGGGCAGTGGGAGGAGACAGGCACTGGCCCAGAGCTGGGCAGCTGCTCAAGGAGTGCTGGACATCGGTGCCTCATGCCAACAGGCTCCAGGACACTTCCTGCTCCGGGGAACCTACTGGCGCCTCAAGAAGGAGCAACAATCCCCGCCAAGAGCTGAGCTGGTCCCGAGCCCATCACAGAACAGGCTGGACAGACAACAGCCTTCTCTGGAAAGCTCGTTTAACCCTGCCAGCTCTCCCTGCTCTCTCTCCCTCTCCACCGACACCTCACCAGCACTGTTTGAGGACGTTCCTGTGATAAGCACGATACTTCCAACTCACCACTTCTCCGCTGACAGCCCCATCTCTCCGTTTCCCACCTCTGCAAATGGAAGTGAGACACAGGACTCTCGAAGAGCGCATATAATTTTTAAGGGATGCTGAGCCTCCCATGGTGCATCTGCACACACCTGAAAGCTGAAGCCCTGTACTGCCGGGTTAGAGATCACTCTGCCCAATCTCACGAACTTTCCACAGATCAGCCAACCTCCGAAGAATAAGACAAACGTCAAAAGAAACTGCCTGATGATTCCCACCCACAGGATGATTGCCAAGCCTGCGCCAGCACCCCAGCTTCAGCTCCTCTTGTGCTGTCAGATCTCAGAACAGCCGGCTCAGCAGTGAGGAGATGAACACAACAGCCCTCACACTCACACACACCTTTTGCCTACACCCTTTGCCTGCAGACCTGCCTGACAGCTGCTCTGCCGCTGCCCGTGTTGCTCCCTGGAGCCTCCCTGTGCTCCCCAGGGCCGGGGGAGCAGCTACTGTAACAGCATTTGCTGCTCCGCACGCACTGCCCACGGTCAGCTTCTGCTGACCAACGCGTGCTCCATGAAGGTGTTAAGGGACTCAAGAGCAGCAGAGCTTTGGGAGGAGAAAAGGTGCAAGTTGTCACCCTGAACTGAGACTAAAGCTGTCCTGGGAAGAAGGGGGACACTGGGAAGTGGCCCCACCGCAGGAATCCCAGCTACGCCTGGAGATAGACCAGAAGTACCGCAGCTCCCCAGGGCCTGCCAGCACAGCTGTCACATCGACAGCCGGCACCAGGCACAGGGGGCCATGTCCTCCCTGGGGAAGCTTTCTGCCAGCACCTCCTGACAGCCAGGAAACTGTGACTTCCCTCGTGGTCCCCAAATCCAATGCACCCTTCAGACAGACCCTCATTCACCATCGTGGACCATGCGGCTCCCCCAGGCTGGGTGACAACACCCAGTCATGTGTTTCCTGTGCCTGGGGCAAAGACGCAGCAAACCTGGGTAGAGGGTTCACCAACCGGACCATAGCACCCAGGACACCTTCAAGGGCGCCAGGGAGCGCAGCAGGCAGCACAGCAGGTCCCCCCGCAGGCTGGAGACTGGCCCCTGCCCCACAGCAGGCACAGGAGCCCGCACTTGCCTGCCTAGGCGCTTTTGAGCCGCCCCAAGTCCCAGTGCCGGCATCCCCAGATGGTGTGAGGCTGATGCAGGGACAGTCCCCAGCCCTGCTGCAACTTTCCAACATGGAGCCCCGCATCATCTTCCCAAACATGAGCAGTTCCAGAGCGCAAAAGGATTATTAATGTTTGTACACATCCCCAACCGTCCCAGTCACCACATGGCCGTACCTCGACCTGGCCACAGCCGTTTTCCTCCTGCTCCCCCTCCTCCAACACTCAAATCCATAACGGGAATGTACAAACAAGGTACAGAGCATGGCTGATATAACACTCTCCCCAATATTTTGGGACATGAAGAGCCGCAAACCACGTGACTTTAGTCTCATTTCCTGTAGAGATAATCGATATGGGTTTGGGTGGGAAACTACAAAACCAATAGAGATTTTTCTTCGGCCCCAGCAATCAGCACAGCAACACGGGGGCTGAGGAGAAAGGCACTCGGGCCCCGAACGCCGCGGGGGCAGAGCAGGCGAGATCGGGGGGGTGTCACGCAGCCCCCCCCCGGGTCCTCACCCCGCGGGGCAGCAGCGCTCCCCTCTTTTCCCCACCTTTCCCCCTAAGAACAACCGAGCGCCCCGAGGCCGCCGGATGGGGCCGTCACCCCCCGACAGACCGGTTCCCCCCCGCCGCCCCCAGCATCCCCTACTT
>NW_009647837.1:25980-27795 GCF_000708025.1 Charadrius vociferus
AGCGGTTTCTCAGGGCCAGGTGGTCCCCCCCTTTGGCATCCCCCAGCCGGCTGTGTCCCTGCCCGGCACCTACCGCTTCTCCGGAGCAGCTCTCCCCTCCGGGCACGCTCCATCTCCTCCACGAACTGCTCAAAGACCCGCACGTAGGGCGCCAGGCTCGTCTTCTTGTAGTCTGGAAGATTTGGGGAGCTGAGCAGGAGCGGGAGCGGGGCAGTGGGGGTCCCCTGTGCCCCGGCCCCAGCCTCGCTCACCCCGTGCACGGCGCTTTGGCTCCGTCTCCCCAACGTCCTCCTGCTCCCCATCATCACCAGCCGCATCCAGCTCGTGGCACAGGGAGCTGTGGGAGATGGTGGGACATGCTGGGGGGCTGCCGGCACAGCCAGGCCCGCCCCGTGCTGCCAGCCCCGCTCACGTACCTCATGGTGGGGACAGCGAACGGGGAGAACTGGTCCAGCCTCTGCCGATCCAGCGGCACTGAAATGCGCCCTGCAAGAGAGGGGAGTCACAACTGGGGGTGCCCGGCTGCGGGGGTCCCCGTGGGGTGCTGGCCCCACAGGCAGCCAGACCCACCTGTTTTGGGGTGGACGCTGAAGGGGCTCTTCAGCAGGTGCCCAACGCCTTTGCTGACGTTGATGTCAAGGCGAGGGAAGCAGTACTGCAGCATGATCTCCCAGTCTGCGTAGCACACCGCGCTCTTCCCGGTCCCTGCTGCCCGCTGCGGGGACAGGCGGGTCAGGGGGCAGCAGGGTGGGCAGCACCCACCAGCACAGCTCCACAGCCACTCACCCGCGTCCGCTCCATCCTGCACTTCAGCAGCTCCCAGCGCTGCACCGAGTCCCGCTTCTTGGGGAACTCGCCCTGCAATGGCTCACGGTGCTGTGGCCGGCGGTCAAGGCTGATTGTGGACACTGCTGACCCCACTCCCCCTGCACAGACCCTCCCTCCGGACCCAGCACAGCGCCAAACGGCACGGTGGGGCCACTCCAGGAAGGATATCTTCTGGCACAAGGGCCAGCACCTTCTCCCAGCTCTCTGGGGTGCCCAGGATGTCTTGGCCCACCAGCGCGTACGCCTCAAAGTACTTCTCCACCACACTGACCGACCGCCTGCGGAGGAGGGAGGAGAGGTTCAGCGCCCCACGGCCAGCGGCTGCTGGGGCCGGGCATGGGGAAACCCACCAACCTGATGAAGGGGTGGACGGGCTCAGAGATGTTCACCTTCTTCACAGTCTCTGCTCCACCCTGGAGGGACAGCAGCGGTCAGGCTGGGGGAGTGGGCAGGGGGGTGCTCCAGTCCCCCATGCACTCACCTTCACCAGGGTCAGGTACTCCACGGCGGCCGCCCGCAGTGCCGGGGACCATTTCCGCACCGCGTCGTCGCACACCCAGCAGTGGACGCCCCTTCGGCCCGAGTACACCCACAGGCGATGCTTCATGCCCAGGTCCTCTGTGGGGGGAACAGCCGGGCTGCAGCAGCATGTTGGGACGGGCTGCAGCATCCGCCCAAGCTGGCAGCACTGCAAACCTGCTGGGCAAACCCTGCTGGGCACCAGTGCATCCTCCGCTCCCCCCCAGCCCCGTGCCAGCGCTGCCCTGGCCCCCACTTTGGGGTCTGGGCATTGGTGTGGGGCGCAGCACAGTCTGGATGTGTCCCCAGTGCACAAGGACGGGGACCATGTGGGTCCCCGAGACCCTCACCCACGAGCGCGCGGTCGATGATGCGGACAGCGATGGTCATCAGGGTCCAGCACTTGGAGCAGATCTCGGCTGAGCTGGAGGCAGAGCGTGGTGGGTCAGGCTGCCGCCCCGTGCCCCC
>NW_009647837.1:30101-30727 GCF_000708025.1 Charadrius vociferus
CCCCCATCATCACCCCCATCATCGCCCCCACCACCCCTCCCGCCACCTCGATGAAGTCTGCCGGCACAGCCGGTGCTGGAGAAGGCAGGAGAAGACCCCCAGCTCACCCCATCGTCTCCCCCCAGGTCTCTGGGGGTTGGTGAACAATGCGGGGATCGCTGTCCCCACCGCCCCTAACGAGTGGCTGACCAAGGATGACTTCGTCAAGGTGCTGGAAGTCAACCTGGTCGGCCTCCCTGGTGCGACGGGCACGGGGCCGGGTGGTCAATGTGGCTAGCGTGATGGGCCGCGTCTCCTTTTTTGGCGGAGGGTACTGCATCTCCAAGTATGGCGTGGAGGCCTTCTCCGACAGTTTACGGTAAGTGCGGCACAGCAGACACCACCTCTCGTTTCCCAGTTTGCTTTTCTGGGCTTCAGCCAGTGGAGCCTCTGTCAAACCCCTTCCTCCTTCAACCACAAGCAAGCATGGGCAGAGTTTGGTTTAGCTGCTGCCAAAGCGCAAGAGGAGGGGCCGTGGGGATGCTTAACATGTGGGATAGGTGTCAGGACACTTTTGCCGCAGCTAGGGAAGTTGGGTCCCACGGGAGCGATCTCCTGCCCGGTGGGACCCCCCCCCGCTGCTGGCA
>NW_009647837.1:30890-32473 GCF_000708025.1 Charadrius vociferus
GGACCTCACCCTTGTACCGGATCCTGCGGGCATTGGCCCCGCGGTCCTGTGCTTTGCTTTGGCCCCGGCCCATCTGGACTCAGCAGATGTTTGCTCACATGCCGCCTCAGACACGTACCAGGGCTGGCGCGGGGTAGTCAGGCTCCTGCTGGACCCCCGGCATGGGGCTGCTGTGCATCCACGCGAGAGCCGGTGCCCACGCGCAGCGGAGGCACTCAGGCGCTGCTCCCGCGTCCCATGGGGCTTGATCCCTTCCAGGCTTGAGATGCGTAACTTCGGGGTGAAGGTCAGCATGATTGAACCGGGCTACTTCAAGACGCTGATCACCAACGCTGAGAACATGGAGAATAATTTTCTTTCCATCTGGGAGAATCTTCCGAAGGAAACCAAAGCGAGTTACGGGGAGAATTACTTGAAGGAATGTAAGTACCTCACCTAAGGGTTAAGCGATGCTGTTTCTCTCCTGACACAAGACACATCCCCGGGGCCGTGGGGTGTCCCGCAGCCCCGTTGTCCCACCGAGCCCTTCGGCTTGAGGGTCTAACTCTGGCAGTCTGACTGGTGCTTTCTGCCCCCGCAGTTTTGGTAGCAGTCAAGGACATGCAGAAGAGATGCAACCCCAACCTGAGGCTGGTCACGGACTGCATGGAGCACGCACTGACCAGCCGCCATCCCCGCACCCGCTACTCGGCGGGCTGGGACGCCAAGCTGCTCTACATCCCCCTCAGCTACCTGCCCTCGGCCCTCACGGACGTCGTATTCTCCTGGTCCTACCCCAAACCTGCCCAGAAAGCCTGAGGCAGGGACACGGCGTGGGCAGCCGACGGGCAGGGGCAGCGCAGGGTGGGATCCGGCGTCGCCCGCAGCCGAGGCTGTGCCGAGAGGTTCCTGAATTTCTAACTCACTGTCCGTCTCCCAACCTGCTGTCCTCTGCTCGCAGAGTAGTTCGCTTCTGAATAAAGACAACTCCTCCTCCCCGCCTGGCAGGGTTGGTTTCAGCCTCGGCTCGGGCTGCGGCACCGAGGCCGTGTCCCCACTCCTCCAACAGCACTGGTACTGCCGGCTGTGCCATGCCGGGCTGTGCCGCAGGAGCTCCCGGGGTCTCTGGCTGTTACCCCGAGCACTTGCTCCATCCCTTTGCCCGTGTCCAGGCTCACCCCAGCGTGCAGAGCCTGTCCCAGGGTGAGGGGACAGAGTCACCGTCCCCCACCGGAGCAAATCTGGGCGAGAGGAAGCCCTGGGGCCGGGTGCTGCTGATGGTGTCTGGAGAGTTCAGCGAAATCCAGCTCTGTGGGGCAGCTGGATCCATCCTGCCCACACAAACAGCCATTAAAGGCAAAGCAGAGCTCCAGGCACATGGATCAGCGTGGGGCGAGGCAGGGAATTGCAATCGGGAGGTGCAAAACTTTCCCCGAGGTGCTGCCGCAATCTTGCCTCTCCTCCAGCCTGTCCCAGAGCAACCCTGGCACTGCCCAGGGCACAGGCTGGGGATGGTCCTCCACGCCGGCCTCTATATATACGGCATGAACACGGAGGGTGCAGAAGGCTGTTGCTGAGCCGGTGCCCGAGGATGTGGCTGGGGC
>NW_009647837.1:33095-34669 GCF_000708025.1 Charadrius vociferus
AAGACCCCCGGTGCTCCCCTATCCCAAGGCTCGTCCAGCGCGTGTTGGCAGGTGCGGGCGTGCTGGGCGGCTCTGCCCCACTTTCCCGGCGCAGGTTTTTATGTTGCACCCGGTTACGTCCTTCCCCGCAGAGGAAAGCAGCAGTGAGCCAGGGTGGGGGCTTGTGAAACACCAACATGGTCACCCACAGGTTGGGAAATGGGGACACAGCTGGAGCAGCAGTTGTGCAACCAGAGGAGGGGTTTCAAGAAACCCTCGAACAAGGAGGAGAGGGCTCCCCTGCACCCGCCCGGGGACGACGGAGTGCCCGAGGGGGTCATGGGCTCTCCCTCGCCCTGTGTGGCTGATGCCCTCCCCCTCCCCAGGCGCGAGATGCGACCCTTTGGGGTGCAGGTCTCCATCATTGAACCCGGCGGCTTCCGGACGGGGATGACCGACCCTGCGACGGTGGTGAAGGGCTTTGAGCGCCTCTGGGAGGGGCTCCCAGTGGAGACCCAGGCAGCCTACGGCCGCCATTACCTGGAGACCTGTGAGTACATCCCCGGTGACCCCAGCCCTCCCGGTGACCCCACCACCGCCGGCGGGCCGGACTGACCCCCCTCTGCCCACCCAGATGCCAAGAGCACCGTCCTGCTGCACCGCCTGAGCAGCTCCTGCCTTTCCCCAGTCACCGGCGCCATGGAACATGCGCTGCTCGCCCGCTTCCCCCGCAGCCGGTACGCAGCCGGCTGGGACGCCCGGTTTGCCCTCCTGCCCCTCAGCTACTGCCCAGCATGGCTCACTGACACCATTATCGGCCTCTTCCTGCCCGTCCCGGCCAAGGGGACACCTCCGCACCCCTGAGGATGGCCGCTGGACCAAGGATGCTGATGCAGCGCCCGCAGGTCCCCACTGGCCTTGGAGCCCTGTTGACGTGCTCAGTAAAGCTGGTGCAAAGCGAGGGGCTGCCCGCGGGGAACCCCAGCTTCGGAGGTTGTTGCAATTTAGATTTGGGATCCTGCCAACTATGCCAATTTGTCGCCAATGAGCAATTTTAGGATCCTACACAACTTTGAGATAGCAGCAATTTAACATTTATTGATGCTTACGGAAAATCACAGGATTGTGTTGTCTGATATTTAACGTTGTTTAATCAGCCAATAAACAGGATGATTTAATAAAATTTACGATAATCATCACAGTGACTTAGTTAAAGGTTCGAGAATGGCAAGGTTGACACGAGACTTGCGACAGAATTCCCAAAATGAAATCACGTGCGCACGCACAAACACACAGATGCAGAGGTTAATCTATGTAATCAAGGTGTTTCTCTTTTTGCAAATAATAGTAAACTATTGGTACCAAACGATCTTTGAACCTCGAGAAATCCACTTGCAGTGAATCACTCGCCCTTCCCCTCTCTATGAAACTTCACGGAATCCCCCTGCGCAGCCGGAGGAGGGGCTGCAAAAGGCGCCGTCGTTCGTTCACACCTGTAATTAAGGGCTGATTAGCGATGATGCGGCTGGGGGTTATGTCTCCGAGGTGGCGCGCTTGCCTGCAGAGCAAGAGCAGCTCCCGCCAGCGCCCGCAGC
>NW_009647837.1:35713-36081 GCF_000708025.1 Charadrius vociferus
GGTTTGTTGTTGTGAGACCCGAGTTATCGGAGCCCTCGTGCTTCCCCGCGCCGGCCGTGCCTTCCTTCCGAGCCGATTGTTGATCGCAAAGTCTTGTCTGCCCTCGAAAAGGAGATTTCCTGCAATTGTTTTCGCAGGACTTGCAGCTCCATGCAAAATTTTCTGCCTGTCAGCCCCCTCCCCAGGGCCGGGGCACAGCTCGAGCCCCCCCTCCCTTCCCCTGCACACCCTGCCAGGCAATCACGGCGCGGTGGTTAATTGCTGTCCGGCCAGAGGTGTCCCCGCCGCCATCTGCCACCAACTCCTGCGACAGCGCGGGGCGACGGGCGGCGCTGACCCGGCCGAGGGGTTCAGTTTTTGGCACCTTC
>NW_009647837.1:36800-44692 GCF_000708025.1 Charadrius vociferus
GAGGTTGGACAGTGCCCACGGTGTCTCTGCCGCACGGATGCAGCTGCGTTGGGGCCGCAGCTCTCGCATTTGGGGCAATAAAAGGATGTTCAGGTCAACTGCATTTCCCTTAAGCTTGTAATTTTGTCACCTACTTGGAAGTCCTATCGGGCCCCAGAGGCGCAGAGCGGGGGTGGCCGGCCAGATTCATGAAGCCACCGCACGCCAAGGGGGGGGTCAGAGGACACGGGGTCTTCCCGCTGGTGCGAAGCCAAGTAAATGTGGGCCTCAGTGCATTGAACAGTGCCGGCGTTCCGGCTGTGTCATGGCTGGTTGCTGGATGCCAGGGCCATGATTCCCACAGGCTCCGTGGCCGCAGGACTTGAGCTCCAGAGGTGGTGGGGGACAGCACAGCAGAGGGGGGGTCCGAAGGTCGCTGCACTCTCGGGTCATCAGCTCCATTTCTGCTGTGACCGATGTCGCTGGACGCTCTCACCTCTCCTCCGTCCCTCTCCTCCATCCGTCCCCAGCAAAACCTGTCCCCAGCCCCGGCCCAGCAGGCTGTGGGACAGGGGACAGCCACCACCTGGGAGAGCGCATGGGGGGTTGCTGTTTGTGGCTTCCATTTTGTTTGGGACATGAGGTTATTGCCTGATGTGGGTATGGCATCTTTTGAGGCTTGATGTAGGAAGTCACCATAGGAGTAAAGACTATTAAAAAAACCCCAGAAAGGTACGAAAGTACGAGGGCTGAGCTCCGGCAGGCGAGATCGGCTGTCTCGCTGTATTTCCAGGCTGTCAGCCCCAGCGCAGCCACTGAGCCACAGCTCAGCGCTTTCCCTTTCCTTGCAGCTACCAGGATGGCTGAGGTGACCACTGCCCCCACTGAGACGCACACTCTCCTGAACGAGTACGGGGACTACCACAACTGGTCTGAGCTGTTCCACCTCCTGAACTACACCTACACCTTCTGCGAGTTCAGCCTCGATGAGAACGTCAAGCGGGTGGTCCTCTTCATCCTTTACCTGGTCATCTTCGTGGTGGGCTTGGTGGAGAACCTCCTCGTCATCTGGGTCAACTGGCAGACACGGGGCAACAAGAGCTTGGTCAACCTCTACATTATCAACATGGCCATTGCCGACCTCGGAGTGCTGCTCTCGCTGCCCATCTGGATGCTGGAAGTGATGCTGGATTACACCTGGCTCTGGGGCAGCTTCCTCTGCCGCTTCACGCACTACTTCTACTTTGCCAACATGTATGCCAGCATCTTCTTCCTCACCTGCCTGAGCGTGGATCGCTATGTGTCCCTGACCAGCTCCTCCCTCTTCTGGCGCAAGCACCAGCACCGTGCACGCCGCATCATCTGTGCCTCCAGTTGGGTCTTGGCAGCGGCGATCCCATTCCTGGAGGTTGCTCACATGCAGCTGGTCAACACTGGAGAGCCCATCTGCATCTTTATGGCCCCCTTCGAGACCTATGATGAGTGGGCGCTGGCAGTCAGCCTGGCCACCACCACCATTGGGTTCCTCATCCCCTTCCCCATCATCACTGTTTTCAACATCCTGACAGCCAGGTTCATCAAGCGCACCAAGCCGGAGAGCAGGAAGCACTGTCTGCTCATCTACGCCTATATCGTCGTGTTCCTCGTCAGCTGGCTGCCCTTCCACATCATGCTCACGCTGCTCACCCTCGATGGCAACCACATCATCCTCCACTGCTCCTTCGCCCACTTCCTCTACTTCTTCTACGACATCATAGACTGCTTCACCCTGCTCCACTGCGTGATTAACCCAATCCTCTACAACTTCCTGAGCAAAAACTTCCGCAGCAAGCTCATCTCTGCTGTGGTTAAGTACATCCCCAAAGACCAAGGCAGCCAGAAAGGTGCAGGCAATTCCTCCTCCACCACGCAGCACTCCATAGTCATCACAAAGGACAACAACCCTCCCAATTAAGGGGGAACAGACTCTCCCACTCATCACTGGCAAGCGGTTGCGGGGTGGGGGGCAGCTCCCGGCACTCACTGAGGTCAGTAAGATTGTTTTTCCTGGTGATAAGCAGACACTTTGCTTTTAAACAACACTTCTTGGCTGGCCACCTCCTGTGCTCTGGAGGCAGGGCAGGCTGCCAAACGTGAAATGAGACGGTGCGGGGAGCTACAGACATCTTTCCTCTGATGTGCTGCTGTATCAGATCTATTTAGCTAAAGAAAGAATACGAGAAAGAGATATTTCCTGTTTTCTGAAAGAAACACTTGCAGTAATAAAGTGCGTTACTCTGCCTGCTCGGAAGTCTGAACATAAATCTGGCCCCTGGGACCCAACCCCCGTACCCCCCCGCGCCGCCACGCCGGGGGCCCTCGCTCCTTTCCCTTCACCACAAGTTTCTCTACAGCCCTCCACTTTCACTTACTCGCGTGTTCCGGATACACCGTGCTGCAGAGGTGTCCGGTGAAGGCTGCCCCTCTGCCGCGGTGCCGTCCCGAGCAGGAGAGAGGAAATTAATTCCTTTGAAACACAAACCTCTCTTCCCCGTGCCCGGCAAACGGCGCAAAGCCTGATTTTACAGAAGTGAAGGCAGTGCGACCGTGAGGGGCTGAGCATGACACAGCCCTGAGCTTTACTGAGAGGACGAATGATTCGAGATCAGCAGCTCATCGAGAGCAATTTTGCAAACACAGCGGTAAATTAGCGATGGTTGAACCTGGGTTTGACTGGGCATGGCTGCTTCCAAACGTGACCGGTGACTGCAGCGGTGGGGTTCCCAGTTTGGGTTTTGCAGCAGGAGACCCATCCCGTTAAACCCAGCCGCCTTCGGAGCATCTCCCGGCAGGTTTCGAAGGCCCCTGGGTGCGTTTCCAAATGCCGGGAGACTCCGGCAGCCCTTCCCACCCGCTCCCTTTCAGTCAAAGTCGCACTGAAGCGCACTCCATGGGCACACACGTACGCGTGCAGAACCCTCGGAGCCGCAGCGCCGGCTGGGCTTTGGCAGCACAAGGAGCCGGAGCATCCGGAGAAAGTTCATCATTGTCCGGATTCTGCTAAGTCACGCGCTGCGGGTCAAGCCCTCGGCAGGGGAAGGTGAAAGAGTGACAGTCCCTGGAAGGGAGTCCATAAATCTACCAGAGGCCTTGAGCTGCTCAAGAAACACATTTTTAAAAAAGCAAAGCATAAGCAAATGTAGGGACAGGATGCTCGCGGCACGGAGCGGTGGGTGGGGAGCAGGATGTGCCGGGCTGCGGGAGAAGCCCAGGACCAGGGGTTAACACGGACGCTCGGTTATCTTGGCACTGGCTCTGCTGCTCACCGGGGTTCTGGGACAGGGTAAATCACTAAATACTTCAGGGCTCCTCGTGCACAGAGTTTTACTATTTGGGGACATCAGCGTTGACAGAAAAAGCCAAATCCGCCTCTCGCGCAGAAATATTTGAACTGCAGCTGGGGAAGAAGCCAGTCCTCTCAGCCACAACAGTACCCTCTTCAGGGAAGCAACTCACGGCCGTTCTTCCTGAGTTACTGTACTAACACGGTTTCACAACTTGAGACTGTAGAGCCACCCAGACTGTAACCCCTCTGGGGCAGAGTCTGTCCTTTGGGGTCCGCACGGACTCAGGACCTCACCACCCCCGTCCCTGTGAAGCCCCAAAACCGGCCGGTGAACGTGATGGCAGCTTCACGCCGACACGACCCACAGCTTTGATCCTGACCCTTCCCTAAGGCCTCCTTTTGCTATAGCCCTGCCATTTGCAATGAAGAAACTGAAGAGAAGTACACAACAACAAGACACCGATGTGTGACATAACCAGAACAAAAATATATTCATTTTCAAGTTACTTAAACATGTAAAATTTGGTATTTGACTCATTAAACTTTTTTTTTTTTTAACGCTCCTATGTATCTACAACTTCGTTCATAGATCTCAGGGCCGGAGCGGCCTCAGATAAACCCAAACATGCTGGGTTTGGCCCACCGTGATGGTGGGACGAGCGGCTGCATGGTGTTTAGTTGCCAGGTGGCATTAGACCATGACACCCTCACACAGCCCCACGCCGCGATGTGGGCTTGAAACCCCGCGAGTCCTTTAGCCAGGTCCCTCAGTCTTGCCATAAAGCCTTCGCCACCCTTCAGGGTAAACTGGCCCGGCCACGGCAATTACTTTAGCAATTACTTTAGCAATTACTTTAGCAATTACTGGCTCAATACCCCTGGGCCACCCTCCCAGCTTGAATTTCCAGTGCCCACTGCTGGTCACCAGGGCAGGAAACTGGTCCTGTCCCACCGAGTGAGCCTCGCTGCTGGAGGAAAGCTAAAGCGGCTCTTGAAAGCCCAGCAGCGTTTGCCCGCCGCTCCAGCTTGCCAGCCAACAGCTCCGAGCCTGCGGAGGTGCAGGGCTCAGCGAAACTCAGCGCTGGTGGCACAGAAAGGGCTCATCAAGAAACACAAACCCGGAGAATTTCCTAAACGGTTTCTAACGAGGGCTCTGCTCCCATCCTGCTGCGGAAGCAGCCCGCAGAAACGCCGGAGTCCCTTCTGCTGGTGCTGCTCCGGGTGCCGGCGGAGGCGGTGGCCTCGGCTGCCTGGACCGCTGCCACAGATCCTGCAGAGCACAGCACAGGAGCAGGACACCAGGAACGGCTCACGTGCTTTCCCAGGCACTCCTGAAGAGACAGAAGTGCCGATCTGCACATTTAAAGAAACAAGTTTTATAAAAGAAAGAAGCGAGGTACAAGAGGTCAACGTTTTCCATTTTATTATTCTAAATAAAAACCACACTTTGTGCTGAACAATGGAGTATAAAAGAACCCGATGTACAACGATTTTAGACATCTACTATTTGGGGGGAAAGTTTACAAAATATACAAAACTTTACAGCAAATAGATAGTAAACACTTAAATATCAGGAGGTCAGTACCTACTATTAACTTAACAAAAAGGTTAGACAGCAATTCAACTCTTTTTCTTTCTTCTGCTTAATTATTCTGGTAAGAGACCTGGATCCTTTGAGAAAGGGGAGAATCAAACTGAACTTTGCGTTTCAGAAATCAGAGTAAGACCAGTCCCGAAGCGCTGCCCTTCGGAGGGGCGGTTGGTGTCAGGGTTTCCCGCGAGGACCGGCACAGCGCGCGGCAAAGCATTTCCCCTCTCGTGCCCTCAGGATCCCAAAGCACTCTGCACACACGAGTTAAACCCCGCGGCTGCCCCAGGCGAGGTAGGTAAGTGTGGTCCCCTCGTTCAGGGAGGGACGGGAGGCGCACGGGCTCGCCAAAGGCCGCCCTGCGAGTCAGCGGTGGAGCAGGAACGGATCTGGGCACGGCGTTTCCACCCCGGCTCTCCCAATACTGCAAACGGCGCTTGGCCTCCGATGCAAGGCTGTGCATGGCTGCGCCCTCGGCACACGCAGCCCCGTGCCGCCGGCTTGGAGCCCCTGCCGTCACCGGCAGCCCCCACCCCGACCCCGCCCCCCGGACCCGGGGACAGCCACGCCGCCGAGGGGACAGGGATGACCGAGCCCTGACGCTGGCCGCAGGTTTGGAGAGGCCCTGGACCCCCCCCCGGGAAGGGAGAGCACAGGTCTCTGCCCCTCTTGGGAAAATCCCCCCGAGGCTGACCCAGCGCGGGAGCGCTGCAGGTCCAGATCCGTCCCAGCATCCCCCCAGCAGACGGGACGCGCTGCTGATTGCAGGGTGTTTCATGCGGGAATAATTCATTATAACACGGGAAAGAACCCAAGACACAGAAATGCCAGGGACCCGAGCACTGCCCCCCGTCCCCACACCCAGAAACGACTGCCAGAAAAGGGGGTGGGCTTTCGCTTTCCCGTCCCTGTGTCCAGAAGGGTGGGCTCGCTTTGCCCGTTAGTGTTTCAGTGTAAAAGCTTCTTTTTTTTTTTGGTTTATGTGCACAAAAGGCTTTTGCTTCACAGCTTAGCTAGACACGGGGCTGCAGATGCTACCATGCGGCAGCACCCCAACCCATCCAAAAGCTCATCAAAGCTTCTGGGACATTTCAGGAGGGTCTCGAGGCTTTAAGGACTCGGCTCTCACGAGCCCCGTCTGCCCCCCTCTCTCACATCCTTCATGGCAATCTCCAGAGCAGAGCCGGTCGCAGCCGTTCCTGTCTACCAGCCACCACCAGGACAAGGAAACCAACTCAACGAGCTCCTCAGAGCGGCCCCAGCGACCCACCGCCAACTCCCACGCTTTCCTAGGGCACCACGTGTTCTCGAAATGATGGTTTTTTGGGTTTGTTTTTTGTTTTGTTTTGTTTTGTTTTTTTTAACTTAACAACACTAGGCTAAACGTGGCTCAGCAGACCAGCTTAAAGATCACAGACCGTGGCCTGGCAGCTGATCGACACCACAAGACACAAGTTTGGAAACCAGAGGTCCAGCGGCAGAGAGGGCACAGCCTGGCCAGCCCCGGGGTCAGAGATCACTTTGGTGCCCCTCCTCCTCTGAAAACGGGCTCCAGACACCAAAATCACAACAAATACAGTTTAAGACCCCCCAGGGCAATGTCAGCTGGCCCCAAACTTGGCCAATAGTATAGGGACTAGGGAAATGACACAAACTCCCAATGGCCTCAGCCATCCTCACCCTTGGCTTCTCGGTCCTCCTCAGCAACGTCCGTCCCTCCCACCCCACGTCCGTGCAGTGGGGTCGGACTCAGGTACTGCAAGTCCATGGGGTGACTGAGGATGACACAAGCTCTGGACGAAGGAGCTGCCTGAGAAGGGTCATTAGGTCCAGCCAGGGCTCAGCACCGCCGGTGGGGACATGGCTCAACACCGAGTCGTCTCTTCCCCCGTCACAGCAGGGCTGGACCTGGAGCTGCCGCGGTGGAAACGCAGCTTTAGAGGCAAACCGCGGGGATGGAAGGATGGATGGAGCTGAAGGGCAGGGGCTTCCAGCCGCCACACACCTCTGCACCCTCTCCCTGGGATGCAAACTCCTCCCGGTCCCGACAGCGACGCGCCCAGCCGACAGGGAGATGTGCTCCGCAAACCCCAGGGGACGTGACAGCGCCGCTACCCCTCAGCACAGACGTTCCTGCCCCCCACTGCCCGGTACCGCTTCCCCCAGACCCTCCGCAGGCGCAGCGACGCTGCCCCACGTCTTATATTGCTACAGAGCTTTGTTTCACAGGACTGTGACGGGGACGGGGCTAAAGGGAGGTTTGCTTTCGCCAGGGAGGGCTGTACCAGGAGTAAACGGACGCGGCCAGGCCGAGGAAGTGGCACAGAAGAGGGAAGGACCGAGGCCGTCACTTCCCCGGGGTGCTAAACGTCAGTGTTCACTAAGCGCTTTGCATCTCCCATGCGCTTTGCGGGTACGAGCCAGCAATCTTCGCCGCACGCCCGGGAGGTAGGTAAGTACCACAAGTGTTACCACCCTCATTTTACAGATGAGGAAACTGAGGCAAAGAGGTGAAGTGACTTGCCCAAGGCCACAGCAGAGCGGGGGGAGCGACCCCCAGGAATTCCTAGCTCGCCAGCCACGCGTCCAGCCCACGCCGCTCCTCTGCCGCAGGTTGTCCCTTCGAGAGGAGGGGAAAGCGGGACGAGTTTACAGGGTTTGCAAATCACGAGTTTTGCTTTGTAACAGCGTATCTTTACAGAAGCGCAGGAGCCAAATTACTACGACTGTGGCTTGAAAGCCCTGAGCGCTTCCTGTTTGTGAGGTAGAATGAGTTACCTAAGGGTAGTCATAACTCATGCTGCGGCATCGGAAATATTTGTTCCTCTCCACCTCTGCCCCACAGCAGGATAACATGGGAAAAAGCCAATCCCCACCCTTCTTGGTGTAAACACTGCCGGCACGGGGCTGACCTCGCCAGCGCAGCCGGGAGAGCCCACCGCGCCGAGGAGGGTCCCCAGCCCGCGCCCCACCAGGAGAGGCTGAGCTGAGGTTCGCACC
>NW_009647837.1:45141-49576 GCF_000708025.1 Charadrius vociferus
GTTCGCCCCGGCTATCGCTGCCGGCTCCCGGAGCCGCTGCACCGCAGCCCCTGGCAGGCGCCTGCTGAAGTTACAGCACGATTCGACAAGAGATGAACGAACTCACATGGCACCAACAACATCCTGCAACACACATTTGCCACGAGACATGTCCGGGATGCGGTGATCCATGGCGGCAGCCACGGGAGGGGGCTATCCCTTCAGCAGAGAGAAGAGTCCTTCTCAAATGTACCTTCCTGGGAGTTAAGGCAAAGCTTCATCACGTCTTGTCTGCTGGGATCCACGCAGCCGCAGCGACGCCGCTCTCCGGCGTCCAGCACTTCCAGCAGCGGGCAGCCCTGGGACACACCGTGCCGGCAGAGCACAACGTGCATGGCTGCTATCGGCAGAGGAGAGCCGAGGAGACGTCGGCATGCTCTCAACGGCCAGCTGCGGGCCGGCAGAAGTTAGGTGTGACCGTGGCATCGCAAAATATCTCCCATGGAGCAGTCAACCCCACGACACGAACCTGCTTCGCCTGCCCTTCGAGAGATCGCTCTGCTCACGCGGCCGCCACTCTCCTTGCACGCAGCCGCCCCGCTGCTTGGGCTCTTCAGAGCGCTGGTGTCACTCCTTCGTCTCCTCCTTCGGAGTTGGGGTTTCGGGGCACAAGCGAGCGGTGTGTAACGGGCACGGCAGAGAAACTGGCAGCCTCCCGCAGGGCTCCCGCAGACCAGCGGCACTGCCTGGGAACTGCCCTGGCGAGCGACAATCTCCCTCCTACTCATTTACCGCCAGGCAACCCTCCTCGTTTGCGTGTGCACACTCACGTGCTGCTTGCTCATCTCCCCTGACGCGACTTCAAGGCTGATTCGGTGACACGTACTTTGCTTATCTCCTCGCAATAGCAGCAGAACCCCAGTGATGCCGAGAACGAGTCTTTTTTCCTTTTTTCTTTCCTTTTTTTTTTTTTTTTTTTTTCCTTTTCTTCGAGTCCAGCACCATCCTCCTCTGGCTCTGTCCCTCTCTACTGAGGTCAGGTGTGAAAAATCTTAGCAGCATCAGTTTGTGGACAAGCTCAAACTGAGGGTTAGCCTAGTCGAGTGGGCTAAAAGGTTAAAAAAAAAATAATCTAGATTCCAAACCTAGTGAGAAACACTAAAAACACAGAACTCGATGGCCTCTAACAGGACCAGAGGTAAGTAAACACGACAGACTTCTTGGAAACAGTGACGTAGCTTACGTTCTGTTAACTTGTACAATGCCACCAATCTAAAAAGCCCTAGTAAGGCCAAAAAAAACAAATTAAAAAAAAAAAAACCATAGAAAAGGAGGATTCCATTGGTGATGCCTGACCATTAAATAAAATAAATGACATTTTTTCCACAGCTTCTGTAATCAGCGTTTGCTCCTTTCCTGGCCCTGCCCTGCCTCACCCCATCAGCTGTCCATGTTTTTCTCCGCATCTTTGGAATGGATGATATACATGAAAGTCTGTTCGATGGTGAAGTCCGGGGGGAGGCTGCCTTTGTGCACGCCTATGTGCTTGCTCATGAGGTTGAGCGTGGAGCTGTAATGCCCACACACAGTACAGCGGTACATGAGGGCTCCCGAGTGCGTCCGCAGGTGGCACTTGATGGTGGAGCGGCCGCGGAAGAACTTGTGGCACACTTTGCACTGGTAAGGTTTTTCTCCGGTGTGGATCCTCCGGTGGTAGTTGAATTCGCTGGTGTGGGCAAACCTCTTCCCGCAGACCTTGCAGCTGTACTTGCTGTTGCCTGGCTGGTTTTGCAGCGCCAAATCTTCACTCAGGAACTCCTCCGGCAGCTTCCTCTTCTGCAGGCCCTGCTGCTGGAGACGGTCTCCAAAGCTGGGTCGGATGTCCAGGCTGCCCCCGCACTTGTGCTGGCTGACGTGGTAACGATACGCCGCCTCCAGCTTGAAGCTCTGGCCACAGAAGTGGCACCGGAAAAGAGTCTCCTCCACGTTCTGGTGAACGGCCAAGTGCTTCTCCAGGAGGTGCCGATCCACGAAGCTGTTGGCACAAACAGAGCAGGAGAAGACCGAGATCCCCAAGTGCGACAGAGTGTGCCACATCAGGCTGCAGAGACTGAGGTGCCTCTGGTCGCACACGCCACACGTCTGGCTTTTCAAGTTCACGTGGTCCAGGATGTGGTTGCGGATGGTGTGGAAATCTTTGGCCAGAGGCTTGCCGCAGGCAGCGCACGCCAGCTCTGAGCCAGGCCCTCCCCCAAACATGGTGATCTTCCCCAGCAGCGGGTCGCTGGGGTGGACAATGATGTTGTTGTCAAAGACCCCTTCTCGTCGGTGGAGGGTCAGCTGCCACTGGGTGAAGAACTTGGTCTCGCACATGTCGCAGGAGAAGAGAAAGATGCCGATGTGGGACAAAACATGAGTGACCCTGGAGTTCCGGTCCTGGAAGTGGGTTTCACAGACCTTGCAGTTCCCGGTGAGCAGATCAACGTGATCTCTCGCGTGCTGGCGGATCAGCTGGATGTTGGGCTCCAGGACCTTCTTGCACACCTGGCAGGGCATGGCCTTGCTATCCTGGCTGTCGTTCTCAAAGGCCAGCTCGTCCTCACTGTCATCACTCAGCTCAATAACTTCTTCCGACGGGCCCAGCTCTTCGCTGGCATCTTCGAAACGCAGTTCGTCCTCGCCCAAATCCTCCAGCTGAAGCTCATCCATCTGCCCAAAACCTTGCTCTTTGGAGTGGTCACTGTTGCTGGGACAGGAGTTGCTCCCCGTGGAGATGTCCAGGGAAGGATCAGCGGTAAAGAAGCTGCCCTTGCCATAGTCGCCATTGCTCTGGACCTTATACTGCTGGCAGGAGCTTGTCGTGGTTCGAACGACGATGTTCACACCGCCCAAGCTGGGCTGGGTCGCCGCACTTGCAGCAGGAGCGAACTGCCCCTGGTCCGATTCCTGTTCTGTCTTGGGAGGCTGCTGCGGATGCATCAGGGGAAGAGTCTGACTAGCTTCGCTCACGGTATTCCTCTCATCCTCCTTGTAGCTGCCTGCTGCTTCCCCGTGCAAGATGTAATTCCGTTCAGGGCCAAAATGTTCCCCGCCGCTCCGGATTTCACCCAAAGAATGGCTCTGCTCTGAGGAGGTGCTGCTCAGAGGACCTGACCGGCCTTCACTCATGGACAAGGAGGGTTGCTTCGTGATGGCTGAGCTCTCCAAGTCAGGGAAGGTTGAATGGCAGGCCTTCAGCAGATCTTCCATGCCCAGCCGCTCTGCTACCTCGTAAATGACGCCCACGTTGATCAGGTCTGTGAAGAGCTCCGAGGTGTACACAAAGCTGAGGATCTTCTCGAAGTTGGCCGGTGTGATGAAATCCACTACGTAGGTCCTAGCAGCATCCAGCCCCGTGTTTAGAAAGAGGTTCTGGAAGTAGCCTGCGGCGCAGGCCAGAACAGCCTTATGCGCAGCAAAGGAGCGGGTGCCCACCAGAATGGTGACGTCGCACATGGTCTCGGAGAGCCTGCACTTGTTGAGTTCCTTCAGCAGGTTGTTGGGGTGATTGGTGCTGTGCAACTTGATCCTCATGCCCATCTTAGCAGCTGCTTAGGAGTCCCTCTCCTGGTCAGCTTCTTCTTCACACATTCATCAGTTGCGTGAGCAGGAGGCGCTTGGCATCCAGGAACTGGCAGGGCAAGGGGCTCTGGAGAGAGGAAAATGCAAAAAATGTTAATACCTCAACAACCAAAGAGACATCATTCTAGTCATACCTCAAATTTTCCACCTTCCTGACGAGCAACAGAGGAGCAGCAGCGTAGCTGCTTAGATGGAGATCAACTAAAACCTATCTTGTAACTTCGACGAGTGACTCTTTGGGAAGGGAACGATGCATAAAGGGAAACGCACAAAAAAAAAAACCCAAATAAAAAGCCACGTAGTCTGCAAGCAACAGGCTGAAGTTCCCGCTTCTATTTGGGCATGGAAAGAGGCTCCTTGGTTCCGAAACTGAGCCCCAACCGGTGCCTGTTACGCAGACATCCCCCCGCTCTCCGAGCCAGGGGCAGTGCTCCTGTCCGGGGGGCAGAAATTCAGACTCTACACGCTGGTCGGCTTCGCCTCCGGGTCTCCTCCAGCCACCACCGCTTCATACCTTCGCTTCAGATTTCTCTCATACCCACACGGTAACTTTGGGGTTCCAGGTGGGATCTCATTTCAGATTCTCCCCGGGACGACAGCTTCTCCACTTCCCCTGGGGTTTCTCCTCGGCTGCAGCGGCACGGGCAGCACCTCCCAGTGCTCCCAGTCGGGGTTTGTGCCGCGTTCCCTGGCTGCCACCAGACACCGGTGGCATCAGCAATTCCCACCTCAGCTCGTCCTTCCATCTCTTTGACACCCCGTCCCACTCCGGAGCGCTCGGCCAGCTCTCGGGCCACGCGGGGGGACTCGACGAACTCACCCCGGGACCTCCATC
>NW_009647837.1:51736-53475 GCF_000708025.1 Charadrius vociferus
TCCCACCAGCCGGACTGTGCAAAGACACGCACGAGACCGAGCGCGGACACAGCGGTGACAAACACGGGCTCCCACTCAGTCCTGCACGTTCACCCGTGTTAGCATACACACGTGTCCCCAGGCACACACGCTGGTACACACACAGGTCCCCAGACACACGCACTGGCACACACACAGCGGTGACAAACACGGGCTCCCACTCAGTCCTGCACGTTCACCCGTGTTAGCATACACACGTGTCCCCAGGCACACACGCTGGTACACACACAGGTCCCCAGACACACGCACTGGCACACACACACACACATCCCCAGACACATGCACTGGCGCGAGCACACACACTCACACACAGAGACGTCCCCAGACACAAACCCTGGCACACACACGCTTGCTGACAGCCAGATCCCAAACCCAGATTTGCTTCCAGAGCCCCCCCCAAACACTCCCCAAATTCAACTCGCCCCATCTCTCCTCCTGGCCCGTGCTCTCCCCAGCGGCTTCACCAGCTCCCCCCTCCTCCCAGCCCAAGCTGGGCAAGGACAGGATACAGCAGCCCCCCCAGGAACTCCGGGACGCCCCCAGGGCCGGGTGCTGCGGGGGCACAGCCCTGCTGAGCCCTCAGGTGTCGCCCGGTGCGGAGCTGGGGGCAGAGTGTCCCTTGCCGCTGGTGGCCGCAGAGTGGGAGATGCAGGAAGGCGAGGTGGGCAACGGCCACGGGCTGCGCCGACGGCTCTCCCTGCGCAGGCTCAGCCGGGAGGCGAAGTACCGGGGTGCCGGTTGCTGTGCGGAGTTAAATAAGGGGCTCTGCCCATGGCACGGCGTGGGTGGGCGAGAGGAGAGCCGCCAATGGGGGCCGGGGGGGGGTGGCACCCCCACCCTTCAGCTTCACACCCACGCAGGCACCATGTCACCGACAGGCACCCGTTACACACGCAGAGTCACACCGCGACACCAGCGCGCCCACGCAGGCACGCCAGCTCCCCACCGCGCCGCAGCGCCCCGTGGTAGGGGGCCAGCGCACAGGCACTGTGCCCACGCAGCCCCCGGCCCCTCCTCGTGCCACAGGCATGGGGGGACACATGCACCCGAGCACGACGCAGCCGTTGGCACGTGTGGGCACACGCGTGATGGGAGCGGTCCTGTCTGCCGTGCTGGCACAGCTGGCGGTGGCTCTGCAGCCGGGCTTTGGGAGGTCTCGCACCGCGGCAGTGATCAGCCGGGCTCCCACCACGCATACACGATGCACACACATGCACACGTGTTCATCTGCACGCGCATGCAAGGATTCAACTGCACGCATGAGCACACGCGTGCCCACACTCACACACGCCCTCCCCATCTCCCCCAGCCCCGCTCCGGGGTTCCTGGCCTGCCCGGTCCCATGGGGAGCACTCCCCTCTCTGATGGGCCTCATCTGCCTTTCCCCAGACCCCTTCATGACCTGCACGGCGCCAGCACCGCCAGCACCAGGTCCCCCCCCCATGGCCTCAGCCCGACTTGGCCTCCCGGGAGCCTGGGCTTGATCCCGTGTCCCGATCCCCCCATCCCCACCACCCCGAGCGGTGGGGGGGATGCACAGGGGGCTGGGGCGTGCGGAGGTGGAAGATGGAGAGGAAAGTCGGGGGGCACCGGAGGGACGCGAGGGAAGGGGCACCACACCGGCCAACAAGTGAGAGCCACCGACTTCAGCCCAAGCAACAGGCGGCCGCGGGGGCCCCGCGGGAAGGCGGCCCCGGCAG
>NW_009647837.1:57671-57940 GCF_000708025.1 Charadrius vociferus
CGGGGACCCCCAGCATCACCTGGGAGCTCCCAGGATGGGCTCGGGGCTGCCCACGGGGCGAGGGGACCCGTGGGGCTGGCACCCACTCTGGGTCAGGCCCTGTCCCCCCGGCAGCCCAAGCGCCCCATAGCGGGGTCCCCCCCGCTCCCCCATCCCCGGACTCACGGTGCGCGGGGAGCGGATGAAGATCTTGGTGTGGCCGAATGCCATCTCCTCACGGGGGAACGCCAGGTCCTCCAGCAGCACCTCGGCCCCCTCCCTGCGCCCCG
>NW_009647837.1:58057-60980 GCF_000708025.1 Charadrius vociferus
CATCTTGTAGCGCTCCAGGAAGGGGCTGTAGAGCTGACGGAAGGCGTAACCCGCCCGCCGCACCCGCACGTTCTCCATCAGCCCCAGGTACCGGACCTGCGCCAGCACCAGCTCCGGCGTGAAGAGCATTGCCGTTTTGGTCTCGTTGGGCTTGATGCACCTGGGGAGGGCAGCGGTGGGCTGGGGGGGTCCCGCTGGTGCCAGGGCTGGTGTCGGGGCTCCCCCCGGGGCCAGTACCTGATGTAGTTGGGGTTCTTGGAGTAGAGGTTCTTCATCAGCGTCGCCACCGAGGCCTTGAACTGGAAGCCGGCGGTGGGGGGCAGCTTGAGGGAGACCTTTTGGGGGTCTCCCTCGGGGAAGAGGGACCGCAGCAGCGTGTGCCGGGAGGCCCACATGGCCTGTGAGAGGTCGCGGAAGAGCAGGTCGTTGTTCTTCTCGATGAAGCCGGTCACGTTGTAGGTCACCTGAGCATGGGAGCGGGGTCAATGCTCAGCGGGGTGCACGGGGGGACGCGCTCGGGGAGGGAGGAGAGAGCGGGCGGGTTACGGTTCAGCGTGTGCGTGCCCATTCCCTGTCCAGCAAAAGCTGGGAAGCGCCCATGCAAAGCTGGGAAGAGGACCCAGGGGTCCGGGCTGCCCCCTTTGGGACCGGGGCTGCGGGTGCCGGTGGGTGCCCGTGGCCGCTGGCGGACCTTGCCAGCGTAGTGGTGGATGCGGAAGCATTGCGACGGCAGGCTGGCATCCATGATGCGCCGGGCGTTCTGTGTCTCCTTGCTCTCGTAGTGCTTGTGGGTGGCAAAGAGCTGGTTCAGCTTGGTGAGGAAGGTGTCCTCGTTGACCACGCCGGGCCGCAGGCACTCCTCGTCCAGCATGGCCAGGATCCCGGACTTGCTCTGCGCCGTGATGGACGGTGTCACCCCAAACCGGCCCCAGCCCCGAGCAGCGGCTCCATCGAACCGGGGCTGCTCCGGGCTCTGCTCAGCCCCAACTCACACCGGGTATGATGGAGAGGGGGGGGGTTGGGACCCCAAACCGGGCCCTTGGCACTGGGGGGCAACTCACGTTCTCGATCAAGTTGCAGATGATGCTGTTGTCGAAAAATTCCACTGGCGTCCACTGGATGCCCTGGGAGCAGATGGGGGTCAGATGCATGGACCACCGGACACGTGGCGCACAGACCCTGCCCCACAGGCACCCCCCCCAGCTGATGTGGGGCAGGAACCGGACGTCCGGCCACAGGGACGGGGATCCCGAATCCCTCCCTGCCTTCCTGCTATTGAATCTGCTCCCAGCAGGGAGTGGGGCGAGGGAGGGACGTGCTGCGGGGCTGTCTCCAGCACTTCCCTGTCCCCGGGGGGTCAAAGCTCCTTGGGGGCCGTATTCTGGCACAGGCAGAGGGGCCGCATCCAGCCCGACCGGCACGGGCCCGGGGTACCTCTCGGACGTATTCCTCCTGCTCCTCCTTCAGGGTCATCAGGATGAAGATCTGCTGCAGCTTCTCGTTACCCCCCCCAGGGGATGTGGGGCAGGAACCGGACGTCCGGCCACAGGGACGGGGATCCCGAATCCCTCCCTGCCTTCCTGCTATTGAATCTGCTCCCAGCAGGGAGTGGGGCGAGGGAGGGACGTGCTGCGGGGCTGTCTCCAGCACTTCCCTGTCCCCGGGGGGTCAAAGCTCCTTGGGGGCCGTATTCTGGCACAGGCAGAGGGGCCGCATCCAGCCCGACCGGCACGGGCCCGGGGTACCTCTCGGACGTATTCCTCCTGCTCCTCCTTCAGGGTCATCAGGATGAAGATCTGCTGCAGCTTCTCGTTGCAGTAGTTGATGATGAACTGCTCAAAGCCGTTGTCCTGCGAGAGAAGGGTCCCGCGTGGCAGGTCGTGCCCAAGCCCCCAGCCCCACTCCATGTCCCACCGGCCACCCCCAGCCCCCCCAGCAGTAGGATGGGGCCGGGTGGGCCCTGCGCTCACCTGGAAGATCTCAAAGCCATAGATGTCCAGGACACCCATCACCTTCCTCTGCTTGCCTGGCTTCAGCTGGGGAGGCAGCGGGGTGCTGAGCTGTGTCCTGGCCCCATGTGGGATGGGGGTCTGGGGCCCCTTCCAGGACGGGGAGACCGGTGCCTGTCACCCCATGTGCTCACCTGGATGCTGGTGTTGATGCGGTTCACCAGCCAGTCAAAGAGGCGGCTGTAGATGTTCTTGGCCAGTGCGTCCCGACCATAGTAGCCCTGGGGAGAGGGGCGAAGGGCTCGTGCCAGCTCCTGGGGGGCTGCCAGGCATCACCCCCACAACAGGGGACAGTCCCGCTCACCTGGGGGACGCTGAGGGTGGTGAGCACCATCTCGTCCCGTGCCTTCACTGTGCGGGAGCACAGCGCCCGCTCCAGGACACCGGTGTCCAGCCCGGTCAGCTCACAGATCTCCTGCAGCTCTGCGTGGGGAGGCAGCGGTGCCGAGGCTGAGCCAAGGGGCCGAGCGGGGTCCCCCCGACCCGCTCCAAGCCTGTCCCCGTCCTTGTCCCTACCCTGCGGCTCAGCGATGCTGCAGGCCTCCATCCCGCTGGCCTGGTAGCTGCTGCTCAGCTGCACGTTGCCCAGCTTGAGCACCACGGCCGTCCCCTCCAGCAGTGCTGTCCCCTCGGCGGGCGAGAAGCCAATGACCCTCATGGCATCCTAGGGACGGACACGGGCAGCTCAGAGGGACGGAGTCAGCCCTGGGGTGTTTTGGGAAGGAGGGGTGTCACGGCTTCCCAGCCCCCCGAGGCTGCGGCCGGCGGTACCTGCATGGTGCGGAAGTTGGCTGCATCGTCCATGCCGGGCAGCCCAGAGCTCTCCCGGTTCAGGTAGCCGTAGTGCCGGCAGTCCTGGCGGAGCTTCAGCTGCTCCGGGGAAGGCAGGAAGTGGCTCAGTCATGGGCCCCCCC
>NW_009647837.1:61786-62253 GCF_000708025.1 Charadrius vociferus
CACTGTCCCCGGCCCCGGTCCCGCAGCGAGCGGTAGGCATCGTCAGCGATAGCGTAGCTGGGGGTGAGGAGGGGTTAGAAGGGGGCTGGAGCGGTCCCGGGGCTTCAGGAACACCAAGAGCCCCCCCGTTGTGGCTGTGAGGCTGCCCCGAGTGGAATCCCCCAAACCCCGAGCCCTCGGGCTCGCCCATGGGTGAAGTCCTTGGCAAGGTCCAGGGGGACCGAGGGCACCCTGAGGCTGCCGCGCTCCCCGTGCTCACATGTGGGGCTTCACAGCTGAGAAGTTGCAGTTGTGGTACTCCTGCACCTTCTCGGGGGTGTAGATGGGGAGGGACCGGTAGGGGTTCACTGAGATCACCACGTTCCCGATGTACGTCTGTGGGTAAGCAGGATGGCGTGGGTGTGGGGCCGGGAGGACCCAGCCCAGACCCTGGTGCTCCTCACTCCGGAGCCCGTACCCCGCTCCCC
>NW_009647837.1:63104-63487 GCF_000708025.1 Charadrius vociferus
CAGCCCTGCAGCCAGCAGCACCCAAGGGCTCCCACGAGAGACAGTGCTGCTTTTGCCCCCCACACTCCACCCGTCCCTCACCTGTCTTTTACAGAGCAGCCGTGTTCCCCGGGGTGACCTTCACCCTCATTTTACAGCCCGGGCACAGGGCTATAAACCCAGCCCCGCTTATCGGTGCCCGGGGAAAGTTCACGAGTGAGGAGGTGGGAAAGGATGGGGCGAATGGGGTGACGGAGATGGCTCCATCAGGATCTGCCCCACCGCCAGCAGCTGCCGGAGAGGATGGCAGAGCCTCCCGGGGGTCTCTGAAGCCTCCCCCCACGCGGGGCACCAGCACCGAGATCCCCAAGTTACTGCGTGTGGGACCCCAGGGAAAGCACCCC
>NW_009647837.1:63902-69255 GCF_000708025.1 Charadrius vociferus
CCCGTGTCCTCCGTGGGGTCCCGGCTTGGCTGAGCAGCTGCCGCCCCCCGCTCCCCTCCCCGTCCCGGCAGCACGTAGCAGGAACAAATGGAGAAAAGCACTTGCAGCCAAGCAAACAAAGGGAGCTTCCTCCCAGGGCTGCGGGAAACCGGGGCAAGGTACAGGGGCTGGCAGAGCCAGGAGCACCCAGGGCTGCTCCCGGGGAGAAGACGCCGGCCCACAGCCCAGCCGGGGGAAGAGATCCGTGAGCACCGTCAGTCCTGCCACAGGGAACCATCACCCAGAGGCCCGTTCCTTGTCCCCCAAGCACCGCGCAGCATCCTTGGCAGAACGAGCTCCTATGGGCAGACATGCCGGAGCTGAGGACAAGCCCTAAGGTGGGACAGGCAAACGAGGCTCATTACCTACAAAATACATCTTTATTAAAAATATAATGTCATTAACCACACAGAGGGTACAAAGGGATGTAGTAACAGGCTGATGCTCACACCAGAGCAGAGAGAAAAGCGCAGCGAGGGCAGGGGACTAAACCTGGGACACAATCAAACCAAAAGCAAAAGCTGCGGCAGTGGCGCAGGCGAGGTGTGGGCTGGACTATGGGAGCCGGGCAGCAGAGCAGCCGTGGGGCAGCAAGACTGCTGGAGGGCAGGTTTATTGCTTGGAAAATTGCATAGATTGGGGTGACCCCTCCAGCTTTGTGCTTCCACAAGGCGAAGGACTGGCGGCGCTGAGCTGGTTCCCGGGGAGCACAGCCGCCTCCCCAGTGCGGGGAGTGGGAACACATCCTATCCCCTGCCTGCACCAGTTGGGAGAGAAGCGCAGTGGGGCCGGACTTCAGTAAGTTAAAGGTGGAGGGCACCAGTTTCAAGGGGACAGGGAGCTGCCAGCGACGCAGGGAGGAGGAAGCATATCCACACTCATCCTCAGCCCAGGGACCACCTGGCAGAGGCGTGGGGAGGGGGAGGCTGAGCACAGCCTCCAGCACACCACAGCCGCTGTAGGGTCAGGGACCAGATAGACCTCCAGGCTGCCTTCTCCTGAGCTCTACGACATTCACATGGAGGGGCCGGCCGAGCCGTGTCTCCGCCAGGAAGATGCTAGGGTTTTTGGTATCCGTGTGGGATTTAAGCCAAGGCAGAAGCACAGCCCAAGCAGCTGGAGCCCTCTGGCATCTTTGGTAACAGCAGGAGGAGGAGGAGCAGCAGGTCACCTGCCGCCCTCTCCCTCCCCACAGCAGCCTGGCAGCAGGCAGATGCTGAGCACGCAGGTACTGGTGGGACAAGTCCAAAGTTCCTCTTGTGCACATCACCCTCGCAGGCACCTGCACGCAAGACCTTTTGCTCTGTCCCCACCCCGGCAGGCAGAGACGTTCCCGGCACAGCCAGGGTGACCGCTGGCCAAGAGGCAGCAGGGTGTGGACAAGGGGCTTCTGTCTGCCGGACACAGCAGCAGCGCTGAGGGATGGGGCTCAGGGTGTTCACAGGAGCCCAATCAGTGCCCCGGCCTGGGAAGGAGGTCCCTGTCCCTACGATTCACGCGCTGAGAGCCCACAAGCACCCGCACCAAAAGCCAGGGTGGCTCCAGTCCACCTTCAGGCAGGACCAGTCCCCCATTTTGGCAGCAGTGCAGACCTCGCCTGCCCTGCGGTCCCCAGCTGGGACCAGCTCCCTGCGTCTCCCCTGCCAACACCCAGGGCTGCGCTGACAAAAGCTTTCGCGCCTCAGCTTGGCAGGAGCTGCCTGGGGAAGATGAGGGCGTGAGCCCCCCTTGTTCTCCCGCCAGGCTCTGCTGCAGAGGTCACGGCAGCCCAGCTCGGGGGGGGGTGGGGGGCGCCGCGAGCAGTCGCGCCAGCTCTCCCCAGCAAATGGGGTTTTGTGCTCTGCAGGCGTCAGGGCAGTGGAGAAGCAGTGGCAGTTCTGCCCCTCACTCTGTGGGCCTGGGGCAGCTGACCTCAATCAGCATCCAGGTGGTTGTGGATCAGGGAGTAACTCATGTGATTCTTGTTAAGGGAGTCGTTGTCATCATCATCATCGCCCTCCTCCTCCTCGAAGAGCTGGTCCTCGAGGAAGATGCCGCCCAGGCCATACTCCTGCTCGTGGACAGAGACCTCGTTGGGGGTGACGTGACAGGCGCCGCCCACAAAGTCAGCAAACCTGGGAAGAAGCCGCAAAGAAGGGTGTTGTGCATGCATGCCTGGCGGCCTCCTGCAAGGTCCCGGCACCCAAGCAGCCGGGGTGAAGTGTTTCAGTGCCAGGACCGGGCGTTATCTGTCCTTCCCCGTGGCACGCCCTGCTTCTACACACCACGGACTTTCTGTGCCTCCGTGTCGCTATCTCTAAAGCCAGAGGTGACAGCACAGAGCGACCGCGGGCTTTCAGAAGCACACGGATAGGCAGGTCGGCCAGCCCGAGCACACTGTCAGGGAACATTACCTCTTGGGAGACTGGATGCGGGAGACCGCAGTCCAGGCGGAGAAGTCTGGGCTTCTGCAGTAGTTTCGAAGCTCCTCAAGGGCCTTGCGTGTCTCCACCTCACCCTGGACCCGATACTCCTCCTCCGTCAGCAGGCGCGGGGGGCTCGGCCCAACCCTGGTGCTATGCATTCTCCTGTCAGCAAAGCAGCACCAGTTACTGCCCGCCCAGCCGGGGCAGGACCCCCAGCGCAGGCCCAGCTCCCGGGGCAGCTGGGGCAGAGCTGGTGGTAGGAGAAGCGGAGCATTTCCCTCCGGCCTCTGCTTCTCGCTCCCGAGGGAAGCTCCCAGGCATGAGGAGGAGCAGGGCACTCTCCTGCACAAACCCCAGAGAAGAAGGGACACAACACCGCCGTTATACCCAGCCCAGCCCCAAACCTCAATGAAAATGCCCTGGTTCTGTGACACAGACTCCATCTAGCAGCTCATCCACGCCTGAAAATGTCTGGGAATCAGACGCAAGCCGTGGTACTTGCAGTCCTCACCTGTAGGCAGCGAAGGCCCACTGCACGGGGTAGTCCACGTTCTTGGTGCAGACAGCAATGACCACCAAGGCCAAGGCGATGGGGTGGATCTGGATGCCCGAGTACATCAGCAGTAGGCCCAGGAGCTGCAGGGCCCAGGAGAGGAGGTTGATGCTGCGCTCATTCTCCAACGGGCCGTACCTGTAGCACACACCGAAGCTCACGAAGCCGACGAGCAGCAGGTAGCCTGCGGGAGAGCAGATGGATCAGGCAGGTACGAACCAGCAGGCTCAGCCTGGCTGAGCAGCGTGCGTCAGGGCTGCAGTTAAACCTGACGCTGCAGCCGGCCTCTCTCAGGAGCGTGAGGAGCAGCGTCTGCAGCAACGAGGGAGGCAGGAAGCCTCAGCATTTTCCACCAGCACGTTGCAGCTCCGATAGGAGACACGCAGACTGGTGAACCAATGAGTCTGAAGGGCTCACACCTACCTAGGAGGTACTGCCAGTAGGACTTGCAGATCTCCCGCAGGTTCTTGAAGATCAGCTGGAGCAGGTACAGGGAAAAGGACCAGCCTCCTACCAGCAGGAAGTAAACAGGACTTTTCTAGGAGAGGAGATGGGAGACGGGAGACTCAAGACAGGCAGTGGGCAGTGATGGGTACCTCCCCGCAGCTGCCGAGCCTTGCTCCATGCAAAGCCAGACCCACAACCCAGCACCACAAGGCCGCGTGCTCCAGCGCTCTCACCAGAACAACCATACAGGTGTAGGAAGGGCTAACGCTGTGAAGTGTCTCCCCCCCAGGCAGCCTGGCACTCACCTTGGGCATGACCTTGGACATCATGTAGACGAGGATGAGCAGCGAGGCCAGCAAGCCAAAAGTAATCCCGGCTGAGTAGTAGAAGAGTTGGCTCCTGCAGAGATCACATGTGCACAAGGTGTTTTACAGCTCATAGATGTCTGTGCACAAACATACCCACTGGGAACAACCTGCTGTGAGCCTGCAGAGCCGATCAGGCACTGCCCACCCAACCCTCCTCACCCCCAGCTCACAGGGGAAAGGAGGTGACCCACCTGCTCAGCATGTCTCCACAGAAGAACAACAACAGGCCCAGGAAGGAAACCAGGAACAGCTTAGGGTCAAAGCCTGGAAAGAGAGTGAGCCCAGGTTGAGAGGAACCCTGGCACCATGCCCCCTGGGTCGAGCTCCAGCCTTGGCTTGCGGTCACAAGGACAGGCAAGGGGCAGCATCCCAGGTGAACCTCCAACAAGTGCCCTAAATTCCCCCAATTTATATCCCATGGACGAAGACACGCTTCTCTCTGAGGTCCCATTTTCCTTCCCAAGAAAGGACCAGCCCTGCTGGCCCTCAGACCATGAGCTTGCCCAGCCATATCCTGGTTGCCTCTCGAGAGTGCCAGCGCAGCCAGACCTACTTCCCACTCCAGAAGCCCCCGCCATGGAGGAGACGTACGTCGGAAGAGGACGACGCAGTATGTGGTGCTGGCCTCCAGCAGCTCAACCTTCAGGCAGGTTTTGTTGCTGTAGAGATCCACATCGATGCTGGTGTCGTTCAGCTTCTCCTTCAGAAAGGAGAAAATGACGTTCCACATGTTGAACTTCTCCAGCTCCTCCTCGCTGTCCACCTGGGTGACTCGGATCATCCGGCTGCTGTTGACCCGGATCTGCGCAGTGGGGGAAGCAAACAGGGGCATGGCCGCAGCTGCCAGAGGGGCTCAGCCCAGCCAGACCCAGGAGGACCTGCCTTCTCCTCTCACCTGCGTCCTGGTCCATATGTCGTTCCATTGCGGGACGCGCGTGTTGGTGTAACAGAAGTGGTGAGAAGCTGAGAGATGGTACGGATGGCCCTCGTGGAGTGGGAGGACTGACTCCCTGGCGTCTGTGCAATACAGAGCAGAGGAAAGTGATTCAGCAACGCAGACCAAACGTGAGGGCCCTGTTCCCATCTGCTTCACCCACCAAGACACAGGCCCACCTTCCCTTCCTGGAGTTCCCCCTGTTAAGCATACTCTGGGTGAACAAAGACAAAAGTAATTCCTCTGTTTTCCTCAGAGCACGCTGTCTGGTTCCTTTCTGGGAAAACCCTGTCGCTGGGACTGTCAGAAACAGCACAGACTCATCCCGTGTTCCCCTTTCCAGCACGACTCCTTGTTCTAGAGCTATCCCCATCGCAGGGGAAACTAAATTTGAGCACACCTCCTGCATGAACTTGCCCCCTGAGGTGAAGGAGGCTCCCAAACCCCACAGAGGGCCCAGCAAGACCGGCAGATCTGGACAGCGAGACACCAAAAGCCCGGTCCCTCCACCACCCTCTGCCGCAGCAGGAGGCCGCAGGCCCCGGGCTGCGCTCTGACAGTGGGTGGGCCGCGCTCGGGGGCTCCCCGGGGCACAGCGCACACCCCT
>NW_009647838.1:0-18056 GCF_000708025.1 Charadrius vociferus
TGTAACTGTTAATGGGTCAAGTAAACCATAGGTTTCTTGTAGCCGTTAACCTGATCTCCTGACCAGAAACTCCCAGTTGCTGTGTCTCCCCTTGGACTTTCACTGCTTCAGACTGGAGACATGTCTACCGTGCACAAGGGGAGGTGGCACACAGTGCTCAAAGATTCACAGAATCTCTTTCCCCCACCCTATTACTGGAAGCATTTCGAGTTACCAGCTCTTTTTTTACCCTGCTATTTGTTTCCCCATCACCAGAAGGCTCAACCCAGCCTGTTTTACACTGTAAGCTTGACAACACGGTGATTTTATGTTAAGCATTACAACTGGTATGTGGTGGTGCGCTCTTCCAAATGATAGAAGCTATTGACAGGGAGACGTACAGGTAATGTGATGGAACCCAGCTTTTTTTCAGGAGTGGAAATTGTTCAAAACTTGAAAGTAGATGTTAAATTCACTGTAATAATTTCTTTTAGGCATTAATCCTGCAAGCGCACAGTGACAGAGAGCACTGGTCTTATCATCTGCCTCATTCTCACAGCGAGCATTTAGGGAAGCAAGAAGGAAGAGCAGCAGGTATTTGAATTTGCTGCATGCTTGATATGACCTCTTTCTGCTCACATTGCCATCTGCTGTGAAGCACTTCACATGCGTTTGCCAAGGCTTCTGTGTCTTTGAAAATGATACCGCTTTACCATAAATGGCCCGAATTATTCTATATATGGCCTTACCTTTCCCTCTATACCGACATCTTTACAGGTACTTAGCTGCTGTTTGGGATTTTTCCTGCCGATTTCCACTGTGGGGGTCAGAGCCCTGCTGACTTTTGTCTCGGAACAGCTTTCCAAAAGGAAGCGCTCTCAAGAGTGATATAGTATCACACAAACTATTCGCAGGGGAAACTTCACCTACGGCTGCAACACAGCTGTGTCTGATGTTAAGTATGGAATCCACTGATATTTTGACACATGGGAAAGACCTGTGCTTGGGGAAGTCCTTTATCATATGATTAAGCTGTCATTTAAATGGTGTAAAAAATAACTTCTAAGCAGAGGAAAAAGCAACAGTCTTTTTGCAAATGACTGCTGAAGGTGAGATGATTGAAAGGGACACACAGCAGCATTTTGTTCTGTTTTTAACTTGACTAAAACAAAGCGCTGCGTTATTTTGTGAAGCAGCGGAAATGATGGAGATTCTGCTGCTTAGATCTCAGGAGAGAGATGTGTGTGTTTAATGAGTGCTCATTAAAACAGCCTCTAATAGAATCAAGTAGAAGCAGAAAAACGCTAAAGAGAATAGGGGAAACTACTGGGCTCTGAAGAATTCTTTTTCTCATCTCTGAAGAAGAATACAGCGCTCCTTGGTAAGACAAATCAAGTGTAAATGCGAAGAAAACACTGAATTGATATGAGCTGGAAAGCAAAAAGCTGCTGTGGTCTGCTGTGTGCGTACTCCTACCACGTACCTGGATCACTGCACATCCACAGGACAAGTCTGTCTTAAGCCACACACCCATCTAGCCTGGTGACTCTTCCCTCTACGAGACGTGCCATGGTTGTTCAAGCAACAAACATGTCCTGGACAAGTCAATGTCTATTCCTGCACCTGCTCACAAGTTGGTAGCACAAGGGAAGGAAAATCAGCCTCCCTGACCAGTGCCTGTTGCTGTCTGCCTCTTACAGCCCACTCATCCCAGGCCCCAGGGATGTGGTGCCCACAGCAGCGGCAACCAGCACGCTGGGAACACTCTCTTGGCCTCCCCTTCGGCTAGCAGAAACGGCCAATTTTAGCAAATGCTCTGCGGGGTGCAGAGGTAGGTCGCTGTCACCGTCTGAGGAGGGCTGCTGCTGCTCCCGGGGAAGTGGGGACCAGAGCTGACACGTGGCTGCTGAAATTGAGCCAGCCTGAACTACCCTGTGATGGCAGACGCGGGGATTCACGGATCGAAGACCAGACCCACCTATTGGCAGGGCTGACTGTTTCTGTAAAGGCCGTGCACAAGCTGTGGCTGGACAGAAGGCAAACAAACACTGTCCAGAAAGGGCATGATGAATGGAATGGACCAAGCATTAAGGTCATGACAGTCTTCTGTGACTTCTTCCTAGAAAGAGGGGAAAAAAAACCCAGACCAACACCAACCTCAGCACAGAGAACTCCAGGGACCCTAAAACAGGCTGTTTAATTAAAAAAGAACAACAACAAACCCCAGAGCTGCTTCATTAGTTCTCACAGAAAGCTATCGGAAGGGATTGGGAATCCAGCATTGACAATAAATCCCGGAGTCTGTTTCCACAAGAAACTAGGTTGCAGAAGGAGCCAAAGCATCAAGGGCGAGATGAGCTGTTGCTGCGTGGCCCTGGCTCAGCATAGCACATGCTGCCTGGCCAGGCACCGAACTCAACCATATCTGCAGAGCAACAGAGCCAAGGGAGAGCCCGCAGGCTGTGCAGGGACCAGCCCCTCCTCCCCTCCATAGTCCGTCTCTTGGTCAGTGGGAGCAGAGTGGACGCTTGCCCCCGTTTCTCTCTCTCGAGAGCGGTGGGAACAGGAAGGCTTTCTGAACAGCAGCCCCCTCTTTGTCACCCCTCTTGCAAAGGTGAAAGAGTAAGAATATTCAGGGGAGCAAAGGGAATCCTTAGGTTAGTTTGAAATTTTGGAATCCTCTCGCTCCCAATCAGACCTGCCTAATGCCCCAAACTGGAATTGTAAGGGCTCTCTCCCACCTTGGCTTGCCACATCCTCTGCATTCCCCTGTGTGGAGAACCAATACCAGATGCCATTTTGTCTTGACAGTGCTACTGTGCCACTGTCTTCTGGGAGGACCATCTTCTTCACAGTTTTGGAAGCGGATGACCTCATGTGCCTGCGCAGGGACCAAGGGCACGAAAAGAGCAGGAAGAGGCTTGGAGGAGAGCAGCACTTCGGTCGATCCGCGCATGAGCGCGATCCCTATATAAAGGGAGCACACGCCTTTTGGCTCTCCTTCTTCTCCCCTTTTGTTCTTTGTTCGCCCTCGCCTTCCTGCTGCGTGGCCCCCCTCCCCACCCCCGACCCCAGACTCTATGAAGCGTGTAATGATTGACAACTTCGGACAGAATCTGCAGAAAAACTGTTGAACTCAGAGTGGTAGTAGCGAGCTTTCTCCCTCTTTCCTTATTTTCTTCCTTTACCCCCTTTTCTTTTTCCCCTTTGCCTTCCCTTCGCCTTTCCTCTGCGCTTTATTCTTTGTTAAAAGTATTAAGTAAAAGGTTGTACAACATTTGACCGACTTTAGCGCCTTAATCTCGTCCTGGGGATTATTTTTAACGAAACCTTCCTGATACTGGATCAGGACACCCTGGTAAGCTGAACGATTTGGAGTGCGATGATCCTTATTCTGGAAATCGTAAATGAATGCTTTTGAGCTTGACAGCTCAAAATGATGATGATGGCAAACTCGATGCAGCTTAAAAACATATTTATATAGGCTCTCTGTCAAGCATCATTTAAACCCCATGTATCATGATAAAAAATGAAGATGAAACCAGCTCTGCTAGGCCAATGGTGGGAAGACAGTGTCCTGGTACATTAAAATACCTTTTGTTGTCAGATAAAGAATGTCCTGCATTGAAAAGCCACCATCTTTACAGTCAGCACAAAATAAGGGGATGAAACACTGTGGCAGATATGGAAGAACAAAATCCCCCCAAAATATTTAGATCTATATGATCCTAAATCATTTCAAAATAACTTTGGAAGGTATATATGAATTGGAGCTTTTTAAAAGCCTGAGTGCCTGCAAATGGAATTATCTTTGTCATACATGCCAGATTGATGATATTTCCTATGTGGTTTTCAATGATGAATGTAAAATACCCATCAACTGCAGGGGCCTCGCACTTAGCATAGACATCACAGAGTCGTGCTATAGGACAGTGGTGAGGCTGTAGGCACTCTTTGATATCCTGCTATAAATAAGACAATTCATTACAATTAATAAGAAGATACGCTGCACTGTGTCCCAGCAGCTCATCTCTGATGTGACCTACAGACACTTAAAAGAACATAAGAACAAGGACGTGCCCCTGGAACGCTGTAGCCAAGCCTCCTTGAACCAAAGAATAACACTGGACTACACTCTTTTAATTTCCATTTGTGGGCCTTATATAAGGAAACTTCCTTTTGCTTACTATAGCATGGAAATTATTTGATGTCCTGACAGCTTTCAATTATTTTATCCTTGTAATTATTACTGGCCACAGAAGTTTTCTCTTGCATAACCATTATTAAAAATTCTGCCGTTACCTTCTGCTTAGTTCCAGACTCAGTTGACATATCTGCTATCCAACCACAGTCCAAAATGCGCTATACATTTGGCAGGGGGCACAAAGTAGTTGCTGCTGGGTGGTCTAAGCATTGCCAATGCCTAAAGTTCCCAGTTAATCCAAAACACTGTTTTAGTAACAGTGCTATTTCCTGAGTTTGTGATACTGCTGGCTTGCAATGCTGCTGGCGTGCTTCGTAAGCACAATGCTATCTGTACTAAACAAAAACACAGCCAGGATACCTACCAGTTCTGTGATGCCATTAATACCTCCACCATTTTAATAGGAATTCCTTTACAATTCTGGCTGAGTACCATTAAGTTTTGGCAGGTTTTTCCTATTCTATTGATTGATTTGGTTAGCCATTTTGCCCTCTTAATGATATTTCCATCTGAGACTGCTAGGAAGCCTTTAGGCTGATGCCGACGTTGTCAGGTGTGGAAGGGGCACCAACACAGCAACGCCAAGATGCTCGAACAATCCAACCATCCATCCTTGCTGATTCTGGCTCATTCCTGGTCTTCCTAACTGCAGAAGCAGGTTAAACACGCGTCACATTGTCAGAACAGGTTCAGTTTATTGTCCTACTTTAAGTCCAAAGAGATCCCCAAGCAGCACTGGCCACATGATTTCAATATTGGCTTCTCCATTAGGTGAAACATTTTTTCCCCTCCCTCTCTTACTGCTTTTTCCCATTAATTTTTATTAATTTTCTAGTTTAGTAGCTTGGATGGCTAATAGTTCCTAAGGGTCTATGCTGTATAATTGCAGCTCGTGTTTAGTTAAGCAAAAACCATTTATCAAATACATCCTGATCACCATTGTGCTGTAATCCTTTTGGCTGTAGTTTAACTGCAGAGAGACAAACTGGGATTCTAACCCTGCACCATGATACCAATTTCTTCTTCTCTAGATAAAGTAGCTGGTGCCTGAATGTCTGATGTGAGAAGTGGGCAGGACAGCTGTGTCTGGTAGAAGTAAATATCACTAAGGTCTCCTCCGGGATATACCTGAGCTGCAGGACTGTAGTCCTGCACAGTACAAAAGAAGCAGCTTCACTCTCCCTTACTTATCTGGGTATGTATGTCAGTCACTGGTAAATTTCTTTCAGAATTCATATTTTCATGAGCTACCGTACACAATAATCAGTTTTACAGTTCGAGATGTAGCTCATTCCATCAATTTATATGCCTGAAAATTAAGTTGGGTATTCAAGAAAAACATTCAGAGAATTTAAATATACAATTTTTAAAAAATTTAATTTGGAAAATGAGACAGGCCACCATTTTCTTTTAGCCTGTCTATAACAGTCAAACTGGAAAAACAGAACTCCGATCACACATCTGATTTTGCAGTTACTTAATTGGAAGATCAGGACCAAACTTCTAAAAAAAAAAAAGATTTAGGTTAACGTAGTTTCTTTCAACTCTTACCTCTCCCAGTTAATGATCACTGACTCAAATATTTAAGTATTTAGATCCCTTTAGCAAGAGCCAATGCAGAGCCTCTCGTACATCCATACTGAATTTTGTTCCCCAAAACTGAGCATATAAAATAATGATAATAATAAATGGCAGCGTGTCACAAGAGAATTGCAGTAGAAGTAAATTAACTTGGATAAGGAAGGTAGACTTGGAAGGGCACCCTGACTTTCATTTACAGCTCTACGTTCAAGAATTCCTGTTAGCTCTTCTTTCAGACTTTTTGCACGGAACTGTAGTGCCTGGGATTTCCTTCTGCAGCGTTAGTGGATGCAGGGGACCTACAGAAGTTCCACTGAAGTCTGCACATCCGAATTTAATCCCCCAGGTTTAGTTAGCGTCATCTGCCATCTCTTTGCCATGGAACATATTTAATTTTATATTTTTAGGAAGAATATTGTTTTGTTATTTGAAATAGAATGTCAAATTCAATTAAATGAAACAGACAACCGTTCTTTTTTTACAAAGGAAAATATATTTATGGTCACATATACCACATATAAAATTAACATTTAACTGAAACATGTAATTGTTTCAATCATTTATGACTAAACACAATGTTAACTACAAAACTGTACAGTTTATATTTAGTAACAGATTCTTACAGCATAGTGCAATTGTAACATTGTATAAACAAAATAACTTGTGCCTTTTTTTTAAATAAAGTGCATTAAATGACTATCTTGTATACAACAAGAAGCTCTGTAGTTGCAATCCAAAGCTTTAATCTTAAGGGAAACTGAGGCAAAGATGTTTCACTTCTTTTAAAAATTACTTCATATACTGGCAAGCTATGGTTCAAACTTCAACCACAGTTAAACGAAAAAACCTAAATTAGTATAAGAAATAACCACAGGCCTTTATGTACTAAACCAGTAATTGCTTCTCATATGAAAAGCACAACATGCAGAATTTAAATTACTGGTTTAAAGACATTTGGCTCCTAATGAGATGTGTAGCATGAGAGCTACACCCATGCAGCTGCTTTTGCTAAAGCTTTTAGAATTCAGTGTGGAACCACACTGCAGTCAGTAGTATCAGGAGTTTACATGAATCGTACCACGTTTCCTAGGAAAAATTCTCTCTGAGAATTTCATGAGATGAGCATGGTAAATCACTGGTTATTTTAAATTGCATTTGCCAATAAAAAGAAAGTAGGGGTCTGGTTGGTAAGTCTAGAAAATTGCAAGTGGTTCTACTAGCCCAGGGTATTCCACATTTCATGGCCTGAAGTTAAATACAGAGTTTTACAGCTTTATTTCAGAGGCACAGTTATAACATTTTATCCTATGACATGTCTTTTTATTTGTAAACACATTTACAATCAACTTTTGTAGGTTTTGGCTGTGACAGCAAGCTGAGACCAAACAAAGGACAACATGACTGTAGATTTTAGCCCCAAAGAGTAAAAAGATGCAGACATACAAAATGGATTAAGGTCTAATGTGGTTCTTTCTAGAAATAATGACAAAAATAAGAATGCCTGTTTCCTTCGGTGGGCTCTGGCTGAGACCCAACAGAGAAGTCCATATTCTTCTCCTCCTCCTTATGTACATCGGACTGCTATTAGCTTCAACAGAAAATATATTTGAGCACAGGCAAGTAACCCTAGAGATTGCCCAAGTATTTTGCTGTATATGTGATCTAGGCAATTTACCTGCCTCTTCAGCTGCAATACCCATTCCACACTTTTGGCACAAATTACACTTACTGTTTCCACATTCTCGAAAACCATGTTTCCCTCGTATACATTTTAACCTGTGGGACCAGCCCAAGTTCACAAGCAGACTACTGTACATTCAGCCGCCCAGCTCTGGGACATCTGCCGTGAAAAAAGCTGCACGCTGGAGTGTGCTAACTCCTAGCAATGAGCTGCTCGCCTCCTCCTAGAATAAGCGAACTCTCTGCTTGTATTGAAAGGGAAGAAAGGAGCTAAAATTTGTTTGGAATGTGGCTGAGGAAGGGTCGCTATTTTCTATCATGTCTTCAGAAAGCTCTCTGCTGAGAGCAGAGCTCCCTTTCAAACCCGGTATGCTTTGACCTTGCGATCAGCACTGTAGAAAAGCCTTACCTCCACACTATTTTCTCGTGAGCCCTCAGGGGCAGAGACACCACAAGGTGGACTAAACGTTGCTCACACATTGAGGGAGTACGCTGTCAGAGGGCAACCACAGAGCAGCTAAAGAAAAACCCATGCATGGGGCACCACTCCCTGAGCTTCATGGGGACACAACAGTACAGCCCTTTCAGCATGTGGGTATCGCAATTTTTGAAGGGCCAGGTCATGCTGCTTTCATTTGCATACTATAAAACACCTCTTCCCTGAAAGCAGTGGAAGCTGAATTCCTGATTATTTTGGTGGGTTTCATCTTTGCAAATACTGAAGTAAGAGGAAAATTCTATAGGTACCATAAGTAATCAATGCATTAAGAGCTCCACACCTTGGCTCTAAATTTTATAGGTCCTAGTCCCTTTTCCTAGAATGCCCCTGAAGCATATGTGTATTTGGTGTGCCCTTTAAAAATAAACGTATAAGATTTTTCAGATATTGTAATATTCCCCATCTTAGCATCAGCAAGTGCAAAATGTGCACCTGTGTCATATGACTGTATGGACTGCTATTTAGACTCACAATCTGTGCAGTCCTGTTACTGAAGCACCCGTGAAAGACACAGAGAGAGAGAGAGAACAGGGAACAGTGTGTGCAGGAACATATAACTGCTATATAGGTTCATGTTAGGGATAAAGACCCTTTTTGTATTCTGTCCCAGATGTGGCCGTATAACACATTCCTGTAATCCCAAAGGTGGCAGTGGGATTTGTCCAAATTAAAGACATGAGAATTCACCTCCCTTCCAAAACCTCAGGATTGACTTTGTTTGTTGAAATATCAATTATTTGCCACTGAATCTTTCAGTGTTTGCAACATTCATACAAGTTTGGCTATGCTTTTCTTGAATCATATGATACTGCCTCAGCAAAGCAGTTACACTTTGACCATTACAACACTGAAGGTATAGAGCAGGATATGTAGCATATCATACATATAAAAAGTAAATTAAATAATCATAATTATTAGGTATATATTACATTTAAGTATGTAATTATGCTATAGAAGTATGATAGCTCATAATACTTAATAAAGTTAATGGCATACCAAAATACTCTAAGAAACTGCTTCTCCACTCAGCATGTAACATAACTAGTACTTAGTTCTTTAAGTTAAGACTGGACATAGGTATTATCTTTTAAAAACTACTTATACCTTTTTAAAAACAAATCTATTTTGTTGGCACCTATTCCTTAGAAATGGAAGGCCCCTCCATTTTCCAAGGTAAATCTTTGCAGTATGCAGTCTTCAGCACGTGCAGTCAGTATTGGCTTGCTTTTTCCTTGAGAAACTGAGACTAGGCCTGTGCTTAGGCATCGTGGTAGATCATACAGTTGTCATCAAATGGTTTGAGGAAAAAAACAGTATCACCAGTATAAAGAAAATGGTAGTAGTTCACTTGCTTACCCACCCTCCCCCACACCCGCAGGCAAATCACTAATTTCCAGTGTAAGTCAAATACTCAAAGTTGTTCAATGAAAAAGTGCTGCTGATATACTTGAAAGGGTTTTAACAAACTATTAAAACCTTTGTAAATAAGCTTTTACCTAAGAATGCAATGCTGTATGCGAGGCAGGTTCTTAAGAATCTTCTTTAAGATCACAAAGTCCAACAGTAAACTGTTTGTCTTGAAACAAGGACTGTGCCAGTCATCTTACTACTGTGGGGAAAAAATAAAAAGGAACACCTCCCCTCAATCCTATGGCCATCAGCTGAATTACTCTACACTAGTAATTTAATGAAGCCCCTAAACGTTCAGTGAATGTCCGTAAGTACTCTATGCTTTTTAAAAAGGTCCATTTTACTTAAGAGATATCAGATAAATCCGTTCACTAGTTCTGGGACATAAAAGTCCTCCCTCCACCTGGGACAGGGAAACCCATGCTATCTCATCCAGTTAAATATTTAGCATGTCAGCAAGAGTTGATAAAAATTGCCTTGGCATATGGAGAGTGCAAAGCAAAAGGTCTGGGGAGGTGAGGACAATTTCTTCAAAAGGCAATTCAAGGAGTTTGGGATGTAAATTTGACTGACCTTTGTTTTAAAATGAGTTTTACTCTCTCAACCCATTTGCAACAATCCTCCACTGGAAAATCTCCCCTTATCCTTTCAATGGCGCTGAATTAGTTTGCATCACAGCAGTAACGCACTAGTTAACTACAATATGGTTTCATCTAACACACATTCAGGTTTAGGTTTTTTTCCTTCTCTTCTAGAAGGAATTTGTATAACACAGTGAAATATGCAACTGTTTCTTCTTCTTGTCTGGCTTATAAGATCACAATAATTTTGCAAAGAACCTGCAGCATGGACTTTTTTTAGCGCTAGGGCATATTGTTTTCAAAGAAACAGTTACCGCAAAGTTACAGACTCAGCTGCTCCTCAGAAGAAACACAAATATGCAATGACATACTCTAAAATAATCTGCTGTTGGTCCTACGTTTATATTTCCAATATTTTTCCACAAAAACCCTTTTCTGATTTCAAGTGGAGCCATGTAAGACTGTGCTAACAAGACAAGTTATAATCTGAATAAAACATATGGTGTCACGTTTTCAGGGGAGGAGGACCTCACTTCTGATCATTACTTCCTCCTTTCTGTTCTCTGGGCGCCAGTCAAGAGGAACAGCAACACTGCCAGCCTCAAGGACACTACACCCAGAGCAACGGCAGCCCCAGGGCCCCTCTCAGGTGCTCCATATATGTCGAGCAAAGTTCAAAATGGACAGTTCAAAATAACCTTGTCACAGAGGATGCATATATTCAAGTATCCTTCCTGTCCAAGCTCAAGCACTGAGTGGCTGATTCACCAAGCCATAAAGACTTCCACCCTCTCATCTTTCAACATCCAACTAATATGAAAGCAGATATCCTTGTAGTTCATCCAGATCTCCGATCCATTAAAAGGAACTGCAAATTCTTGGTCTGAAGAAGCCAGTAGCACCCAGTTTTATGCAGTAATTTCCTTTTGTTCCAGAAAAGTATTTCCAGATATGAGACCATTCAAGTTTACTGGGAGTCCCACCACTCTTTTGCTGACAGATGGGGGGAGATGCACATGCTTAATTTATCTTCCCTGTACTATTGCTTATTCATGACATATAAATCACACCCCTTCCTCTAAGTTCCCTCTCTATAAACAAAGATTGAGAAATCTTTTTTTTTTTCCTCCACTGCACATCTCTGGACTACCACTAAGCCAAATTAAACGTGACACTGAAAGAGAGGGTAAAGCACCAGTTTATATAATGGCATTCAAAAACTGGATATTTTTTAGAGTTGTATTTTCCCTGATTATAATAATGCACTGGTCTTTTCTTTGGTTAAGCACCAAATTTCACATGCTTTTGAGTAGCCCTGCTGCCTCATACCAGTCAAGTTACAGGGCTTCTTGCTAACATGCAAGGAGTCTCCATGTAAAAAATTTGTTTTTCTAAGTTTACCACTGAAATTATCAAACTGTTTTCGTAAAGTGGCCTCCTGTGGTATTATTACAAAGATGTCTAGTTGCAAAAAACAATTCGAACTGCAAGTAGCTATTTGTTCCTTTTGATAAATACATAAAGAAGGACAGATTATTTACTGCATTTAATGTATGTACTGGAGCAACCTCTTGTTCTAGAATTGACTGCTCCAAAAGGCAGCCGAGTAAAACCTTAAAGTGATCCTCAGACCTTCTCCCAAAGATATGTGATGAATCTACATGTAGATATTTAACATAATCCTGAATTACTTCTTTCACAGATCTAGCTGCATTGTTGATCTCTCTCAAAACATACACCACCTTGGTACCTTTTCCTGAATAGTTAGCCAGTAGCACTTTAAAATATTCTTGAATTCTTACAACATAGGATCCACGTCCAGTGAAGGTCTAGCTAATACTACCTTCTTGTAGCAGTGTGATTTAAGAAATGCTGTTCTCCCTCTTCTGGTGCTATTCCTATACACTTAGGACTTGATCTGTCTACAGCTGGTGTACAGGTGTACTGTTATTACTCCTACTCACAACAGAGGTGTTATATCACATTGTTTTGTATTGAAGACCACGCTATTCCTCCTACTTTTGCTACAAAGCTTCTACACTGACTTGTTCAGGATTTTCTAGAAAGTTGCTAGAGTTGGTTTCTGTTTCAAGGACTAAGAACGACTCAGTATCTCAGATAAACCGACAGAATAGCTGGTGGTTTTTTAAATAGTGACCACTCTGCCCAATTCTTATTTTTCTTTATTTATTGTACATACAAAACCCAAACCATACATACTTTCTCTCCATAAAAGTCAGGGCCAACATTTTGAAAATATGGTTCTGACTGTTACAGAACAACATTTTTTTTTTAAAGTAATGAGTGTGTAGTTATGTTCCAGGGCCTTGATTTGCAGCGATGCTATTTTATCCCAACTTCCAGTCACACTGCAGGATGCTCACCACTTTTGAGAAATGAATCCACAAGTATCTTATTTTTAAAAGCTAAACAATCCCTAAGAAAAGAAGGCAACAGAAAAATAACTCTTTGGGGAACGGCTGCTGACCTAAGCCAAAGCTCACTGCTGCCCATGGTGGGGTTTTAGTGACTCCGGGAAGCCCCAAGGCTGGCCCCTGAATATGAAGGATGGATGCAGCGCCTTAAGTCACTGAGTGTCCATGGTAGGAAGATACAGCAGCCACAGCATGCCTTTCATCTTGCTTCCAAATACCCTGGGTATCAGTAGGGGTTTTCTTCGACGATACCATAACCTTGTTCTTTTAAAAGCCAAGCTGCCTTCAGAATGGGCTAGCACCATTTAGCATATCCATCTTGACGGGCATCACAAATTCGGGTACGCTCAGTTTTTGTTTCATGAAGAGTATTCTCAGTATCAAGTTACAATTGGAAATCCTGAATGCAATGAATTTATCCATAGAATGCTGTACAACTAAATGCCAAGCAATTAAAATAATAAAAATCCCCACTGCAGTACGTAATTCTCTCTTGTAAATAGCATGAATTCAGGATCCAAGAACTAAGGTAAAAGGTTATTGCGGAGTAATTGCATTCAGGAACTCAGGAACTGTAACACAAACCAGCCAGAAATAATGTCCCACATCAGTCTGATAGCAACTGCTTAAAAAGGAAGACTTCTGCTTACTTAAAGTCCTTATGCAAGTTACTATTTTTTGTCTGAAGAAGATATTGCTTCCCCTCTATTGCTTTGAGTTTACTCAGCAGTTTATAGTACCCGCAACATGGAGGATTTTATTGCTCTTGTGCTAAAAACATATTTCCCCTTATTGCTGAAATCTTACTTTTAGGAGAAATGGTTTTAAAAAAACCCCACAATTAAAAAAACTCCTCTCCCAAGCTTTGAGGATGAATATGTGAAAAAAATGACTACAGCAAATTCTGCCCATCAAGATACAACCTGTTACTAACTTTGGGTCAAGTATGTTAATAAACAAAAATGAACTTAAATTCTTTAAACTAAATTATGCATTGAGAAAAAAAGTCTTTTGTCATTATGATGGAGATATGAAAGATACTTCACTGTACATAGAATGGTGAGTCTAACACCCTGGTCTTATACATGGATGTTGTTTAATGGGACACCAAAATGACAGAATCCTGCAAGCTAGCTAGATTTCTGCCAGTGTCAGAGGGATCTTGGATGGATACCGCCACCCCACCACACAGAAGCGGGGCCTGCACTGTCACTCTGAGGTGATAGCAGAGAATTGTCTAATTCTGCAGGGTCTGAAAAGCAGCTGTCTGTCTAGGATTTCTTTCATGCAAGTGAGGTAGGCAGCTCTGTACCCACAGCTCTGGCTCTCATCCCAAGAGTTCCTTCACAGGGGTGCTGTATAGCATCTATCCCGTACTGCAAACCATGTTAAAGCTTGCTCTGACAGCTGTGGGTAAACCTATGGCATTGACTTCCAGGAGGATTTTCTGGCATATGCTGCACAGTCTTAATTTAAGAACATATTTTGGAAAGAGACAACATCCTTACTGCAGGTCACAGCAGTAGCTTGGGAGGCACAATCATGTTTCTCATCTGTTTGTGGTGAAAGGTAACCATGCGCTACTCCTCAAATGAGGGCAAATCACATCCCTATGAGCTAGCTTTGTGGAACTTCTATAATTAATCCTTCTTTCTGCCATTTGACTCGCGCTGCTCCTCAGGAGAGGAGCTTCCAATTACAAATCTCTCTGCTCTGGCACAAGGAAAAGGTCGGCTCCCCCAGCACTCTGGAGAGCCTCTGCGGATTTGAGCAGCCTGTGGAGTGAGGAAGATGACAAGGACACTAGGCGAACCAGCAAGAGAAGAGGGGACGACATTATCTCCCTCCGTGCTGTTATTTTCTGGCTTCCCTACCACCTAGGTGCTGTGGAGAGAAAAACACTAGTGCCTGTGAGGTTATCCAAGAGGATGAGGACAGGTCTGCATAAGCAGCACAACAGTTGCCCTCAGGACTGAATTTTGGTGACAGTTGTAGCTGCTCATCCTCATCACACTTTTAGCAATTTGACACAGAAGAACAATGGGGGAAAATAAAGGAGGGGGGGGGTATTTGCATGACACTAACTTATTTTTTGTTTTAAAAAGTGCTACTCTATTATTCAGCCTCTCTATGTTATTCAGCTCATGACTTTTACTGCCATTTATTCCCAATACTTTGCATACTTGCAAAACTGCATGCATACATAGCATGGATATTTATGAAGTGATTATTTCTTATACAAAAAATCATAACAAAATAGGTACAAGGCAATGACTAGAGTTTCATTAGCATTCAGAAGTAGATAAAGGACACCGATATCCTACACTGAGCAGGGGTCATAGTCTAACTGTGCTGAACATCTGTAAACTGCAGTGAAGCCAAGGGAGCTGCAAGTTCACAGCTCTACTGGACCATGCCATGCAATTATTAAACTAATCCGATTACAAAGTCAGAGCCAAATATCATGAAGATTGAACCAAGTAAATAATGGAATTTGAACCCAGCATTGCAACTAAAATTAATTATTGCTCATAAAAATCTCTACAGAGCCTTGTTTACAGACAACTCATTCACATTTGAGATTCAGCTTTGTGTATAGCGTATGACTCTTAACGGCACAGAAACTTTGCCACAAAAAGCTACAGTCACCCAAACATCCATGTGAAAAGGACAGATTTCATTTGGAAACAATCCAGACCAGCAACACGGTTGTCTCTACTATCTATACTATACAGGTATATTTTTTCATTGAACTGTAAATATTGCTATTTTTACAGGTGAGTTTGTTGGGTTTTTTTAAACTGTAATGGAAGATACTGAAGCTACAATACAGTATGCTGACTTTGACTTTCAAGGGAATATAACCTGCTACTGATGCCAGGGTATTAACACATTGAGCTCCCATCAACACTAATGGAAGTGGTTCTATAAACACCCATGCACTGACATTAGGGTACACCTTAAGTTTCAAAAGACATCTGCCAGGAAGATTTTCTCTCTGACAATCAAGTCTTCAAATTAGAAAACAGTGTTTTATTTCCAGTGCATTCTAACTTGGCTTCAGTAAAAGGTCAGAAGCAGTTTGAAAATCTCTGCTTTTTCGACCAGAACTATCATCCTATAATGAAGTGAACTGACACATGTACAGTGCAAAGAATCACAATCTGTAATGGATGAAACTGCCAGAAAAGGAGAAAATATTGTTTCATGTTGCAGTTCTGGTTGCATACAATTATGAACCAGATATGCTCCGAGCATTTATAAACTTCAATATTTTAACTTATACAGCAGAACAATAAAAACAAGTGGTAATAGTTTTGACTTGATAACAAACTCAGGGGGAACCATTTCATGTTGACGCTAAATACATGCTGCAAGTAATTTGTAAGTTATTTTATTAGCTATTTTCTTATACACTTCTGAAAAGATAAACTTGTCTGAGAAACTTAGCGTTGCATCTATTACAAATGTGTAGCCAAAAGAGGCCATATTGTTTCATCAATTTCAAAACTCCCTACTGAATTCTTTTTACAATTAATAATGAGCTCTGATGTCCCACATCTAACTGAAAACATATGGCTGTCTTTTGAAAAGGAAGGCAAAGTGTATCTTCTGTTTTAACATCCTGACAGAACTCAGGAGAGAACAGGTAACCCTTTAAAACAATTGTCAAGCTAATTCATGCTGAGACATAAAATAAAAAGCTATACATAGTACTTCCTCTCTTAGAGCAAATTTGTTGCACTGAGATTATTACAATAAATATGACATAAATCAGTACAATTGGCCATTATTTTGAAGAGCATTCTGATGATACGCAAATGGGGTAACAGGACATGTTGGGGTTTTTTCCTGTTTTAAAAGTAATTAAAGAGAGAAAAAAATATCCTGACAACAGACTGTAACATGCAGTATGACTGAACTCAATCACATAAACATTTTCAAAGGAGTTATGCTGTTTCAGTCTAATTTGAATTAGCAAACTTAATGTAAAATCATGGCAAACATGGCAAAGTCTGGGTAGTATAACAAAAAGGCCCTGAGCAACATCATAAATCTGTAATACTGATTATTTCGATTTTGGAAATCTCACTTAAACCACTTGATTCATTTTGGTCACTGGGGTTTTCTGTTTACAAAAAGGTCAGTGCATCCTGCGGTTTTTATACGAACCCATTACACACCATTTAATGAATGCAACTAAACCAAAGACAGTGTCACAAGAATGTCTGGAAAGCAACATGTTAAAGAGCGTCCTCCTAGCTGCCAATCAGACATCACTGGGTGATCTTGCTCTCTGAGACAGGTTAGAAGGAATACAGCCACAACAGATGAGCCAAAGTGCTTTCTGTATCTCCTGGTTTCTAAAAGCATATATTACAGGATTGATGATGGAATTGTAGGTAGCTGGCAGGAGGGTGGCATAGGTGTATATAGAAGGATAGGTGTAATCTGCTATTAAAGAATAGACCGTAAAAGGCATCCAGCAAGCAGCAAAAGTCCCCAAAATAATGGCCAAAGTAGACACTCCTTTTCGGGTGGTCACATAGTGGGAAGTGGCCAGGAAATGGTGTTGCAAGGCAATCTGATGGGCATGGCGCATCACGATTTTACAGATTTGGATGTAGAGCTGCAGCATGAGGGCAAACATAAGCAAGAAAGAGACCGAAAGCACTGCTGCATTATTTTTAGTGAGTGGTCTGATAACACTGCAGGTGGATTCATCTCTGAGGCAGTTCCAGCCCATTACAGGCAGCAGTCCAATACAGATAGATGCTCCCCAGAGCAATATAAGCATGACATAGGTAAAAGTGACAGTCCTCTCTGAATTGTAAGTCAAAGCGTAATACAGGGAGAGGTAACGATCAACAGTAATAGCCAGCAAGCTGCCGACAGATGCTGAGAAAGAGGCAACAATCAGTCCAATCGTAACCAGTTTCGTAGCTTCTGATTGCAGAAGGTATGCAAAAACGAAATTGATGATCAATCCAACGCCCGCTAAGAGATCTGCCAGCGCCAGGCTGCCTATCAGGAGGAACATGGGGGCACGAAGACTGGGATTATGGAAAATGATAAGAACCACAACGGCATTTTCGCAGGAGATAAGGGTCCCTGAAGTACACAAGACAATGTCCCAGGGGTTTACCAAAAGCTCTGGCTCTGGGTCTACGACAGGAACCAGGGAGGAGCCTGCGGCTGAGGCATTCTCGGTAGAGCTGGCTTCTACATGATCCTGAGGCAGCCAGCTCAAATTAACCTTCAGATCTTCATTCATTTTAACCCCTGTCTTCTTCAATGGAAAGACATTTTTTTTAATGTTCAGACACAGCACTGGATGCAGCATCCCCGGAGCATGCAACGCCCTAGACGGCAACACCAATGTAATGTGCCGGCAGGCACTTGTTACGTAAATGTGGCAATAAAAAAAAATAAATTAAAATTAAAAACAGAGTGTGTGGGAGGAAAAATAAATTTAAAACTGCCCGAGGGACCGACACACGGAGGCCGAGTGATGCGAAGGGTAATTCCCTTCGCCTGCAGAGGGGACAAGGCACAGGCAGGGGTGGGGGGGAGCCCACAAAACAGCTAACCACCCCCCACAGCCCCCCCCTTAAGCGCTGCAATTTGGGGTGTGGGGCTGTGTCAACCCCGTTATTCAGCCGCCACGATTTCAAAGCGGGATTGGT
>NW_009647838.1:18704-34539 GCF_000708025.1 Charadrius vociferus
CCCCCCGCCCCGTACTCGGTACTGGTGAGACCGCACCTCGAGTGCTGTGTTCAGGTTTGGGCCCCTCACTGCTAGAAAGACTTTTTGATGCCGGAGCGTGTCCAGAGAAGGGCAGTGATGCTGGTGAGGGGTGTAGAGCACAAGTCTCATGAGGAGCGGCTGAGGGAACTGGGGTTGTTCAGCCTGGAGAAAAGGAGGCTGAGGGGAGACCTTACCACTCTCTACAACTACCTGAAAGGAGGTTGTCGCGAGGTGAGGGTCAAACAGCCTCAAGTTGCACCAGGGGAGGTTTTGACTGGATATTAGGAAAAATTTTTACGCCAACAGGGTTGCGAAGCACTGGAACAGGCTGCCCAGGGACGTGTTTGAGTCATCATCCCTGGAGGTATTTAAAAGATGTGTAGATGCAGTGCTGAGGGACATGGTTTAGTGGTAACTTGGCAGTGCTGGGTTAACGGTTGGACTTGATGATCTTAAAGGTCTCTTTCAACCTCAACAATTCTCTGATTCTATGAGATACTCAAAACCTGACATGGTTCTGAATGACCTCCTCTAACTCACCCTACTTGCTGGACAAGTCCATCTCCAGAGGTGCTTTAAAGCCTCAAGCATTGTGTGATTCTGTGATGTCTAACTGTAGGAAAATGAAAATATGGTATAGAAGATTTAAAGGAGTGATGCACAGTGTCAGGTCTAGAGCAGGTAGTGCCTGACTGTGCAGAGAACCAGCTGGGGAAGCCTGGGCATGGAGATGCCTGCAGGATGACATTAGACTCATAGAATCACAGAATACCAGGTTGGAAGGGACTTCAAAGATTATCTGGTCCAACGTGTCTTGGCAAAAGCGTGGTCTAGACAAGATGGCCCAGCACCCTGTCCACCTGAATCTTGAATGAAATGTCTGATGTTGGGGAATCCACCACTTCCCTGGGGAGATTATTCCAATGGCTGATTGTTCTCAATGTGTATAATTTTCCTCTTCTGTCCAATCAGAATCTACCCAGGTGTAGCTTGGACTCGGTAACCCTCATCTTTTCCATGCAAAAAGGGAGTCTCCATCTTCTTTGTAGCCACCCTTTAAATACTGGAACAAAGGGACAATTAGGGACATGTGGCCAGCTTTCCAAAGCTGTTATGTATGGGATGGTGCAGGCAGGCCAGTGGGACTTTCAGGGAGTTTGAAACTGCACTTACATAAAAGCCGCTGGGTCAGAGGAACCACACCAAATACCTTTAGACACCAGACGTAGATGTTTGTGCATAGAAGATAGTCTTCCAAGGTCCCCTATGTTGTCTGTGGAGAGAAGCGTGCCCTCCAGGGCCTGTCAAAATAGGGGGATGAGTTGGTCTTTTGAAAAGCCTGGGCAATTTTAAGAAAACTTGCTTTGTCCTCATTTGCACCACTGTATACCTGAAGCACTTTGGAAAATCTAGCCCTGGGGGATGACTGGAATCTGGAGGGAAGAATTCCTTCTCCCTTGTTGAGTAATGCGCTCAGCAAGCACGTGTGGTGCCATCCTTCGTTCAGGTCTAATTTGGTCATTGTGCTAAGCCTTGTGAAACCTTGCTGGATTACTCAAGAGGATTCATTCATATTTCTGGTGACCCTCCTGCTTTATAACAAGGATTAAAAATGGGTATCACCTTGCTGCTGATTACTGTCTTCTCCACTGATTTCTTATGTGACAGTGTAACAAATACTTTCCTGTGATCTAGATTGTTTGGTGTGTTTCAGCATCTGTCACTCCTACATTTAGAACAGTTACGTTAAAAAAATGCAAAAGCTTTTCTTCATCTTGTTTTAACATTTGTTTCACAAATGGGGAAAACCAGCACTTCAATTTAATATTTTAATTTAGGGCTTTGAAGAGCTGTGTTTATTCACTTAGTTAATTTATGAATGATTTCCATTCCAATTACAACACATTATAAACAAGCTAATGTTTCTTTCCTGTATTGCCAGTTTGTCACTTTTTAGTGAGATAGTGAACTGTTGTGGTCATTAGGGCAGATGGCATTGCATGGATTGCACCCTGTAGTGCTACAGAACAGTTGTCACTTAGAGGAAAATCTCTTTTTAGCCATTGTGAAGATTAACAGATGCAAAAATTAGTGATGGGTTGTAGTTAAAAAGCTCTTTTACCACTGTCTTGCTGCTGATCTCTGTCTCTCTGTCGTGAGCATGCTGACACAGACGATGTTTGCTGACCCTCAAGCTAGCACAGAACAGCCGAGCGCTGGAACAGGAAGCAGAGGTCGGGCTGTGCTGGCTTTGGACCCATGCTAGCATCCCTGTCTGACGCTGTCACTGCCATGGTGATGTACAAAGATACTCTGGCCTATCTCGGGTAACACAACATGACTGTGAATAATACTGGCATATCCTGAGGCGTGTGAAGTCTAGTGCTGTTGCCTATCTCAGGGCATAGTTTGGGCGTTAACTCACTCTTCAGGCAGTCTCTGGCCTGCCGTGTCCAGGCGGTCTGGATGAGTTCAGGCATGTGCACTTCTTCCCTTCAGGTAGCTGTGACTGACAATACATGGGAACTGCTCCTCCGGGTCCGTACCCCAGCCATGTCCTGCGTGGCAAGTCTGCTTCCAGGACCCTGTGTACCATGGATGGGAAGCCTGTTCATACAGTAGCCAAGAGATGAAAAACTTACCTTGGTCTGGTGACTTCCTGGTCTGAACAGTAGGAGCATCAGGTTTTGGGATGCATCCTCATTTACCCAGTGAGTAAGTATAGAGCTGTCCATAGAAACCAAACAGCCCCATTCAAAGAGGAAAAAATGATCCTTAGGGAGCACATTGACATATCCTTCACCTGGGGCTTTACCAGCTAGCAGGCCTTCCTTCAGAAAATCCAACAGGGCCCCATGCCTCTCTCATTCCTTCCTAAGCACCCTCTCTTCTTAATCCCCTTTTATAGGCTCCTAGGCTTTAATCCATACAACCAAAACCACCCTGAAGGAGCACCTCGCCAAAGACAGTCCCCACTACACTCTTACCTGGAATTATTTTTTTTTTTTTCCCCATAGGCAGTTCTAGAGTAACTTAAATAAAATTATTAAGAAAGTTCATATTCTAGTAACAACAACTCTTGCAGATAGTTAGCTGTATAAAGGAAGTGTGAAGAACCCAAATATAAGACAGCAGCCTGTGTGCATTTTAGAAATGGCTTTGGTTAGAATTTTCTTTCAGGAGATTTAAAATCTTCTTTAAATATCTACAGTGGTGTTAAATATGAATTTTAAACTTCAGAAAAACATTAAAAGCTTTGAAAGATGAACTTAGTAAGCATAAAATTTGTTGAAAGCCAAATATCCAGTGAAGAAGCAAAGTAACATATAGATAAAATTCTATATGCAAATGTATAAAGAGTTATTATAATAATCTTTTCTGTCACTCTGAGACAGTTATACACAGTGTTAAAGTACTTACAGCCCAGTTACCTTGTTCCTGAACTTTTCTCTGTAATTTCTCTATCTCTGAGCATTAAATATTTTAGATAGCAATAAAAATACGGGTAAGTTTTACTTTCAAATGTACGTCCATCTTCTCTATGAATGCTGTCTGCCTAGCTTGGGCCTGCCTTTAATTACTTCAAGGATTCTCTCTTGCAAAGGGAGAATTGATTTGAGGTTCTGTAAATGTGTTTGTCACTTCTTTTTAATTCCTTCCTCTTTGCCAATATTTTTTATTTTGACAGGGAACTAGCTGCACATTGACTTAATCTTCAGTGTTAAATGAGTGTCACTTAGACACTCGGGCCATGTAATGAGCCAAGCTCTCCCCATGCACAAAATTGTGCATTTATTACTGACCTTTCAAAATCTTTCAACTGGTATACTCTGGGCACTGCACAGCCAGCCCATTTTACCTTTGCTTTTTCACTTTCTTTTTTTCCTTCCATTGGTGAACCAGGTGTTGAAGTCTTCACTCATTTTTTCTGAATAGCTAGGCTAGCTGAAAACGATTGGGAGCGTAACTAAAGTAAAGGTTATGTAGAGAATGCTTTGGGTTTATTCCCTCATCCCCAATGAGTCCTTTGTCCATTTCTGAAGGAAAGAAAGAAAACCGAGAATAAAAGAATACTTGCCAATCCATATCAATTTAATAGAAAGTAAGTCTTGTCACACAGATGTGATGTTATTACAATGGGAAGATATATTTTGTTCCTCCACAGATGCAACAGATTTTTGAAAAACTCTCTTTTCGTCACACAACTTGTTCAGACAACTTGTTTTTTAATACATGCAGCTAAATGCATAGCTGTATTTCTCAGAAAAGATTATATAGTCCCACCTACATCATGGGGGACTGAGTACTGAGTAGGTTGTGTATGAATTCCCTGCACAGAGCTGTAGCAAAGAGGCCTGATGTGATATAAGGAAAATCATGAACAGAAACAGGGAGGTAATATTACTTCTGGACAGTGAACTGATGAGATAAATATTTGAAAGCTGGATACAGTTCAGGCCAGCATGTTTTAAAATGGTACTGAGAAATGAGAGAGAATGGAGGAAAGAGTCACAAAAATTATACTGAAGATCTGGGCAAATGTCTCATAGTGAAGGATTTATAGAAGTTATTCTGTTCAATTAGTCTAAAAGAAGATCAAGAGATGACTGGATTACAGCATACTTTCACCAGGGTTTCACATGGCTTTTGAATCTAACAGAAAAAGGTGTAGTGTCTGGAAGCTGAAGTTAGAGAAGTTCAGATTCAAAACTAAGCAAACTAAGCTCAAACATTTAATAGCAAGATAATTAAGCACTGGAACAACAGATCCGGGACAAGTAATGGTTCCATTTCCTCTTAATGCCTTTTTGGAAGATGACCTTATCAAATACAAATTCTGCACAGGCACAAGCCAGAATAAAAACCTTACCCAAAAGTAGTAGCAATTGTTGGTTTTTTTTCTTTTTGCAGGTTATTATAGAAAGGAAAATTTTCTTATAACTCACAATTTGTTCTCTTCAGGTAAAAGAACATGATACTTTGATGGTCTTAGATGTTTGAAAACAACCCCTTTTCACTTGGGTGCCAAATGCTCTCAGTAGCCAAGGCTGCTCTGAGGAGTTGTCCTCTGCCAGTGCGATCCTTTCTTTCCTGTCTGATAAATGGCTTAGTATTAAGGGTCTTTAAAATTGTCTGTCTTGAGGAGATGTTTACCTGCATATACATCTCATGCCTTTTTTTTTTTTTAGTAGCTTCTGTGTCTCTTTCCTGCTTCCTTTAACACAACATACTGATTTACTTCTTCTGCATATGTACTTTAAATAACTTTTTTTCTCTTCTATTTTTGGAAGATCTATCATGGCTGGATTATTCTGGAACTGACGACAATGCACTTTGTTTCTACTTCTGTGCAGCTTTTGGCTATTTTTTCATTACATCTACAAAAAGTGCTTTCATGACAGTCTTCATTTACCAATTGGGAATAAAGCATGAAATGAATGTGAGAGGCACTGAGGTTCTTTAGGCCACCACAAAGTACTTGAAGTTCTTCACAAGACCACAGAGGACATCAGCAGTGCACTCACTTCTCAGGGTTCTTAGAACAGAAAACAAGACAAGCGTAATACAAATACTAAACGGTGTATGTTATCCTGGGAAAAGTTTGTACTACAAACCATTATATTGACCATGCTTAAGTGGAAAGGCTGGCTTGCAGCTATATTTGGTTGCTCTGTTTGCTGGCAAAGTAATATCCCACAGCTGAAAGTGATTCGAGGCACGTTGATAATTCTACATATTTTAAATGAGATAATGGGCATCATGGCTCTTAATAGCATGGGGAGTATTTCTGAGAACATTTCTGAAAAGTGTGCTCAGTTATAATAGATGAGATGACCAACTTCTCTGACAGAAGGGCAAGTGACTATATTACTGCGATGTATACGTGATGATTTAAATGTTCACATGTGTACTTTGGTGGAAATTGTGGTAACAGTGCTTAAAGATGTGTTGTCACATTTGAATGTGGGAACTGGGAACTGTTGTAGGCAATGCTGTCATGGTGTCTTAACAAACTATATAACGCCTATGATGATCAGGCTGCAAAAGGAAGAAATGGGAGCTACACACATTTATGATCTGAGCATGGTACCCCTGAAGCTGTTTGTGAACTTACAAATGTAATTTAAAAAATTATCCAAGCGAAATGTATTGCAGTGCATGACATGGGAAACATTAGCTGTCTGAGGAGGTTGTATGGAGGGGTTGTCCAACAAGATGCACTCCTCATGCAGAAGCATTAGCTTTATTGTCTGATGACTGCTTTGTATTACATGTGATGATGAGTGAAAGGGGTTAAACTGTGAGCTTGGCTGGTGGCAGAGTCCATTGAATGGAAGAGTTTGACTTCATCTTTTGTGTCAAAGAGGAAAATATCTCAAAAATTCTTCATGGATCCAACATGTCTTTTGCAGAACTATGACATGTTTAAAACTCATGATCCGCTTTTATCCATGTAATCAAATGAAAATTAGAATTTTTTCTGGGACAAATCCACTGGAAACAAAAAGTTTGCAGCTACACTCTGATTAACAGCACTTTTCTGAATTGCTTATTTGCTAATACCAGTGTTGAGTTCTGGGAACTCCAAATGCGTAATAATGCAAGTACAATTTAGGACAGGTCAGACAGAAGCTTTATTAACTATGATCATAGTTAATGATGTGAGGAAGTGGGGAGTTGGAAACAATCACTGTTAGCTTTTACTTGAAAGGAATGTTCTTCTTTTTAGTTAGTTAAAATTCTTAGCCATAACTCTCAAATCTTAAATATTAATAATTTTACTGCCATACCAGCAATGGGTGCCATATATCACCATGCTTATAGAGCAGCAGTAGCAGAACTGCTTTGAAGTTTTATGTCAAGATACCACAGTAAAGACAAGTTAAAATTTGTCCTTTATTTCACTCAGTCATCTTGAAAAGAAGGAGATATATATATATATATTTGTGTCTGTATTTGTTAGGGACTGCATGATTGAAGGAAAGAATTCTGTACAGGAGCAGAAGCTTTTCAGTCCACTTTATTAAGAGGGAGCACCACATTTGGTGGTGGTATAAACGTGCCCTAGATTTACACTACTAGTATCCCCCTCCTTACTTGACTTGCCCAGTTACTTACTGTCTTGGTCACTGGTCATCATCCTACCTATTTTTCGGAGGTTATTCTCCAACTGAGACCTATTTGTCTCCTTGCATTCAGACACAGTCTATGCCCTTTAGATCGTAATATTGCCTTTATTGACCACCTGCATGGTGATAGGTCTTGCTTAGTCTCTCATCACTGAAGCGTGATTCTATCCAAGCTCAACGACTGCAGCCTTCTCTGGCTGGTATCCACCCAGAATGCTGCTTGCAGAGGTCACTTTCCTGGAGCAGTGCTTTGAACAATTTAATCCTCTCTTAACAACTCTCCACTGACTCTTGCCTCTCAAACTTCAAATATGAGAGGCTCATTTTCTCTTCCAAAACCCTTCAGAAAATGTTGCTTTTAGTATTGAGAAGTGTTCATCACCTCTGATGAGCTTCTGGAACCAGCCTCTGCCACCTATTGATTGATTACTTACAGTCTCCTGTGCTCCCTTTGGCACTTGGCAAATGCCTCCCATAAAACATCTATGCCACCACCTCATTATCCCCTTTCAAATGACTCATTAATGCTGTTGACTGATTTATTCAAATGTAAGAATTATTAGATCAAGTCTTCAGAGGTCAAACTTGTTGATCCAAAGATCCCTTTTGGTCCTAAATGCTATGAATCTCAAAGATTTCTGAGTTTTATTTGATCTTTGTGCTGAGTGCTGTTTTATTCCATACCTGCCGTGTAAGTAGCTGGATATACTTGTCATGTTTCACTTTGGTGTATCATGCTTCCAAAAGTGTTCTTGTTTTCTATAAAACAGAGGTATTTAATGAGCCTTTTATGTATTTTTCACATAATTAATGTGACAACTAATGAAATAGCCTCTTCAGAATCCTCCTGCTCCTCTGACTGCTTTTACTGCCTAACAGTCTAGGCAGCATCTTCACATTTGGCTACTACAGACCAAATTAATACACAGACAAAACTGTTATTGATAGTGCTGTACATTAGACGGCAGAGCGTGATCCCAGTGACAAATAATCAAACATCATCACATGGGCTTTTAACTTTTCGATTACTTCCAGAATTCCCTTTCAAAGGCAAAGGTGCAGTAACAAGGGGAAGCTGTGTTTCCTAGTGACTGATCTTACGTTCACTTCCACTCTTCTGTTAAACTAAAAGTAATAGAATAAAGTTACTAATGTACTTTTCATTGATATTCTGACCATAACTCCCTCTGCTTTGAATCCCTAACTTAATTTCACTTTTAAAATACTATGTATGAAATATTCTTTTGTCTTGTTTGCCTGTTCATAACTGGTGTTTCTTCTGTGCTGTTGTCCTTATTCCCAACAGTCTATGAGAGGAGAGAACCATGATCAAGTGACAGTAGTTTATCAAGTTACTGTTTGTTATCTGAGATGCGCTAACTGCCTGTATCCCTGTTCTTAGACCCAGCTGAGACGTTATGTGACTTAATTTAGCTTATATCAAAAAGAATTAAATGGCATCATCTTGCATTTTTCATGATCCCAAGACTGATTGCATGGGCAACCCCACAGACATTTGGTGACCTGTTAATGGCAATAATTTGTCAGAGAATCAAACAGGTTAGAATCCCTGAGATCAGTCATGGAATCAGATTGGCCAGAAGGGCTGTCTAGAGGTCTCTAGACCAAAGCACGGCTCAAAGCAGGTCCAGTGATATAGCTGGTCACCCAGGGCCATGTCTAGTTTGAGTATGTCCAGAGATGGAGATTCCACCGTATGAAGTGGAACTTCACTGAAGTTAAATATTGAAAAAATGTAATAAAAATCAATAAAAATTTGTAATGGGCAATATTACATTGCTTTTCAAGCATGGTAAAGGAGTAAACCTTGCTAGGTTTCTTTCAGTGCTTGAAAATATTCTTTGTTATTGTTCCAAGTAGTAAAAAAATGTAAGAAATAGCTAATAACTTTTTGGGGTTGAAGAGGAAATAATTCGGTTTTTGTTTAGAATCATGGAATCACAGTAATACCTTTAGCACAGGCTTAAAAATGCAGTGATTAGGGATGTATTCATAATGAAATTTGCTTAGTGAGTGTCACGTACGTTACAAGTAAAGACAGTAAATTTTTATGTGTTAAACATGATTAAAATTTTAATTTATACAAGGAAATGATTGGATATATTACGTGACATTCATTTTCTTTTCATGTCTCTGGGAGCAAAACAGTTTTGGGCACACTTGTTAATAGTCATATGATTTGATTTTGGTTTACATGCTAATTTCTGCCCTCCTCTTTTAGACATTAACTTTGGCTTTCCTGTCCTCTCAAAACATCCACTGATGTTTGCTGAAGAATTGCATACCCATGGAATATACTGCTGGGCTCAAGTATTTCAGAATAATTGTACTGTTAGTCATACTGATAATGACTAACTTATGCTGAATTTCCATGTGATTGCAGCAATACTGAAATGTTAAGAGCTAGGTTTGTTGATGTATTTTCTCTTGGGAGGCTCATCTCAAATACTTATAATTTTTTTTTTTAAATTTCTAATTTACAGAGGAGTATTAATCAAATTATTGGACTTGGCATTTAAACTCTATGAGCTGCAGAGGTCTTCAGAGAAACTTCTGTTTCAGCAGGAGCAACAAAATGATTTTTCATCTCTGTAGGGCTAACTATAGCCTATGATGAATTATAAACTAGATCACAGGCTTCTAATATTTTACTATCTGGACAGTGACCCAGAATAACCTCTTTCTGTGGCTATAAAAGTGATTAATTTTCATGGCTCATTCATCCCTAGAAATATGTTCAGCTGAGATGACCAGTCTCTGTAATGAGGGTGATTTTGAGTTACAGATTTCTGAAGTTCACAGAGAACATATCTATTCACAAATCAATTATTTGTAACCAGTTTCAGTTCTTACCGTGGCATTTATATGCACACATGCTAATTATATGGTCACTCATATTTTTGGTTCAGTGATTATGCTAATAATTCAATTTTTTTTTTATACTAGCAACAGTTCTCATTTAAATTTTAAAATGCTTTAAATTGGTAATTTTAAATTATCTATATTAGGGTTGAAGTTAAGGCTTGAAAATTACATGCTTATTAGCATGTGTTGTCTAAAAATTAGTGCACGGTCATAACTTGGGGGAGTTGTTATAATGCTGGCGTTTCCCTAAATGTCAAATGCTTTAAATGTCTGACATTTAGAAACTGTGAAGGAAAGAGGAATGGTAAAATATGCAACCATAGAGCTGATAATTGAAAGCTGGCCTTAAAAAGTCAGGTCTATAGGGCTGCCACCCTGGTCACAGATGCAGGAGGTGTGTGATTAAGTATCTGAACCTGTGAAGATTTATAAGAGCAATCATTATTCACAGCAGTCATATGAATAAAAAATAGCACTAGAAAGAAGGATTCAGGATCAGGAGGAAAAGGGTGATGAGCAGAGCTGGTGGTTCATCGTGATTTCATTTACACGACTATACATCTATAACTGCTCGATGTCACTTCTACATATTTGGGTTCAATGTCTGACTGGTATTTGATTATCGCACAGTTCTGGTAGGAAAAACCGGGGTGATACAGTGACAGTGTAAACAGCGCAGCTGTACAGCTGCTGTACACACGTACAACTGTACATCCTGTAGCTGCGAACACTGGGCTGCCTTGGCTTGCCCTAATGGAGCAGTAAATATATGCCCAGTAAATATATAGTCAGTGTTTCTATTACAATAGAGCATAGACAGAGTTCTTGCATGCAGGGTGTATTTAGGGTCCTTCAGAGATCTCCATCTCTTGCCTTTAAGAGGAATGAATATTCAAGGAATTCCGGAGATGAAACAGTTGCAAGAATGATGCTTGATTATGATGAAGCTCCTATCCTTCAGTCTGATGGCTTGCGGTGTAATTTTATCTGCTCATTCTGTTAAAAATTGCTCACTGGGGAAATCACAACCACTAAAAGCGTTTGGGGATTTCAAGCCTGGTAGAATGATTTTTCTCTCTCTGGCAGGGGAGGAAATATAGTGCTTCTTCCCGGGATTGAGAGGGAAGGGGGGTGGGGCAAAAGCCATCGGAAGTGGTTCTCCTGGGAGCCTTCCCTGGGGAAAGCACCACTTCTGAATCTAGAGTAATGCTGTTCCAGTGCCTTTGTGCAAAATTAGTCCATACTGATAGCTTAACACTCTGTAACAAACTCATTCACAGCACTGAAGAATCTAGATTTGCCTTTGTATCTTTGTCACTTCGTTGAGCTTTGTTTTTACCAATCTTGCTACAAAGGCTGCTATAACCCCATTCGGTTTCAGCTGATCCCAGGAGAGCTGCTATACATGCCAATAACCATGACAGAAATGGCCCGAACAGAAGCTATAAAAGTCCTCTGTCCTTGTTTATGGATGCAATGACTGATACATTTCTTCTTTCCATCTTTTTCTTTCCAAACCTCTGTGGCACAGCCATGGTTTATAGAGCATGATACAGGACAGAAGATAGCGAAGTGGCCAGATGAAGAAGTACAATGTCGACCAATTGCAACATGAGAGGTTTCTTCATTCCTGTATGGTGGATATTGTATGAAAAAAGTAAATGTACCTTTGCTTATTTCCTTGCAACTGTAACGTTCCTGTAGCAGAGATGCTCCAAGCCATGAACTGTAGGCATTCTGGCTTAAGTATTTCTTTCTCTTAGATGTGCTTGAGTAATTCTCTAGATGTTCATTGTCAGCTTGAGACCAGCCTGTTTTTCCATTATTACCTTGTGTGCTAAGCAGGACAAGTTGTGAGTACAGAAGCTGGGAAACTCTGAGCTGCCGACACAGGTTAGATCTGTATCCATCCTAAGCAGTGAATCCCATGACAGGACCTTGAAGTTGTTATTGCTGCTGCTCTTAAAATTCAGATAGGTGTGTTGCAGAAGAATACATTTCTTGGGGGTTATAATCTTTGTAATGTTTTTTTCTGAAGTCTTTTGGTATCAGAGAAGCTTTTGGGGAAATTTGGGATAAAATAGGTTGAGCAGCATTAGCTTCTCTTGATGTACGCCAAGCCAGTTCTCAGTGACATACTGATGCCACGTTTATCTATGACAAGTTTCAAAAATGGTTAGGCTGTGGTTTTATCTGTTTACTGAGTACACACAAGACAGGGTGTTCTGGATCCACTGTCTGGCAACCATGAGGCATGTATGCTGGTCTGAAAGGCACCCCAATTATGACTGTAATTAGCTGCTTCAAATGGGTGCTTGGAAATGTGACAAGTGTAGTGAGACAAGAAGATATAGTAAGTGCATTATTAAGCAAAGCAGTCAGTTAGAGAGCACATGGTCAACCCTGATAGTAGGTGGCTGATAATAGGAAAATGGATGGTATGATATAAAGAATCAATAAATTCATATACAATATGAGCTGGACTGCACAGTTGTTGAACTCAGGCTGCTGGATTGTTCCACCTCTGTCTGCATTTTGATTCCCAACATGCCATGCTTTCTGAGTATTCTTCTTTAAGTGATGAATCTGGTTTTAAGTTTAGTCTTAGTCTTTTAAGTTTAGTTTCAGGATGAATTTGGATCTGTGGCTAGTGAAAGAGGAAAATTCTGCACCTCTCAGTAGCTAGACAAGTGTTGGTAAGAGCCCTGCTTAGGACAGAAAGACATCTAACAACCAGTAACTGACTCAGTATATTTTCATTTTTCTGGAATGTGTTTCCTTGATTTTTATTTTTCCGGTGTCTGTCTTTGTTTGTTTTTTTTTTTTTTTTTTCTAAGTGCATCCTTCTGGACATGTATATGAAAGAACAAGAATGTAATACAAATCATCGCTACCCTTGATATAAATGGTTAAAACACACTTGCATCCATTTTCAGAAAACAAATGTTGTCCACTGAAGAGAAACCTCCGAGGACGCACCCACTGACTCGTACTATTTATGAGATATATATTATTTATTTGACCTAAATATTCTTGTATGGCTTCCCATCTTGTAAAAACAAGTACAAGAGATTGTACGGCCAGTGTATTGACAAGCTGCCTGGAACGACTCATCTAAACCATAGGAGCACTCTGCTATTACTTTTATTTTTTCTCTGTAGCTGCCGTGATTCAGTTGTGTATCCGTTCCACAAACTGGCTTCGTTGGTCTTTTTTTTTCAGTGCTTTGACATTTCATTGCCTGTGCAGTATGTAAACTATGGTTACCAGAGTTAAGCAGTGTTTGGAATATATTTATTTTAAAGCATTTCAGTTCCTCTTTAAATTAGTAGATATATGAGCAGGCTAATTAGAAGTGAGTCAATCTGAATTTATTTCAGAATGAATACAAATGTTGAAAAACAGCCAGGTTTGGAAAAGAAAAGAATCTTCCTCATTGATTTCTCAGCTGTACTACAGCATACAAAAACAAGCCCAGCAGAAACCAGAACTTTATCTGAAATCATGGTTGATTACTTTGGATGTTGTCAAACCGTTGGAAAAGTGAAATAAATAAAACCACTCACTATGTTAAACCCAAACCACTTTGGCTGCAACTTGGTTTCCAAAATGTGGAATACATTTAATACTAGTTTGAATAGACCTATGGTTTGACCACCGCATTTCTGTCTGTTCTAAACACCTGTTTTCATTTAGCTGTACAAGATGGACCAAAATTCTGCACTAGCTTTACACTCCAAACCACTCCACTGAAATCAGCGATAGCAGTTGATTTTGAACACAGTCCACAGTATCACACTTCATTTCTTCTGGAAAAACAATATTATGGGAAAACTACAGTGTAACTAGCCAAACTGATGGGAATTTTATAAGATGACTGTAACACGGTTAAAACCCAACTGTGGTCTTGTGGCTTCATTCTCTCCTTTCTCTTTGGATGCTAGCTCACTTTCTCCTGCCCTTGTGTTACTTGAAAGCTGCCACATTTCATGCAGAAGCTCCAGAAAAGATTTGTGATGGGGGAGTATTTTACAGAAATAGAAGCAAATTGAAGGAAAACAAGTAAAATTATGTTTAACAAACAAACCAGATGGTTCCTTAAATATGAGATATTAGTTGATTGGTACATTTTAGTCCAAAAATCCATGCTGTTTTGTTACCTTACTTTTTAATTTTCTGTTCTAGCGGATTCAAAAGAAAAAACAGCTGCATGATCCATCTATATGTTTGATGACTTGCTGCATGCATTTTTGAGAAGTTGATTGTAGTATTCAACCTTGTCACTAGTTTTACCATTTTTATATGTAATAATTTTCTGATACATCATTGTACCTATCAGGCATTTTCAAACAAGCTACTTTGGTCTGCATCTATAATAGCTGTGTTATAGAATTAGTGATTGATTAAACTTATTTCATCAAATCCATCGAAAGAAATTTTTAGCAAATGCCTACTTCAGTGTCTTGTCCACTATTTTATGTTACTCAGTAGTTAAGATGTGGGCTTGGCTTTTGAGAAATATAAGCTCAAAATCACATTTTGCTGCATGCTTTCTTTGTAATCTAAGTCAGTCCCCACGAGAGGGAACAAAGTTAGTGTTTTGTATTCTCCAGTCATCCAGTTTCTCTCAGTACCTAGTTTAGGATTAGATAATCCCTGAGAGTAATTTCAGTTTACTTATTTTAGGATGGACTAGTCACCCTTTGAAAGTGCTTGCTTCTCTTTCTCTTCATGATGGATGATGCCCGGGTTACTTTTTTTAGTCAAAGTGACTTAAAGTCCAATGAGGTGAACCTCAGTCTTTCAGTGTTTCAGCTCCTCCTCTCTAAAGTAGACACAGCAGCATTACCATGCCTCAGGTGGCTGCCATAAGGATGTTAACAACTATGAGATATTAATGAATCATAATAGAAGTTATATGAATATAAAGATCTATCTCATGGAAAAAGGAGAGCTTCTATCTCTGTCTAATTGAGACTTCCTTGTACTTTTGCATTTTACCAAAGATATGATTGCTACAATCTGATATGAGGAAGTTTTTTACATACAGAATATTGGAAATATCCATTTTTACATGTTGATATAGGAAAGCTTTTTACAGACTTATTTAAAAACCAAAATGTAAAGGTATATATTTTACTAAGACTTCTAAAGAAAGGACAGACCCTTAAACTGTCTTACTGCACCTTAAAAAAATATTCAGCAATTTATCTTACAGCCATGCCTATGAAGAGTCCCAGTATGAGAGGACACAGCAAAGAGGGATTTGAGACTTGCTAAATATGGAGGTTTTGTTCATGACTGTGGACTTTGAAGGGCATCTGTGTTCTGGAGTGACATTTCCAGCAGTGAATGTAGTAAAACATGGGCAGCTTGAATGGATCATGATGACCTCATGTCACCTTGCAACAAAGATAGGAAGCTGCATAATCAAAAAGTATGTTAAGCTGCAGGGAAGTATTTCAGAAAATTTTCCTAAGTTTATCTGATCACTTTTTTTTCTTTTTTTTTGTAAGAGACTGCATGGAAGAAGACTCAATGAAATGTCTCAGTATGAATCATCATAGCCAAGGAAAATAATGCATGAAATGGCAAAACTGATGGTAACCTCTCAAGTGCCTCTAATGGGCTGTGTTGCTGTTCCATATAATTTTCTCTTCGTGCGTGTGGGAGTGGATCTGTGGTAAAGCCGGGCTGTCTGAAGCCGGTTCTTCCTCAAAGTGAATAGTCCAGGCTGTGTGTAGGGGGTAAATATTGGTGTGGTGTGCTTCACGGGTGAGTGTGCTCCTGCATATGGT
>NW_009647838.1:34554-71977 GCF_000708025.1 Charadrius vociferus
CCTTGCTCTATTTGTCTTGTTGCAGCTCAACAGCTGATAAGTTTAGCATTAATGTACAGCCATAACTCCCCATGGAGCAGATATTTAAGGCCAGTATTTCAATATCAGAATCCCATAGGCACAAATTAAAACAAATCTCTCCTTGCAAGGTTTACAGCTCTCTTTCTGCTTAGCAAGAGCCAGACATTGTTTCCTGGAATGTCAGTATTGCTGCAGCTCAGTAATGGATGTCACGCTAATTAAAGAAAGCAGAGGAGACAAAAGCATTCCTGTTGTAACTTTAGCAAAGCTGCGGCAAATGTGGATTTGATGCTAGTGTTGCATTTTAGATACCTGCACAGAGTAATACTTGTATCTGTGCCAGTAGTTTGTAGAGCAGATTACTTCTCTTTCTTGTACTCTCTTTTGTGTACTCTTTTTTGGTGTACTCTCTTTTGTACTAGGCACCTATTGGCAATGTCAGAAGCATTTAGCTACTTTTTCCATGGAGCAAGCTGTGTTACTCAGGGGAAACACATTTTATTTCATGTGCATTTTCTTACAGAGCAAGCTGCTCTTTTGTCTTTACAATGAGAGTGATAGAAGTTCTGAAAAACTTTAAGTTAGAGCCATGGTTCATAAGAACAGTAATGGAAATCTGTGATACGAACAGGACAGAATAAATGAGAAAGATAAGGCTGTATGTCCTCACTAATCAAAAGGAAATGGTAAGTACTGCAACATTTCCTGAAGGGAGCATTCCATTTCTTTATAGCTAGCTACAAACCCCTTTTTGAAACAACCAGGACTTTGAGAGAGGACCCTGACCCAACTAGCTTCTCATGTTCTGCAGCAGTGACCTGGAGCTGTCAAGATGTAAACTGCACTTCAGAAAGTGCCAATAGCTCTGCATGAAAAATGTAAACACGTATCACAACATTGCCGTAAGGGAAAATTCACCCATTCCTTCGAGTCTGGAGGCACTTTGTTTCATCCCCTCCCTTTATTCTGTTTTGAACAGGTCCCCTGTGAAGTGCTGCCCTAGAAATCAAACCCAGCAACAAATGATTATTTTTTTTATTTTTAAGGTTGTTGGGATTCAGTGCCTTGGATGGGCATGTGCAAGATCGGGAGATTAAACATAGCAGTCATGGTTATTTTCCTGATTATGCAGCTTCTGTAGGTTACATTGTTGAGCTGGATAGGGAGTAAGTAATTGGGATTTACTTGGCTGTGCCAACAGCCAATGCTGAGTGAAACTCTTGGATAGAGTCAGGTTCTAGGAAGCTGCTGTGTTTTCCTCACTGGCCTTTTTCAACCCCTGTCCAAACAGTCAGATTGCTTTAGAATTGAGGTCAAAGTTAAAAGAAATGGTTACTTCCTCCATACATCAAAGACTTCCAGACAGAGGGAAGGAGAAATTCCTCCCTGCAAATGTAATGTGGAAGTATAAAAGAGAGAAAATACTAATAGCTTAAGCTCTTCTTTAGATGAGAGGGTTACAAATATTCTGCTTTCTTACTTGGCACCTTGGCTGTATGATGCACACTTGACTGGGAGAGATGGAGCAAAGACAGGTGGTTCCCCAGTTACTTTATGCTGACGTAATTACCTGTGTGGACGTACTTAAATATATATCTGTGTAGACATACCATCGTGTGTGGCATACAAAGACACTCTTCTCCTCACTAGAGAAGGAACCAAAATCTCCAGTCTTCGCACACAGTTCCCTTCCTGCCATATTCTGCACACCCAAAGTAGGCACTGTCCCAGTCCAGCCCTGTGCAGCTGCATGGGGTCCTACTTGCGGTGAGCAGCTGGCTGTGGGTTCAATGCTGTGTTCTCTGTAGAGAGATTACAGGGTTAAATATTTTGTTCACTTCAACATTACTGTAGTGTTTTTCAGATTGCCTTCTGGCTGGTGTCCTTACAGGTTGTCACAGCATGCTTATTACAGCATTGCAGGGAGCTGTCACTACTACAAAGCAAAAGCAAGCCCGTCTGGTGTTACCTACCAAGAGGTCAATGCTTTACTGATTAATGCAGGAAAGATGTATTGATGTGCAAATAAAAGCATTCAGCACTGTCTGTATTTGTAGAAATGGTTAATTGTGCCATGAATAAAAATCTTGAATACATAAAAAGCTGGAGTAGCGGCCTCTGTTTTCTTTAGGTAACTGAGTTCAGCTGATTCAGGTGAAAATTGCACTGGGCTTAGGTCCTGTTATTATCACTCTACTGCTAACTTCATTAATACCTCAGTGCTGGCAGGTGTCATTTTGTGCTAGTTACTACACAAAGATGTAGCACAGAGCTTACCCGTGAAGACAGTGGAAGGCACAACAGATGGATGGGAGGGGGAAAAAAACCCAAAACAGATGAGCCAGCAAACAGCTGGTGTATGTAAGGAGCAATGAGATGACAGTGCAGCAGGTTTTTATAACCCTGCTCATTAGTTGGGCACATGTAGCTGTATACTAGATATGCTCAGGTAGACTACATAGTAAAGCTCAGTCTTGAGGAATTTAAGACTTGGCTTGGTGAGGGAGGACTTGTGTTACATATGAAGGGCAGAATCTGAGAAAGATCTGACAGGAGGTCTTACAGGCGGATTTTACCCTGTGAGTTCCTGAGAGGTATTAGGGTAGCAAGGAGGCAGTGAGCGTAACCTCCGGTTTAGGTGGTCAGGAACGTTACCCTCACTCACTATTGGCCTTTTGCAATAGGACAAAGCTGGGTCATCAAGCTGGCACCTTTCAGTCTTCTGTTTTAATGTTTAATTAATTCCATAAATATTTCATATGGAGATTCATTACACAGCTTAACTCTAAGTTGGAGTTACTTTTTTTTCAATCTTTTTTTCCCCCACAGTTAGTGCTTATGTGTCTTTTCCTAGTAGTAGCGTGTTCTGGAGCAAAGTGCATCTATCTCCTTTTAACTAAACAGCAGCCCGTGAGACAGTGTTATGCAGCGAAGGCAAAAAGGGAAAAGTGAGAACAAGGGGATTATGAAGAAAACACATTAAGACCCTTTTCCTATATCCAAGTCCTAAAATGAAGAGATGTTCCTCTTTTGTTCAGCCGATCAAGTGAAAATTCCTGAGGAGTAAGAAGCAAACAATTCTCATCATAGATGAACTGTGAATTGTATTTGCAAATAACATTTTTAATTATGCTTGGTATATCTGAACTCCATGCTGGTGGAAGCCCAATGCGAGAGCCTGTAAACTGGAAACCAATCAGTTCAACGTTCATCGGGTGTTTATTGTCTGTTGTTTCAGGTTACATTGGTAGTTTGTTTAACCATTCTCTAACAGTAAAAGGAAGAGGTCAGAATGTTGCTGATTCATACTTTTAAATGTACAGATTTTAAGGATGCGGTTCTTGACACATTGCAGAGACTGTTGGTGATGTGACCACTGCAAAGTCTGCAGCCCCAAATGTTTGAAAGCATGACCTGCATGTCTAAAACACATGAGAATAGCCTGCGTGATATAGGGTGGGTTTTTGTTTGTTTTATTTAGTAATAAATTGAGGTTGTCTTATTTGCCACCTGTCTTTGAGCCATTAGGATTCACAGGAACACACAGCCCACGTTTGTAACATATTTGCTGGGGCTTCCACATACAGCATTGAAGCTGGAAGTGCTGAAATTGTCTTTGGTGAAGACTCTAAAAATCTCTAGCTATTTAAGTGTGTAACTGTCGCTATTTTCCATGGTGGATACATGACCAAGAATTCTGAGCCCAAATACCGTTATTGTAAAGGTGATGAACTGAGGCGGAGAGATCAAGACCATCCTCCCTTTCCTTTTCCTTATTAACTGTAGTTATGACTGTAAGATGTATGATGCAGAGAGGACTGTCTTCATCTATATTGCACTGTGTATAATACAATGCCACCAGGATATAAATAATAAACAATGATGATATACAAATTTAGATAGCTAAGTAGCTGCCTCTGCCTTTGTTGCTTTGAGTATTTGAGATCTTCTCTTTAGCAGGGGAATAAGGCAGACGTAAAAATTGCAGCTTTCTTTTTGAAAGGAAGCTTTGTACCTTATGTTTGAAAGATACTGTGATTATTAAGACCCCAAGAGAAATTAAATTGTGCATGGCTCAATTTGAAAAATTGCTTCTTTAGGCAACCAGAGTGCCAGTGCCAATTCCAGAAATTTTGTTGGTGTTAGGGGAAGGCAGGCAAACAAACAGAAAACTCCAACTTATATTTGTGAGAAACCCAGGAGACAAAAAAAAAAAAAAAAAGGAAAACAACCTAAATCTCAGAAATGCAGAAGATCCGTGAGCTGCAACAGAAACAGCCTATTTAAAGGGATCACATTTTATAAATAACCCAGCAAATTCTGCAGTGTGTGTCTTTCCCCATCTATTGTCCCCACGGGGCTTTGCTAGGTTTAATCTCTGCTGTTGTATGTAGGCAACTTGAGTAAGACAGTGCCGGTGTTTCTGTTGAAATCCATGTGACCTGCCAGCCAGTAAGGTCCAGCATTTTTAAGAAAGCAGGACAGTTTAATTTCTGAAAGGCATGTCCAAATCACTTAAAACATCACAGTGAAAAAATCCAATGCTTTCATCCAAACAGCTAAATAATAAAGGCAAAATGCTCGACCTTGAGCTGGATGTCATTCAGTGCAGATTTGTTGAACTCTTGTGCTGGTTACCAGGATAAATAAAGACGTAATGCATGTTTCTGTTTATGTCTCTGGTTTTGTTTGGATATCTCTAATTTCCCCCCCCCCCCGAGGAGTTCTTCTCTGACCCAAACATTTTTATAATGCAAGAAAATATCTGCAATAGTTATTTTCTTGCTGAAAAAAACTATTTCCTTATTACTGGAAGTATTAACTAGATATATATGGTGCACAGGCTCTCAGTATATGGGAACTGTAAGTACATAATACTGTAAGCTTTGAAATAAGCTGATTTGAAACACTGAGTAGTTGTAGAAAGAGCGGTAAAATAATTTTCAGCTTTAGTCTTGAAATTAATTAACAGTTTGTTCTCGCAGAAGATACTTCATTGAAATTTCTTTTCAGTGTGTTTCTAAATTTCCTATTTTACTGTACCAGTCTTCAAAGAAGAGGAAAAAAAAAAAGAGGACAAGCAAGGTTTGTTTTCCTCTACCTCCCCAATATCTTTATGCTTTTATTGGGAGTGAGCTGAGGGTCCTGTTTGACATGACAGCTTTTTCTCTTATATTGAGTCAGAACCCTCAGAACCACAATCACACCATCAGCTATTATCTTCCAGCCTCTGAACCCTCGCTGTCCCTGCTGCACTGAGAGGCATCTGCGTAATTTTTCTCTGTGTACTCCCATCTTTCCCACCTCTGCCCACCCACTAAATCACAGCTGATGTTTCCCTCCCACTCCATGGGTGCTTCCCTAGGCCCTCTGCCAACCAGCGCCTGCCAGACCCACGCCTGCATACACACTGCCAGGCTGTCCTCCAGACAGGAGGGAAGTGGGAAATTGTAGAAACAAGCTTCCAGCCATCCACAGGCTGTGTCTACACAGCGCCCGTCAAATCAGCCAGCAAAATACTACGGGCCCAGGCAGGATGAAAGTGGAGAAGAAATGACCCCCTATCAGCTGATGTGCACTAACTGTGTAGATACTCTGTCTGTGGCAAAAGCAAATCACAGAATCACAAATCTTTCCTTGCAGACATCTAACAGCATTGGTGCAGACAGCCATTGCAGGGCAGCTGACACATGGCAACTTGTCACCCCACGGTAACTTGTCTGTGTGCCTGAGGTTTCTCATTTTTGGCTGTGTTGCTAAGGTACATGCAATGTTTCCAACAGCCAGGGTAGGAGAGTGATGTTTGTATCCAAAAACATGTCCTGAAAACACAGTCTCTCAGAGAACTGCAGCTAGAAACCCGCCGTATAAATTTATTATTTTGATTCCCCATTAATGAACTGCAAGGGGAGTTTATGTGGGGTATCTGTCCTGGTACAGGAAAGTAGGGACAAAGCAGACAAGTGGGACATAAGCCATTTCAGGGCAGGCTGTGCAAGGCAGCAGCTGTGCTGGGGAAGGGGGTATGCCCGACCTCTACGATGGAGTGGGAATGAGGGAGCGATAAAGCACCACAGGCTCTGGGGTCATCCCTGCTCTTCAGCACGCTCCATAGCTCAGTGCCAGAGGACTGCGGGAGCAGCACCTTCGCTAACTGAGAGGAATGGAGGATTTCTGGCAGTAAATTCTGAGTGAGATGAGTGATATGTGACTGGTGTGATACTGTCCAGAATCACCAGTCTGCTCTGAGCACAGCACACATATAACTGTGTAACTTACTCTGTCTTTTTTACTCTATACACCATCAGTGTGGCCATGGGTTACTCTTTCCAATGTCAGGCAAAAACGTCCTTAGAAGCAACCAAATGACAAAACCCAAAAAAGTTTATAGCCTTTTTTTTCTGTCTAGGTAATGCACGCACAAAACTATTGCTTGGGCAGTTGGCATGCTTCAGTGCCAAAATAGAAACTTACAGCAGGAGAATGGGAAACAGATGTGAGCAGGGGAGAGTGGAGTCTCCTGTAAGTAGGGCCTACTGTTACTAGAGAAGCTTCCATTCTGTATTGCTGATCTCTTTTTTTTTTTTGGCTGTGTTTCAGATTTGGTATGAAAGGCATGTCAATAATGCGTATTGTTTTAGTTGTTGCTGGGCAATGTTTATACCATTCATGGTCTTCTTTCAGCTTGCCATAGAAGCTGAGAAGGAGCATAGACAGAACAATGGAATGGCCAATGGAACATTCCGTGTCATAGACATTGTGCTCGGGGGTTGGCCGGGGGGCAGGAATCGGCAATCACTGCTTGGGTTGGGCTGAGCAACCAATTCATCAGGTGTTGACAGTGACTTGTGTCTTGTATATTCTTTTACAATTATTATTATTGTTGTTGTTATTTTCCTTTTCTGTTATTGTTCTATTAAACTGTCTTTATCTCAACCCACGAGGTAGTTTTTTTTCCCTTTTCCTCCTTTTCTTCCTCTTCTCCCTACCCTTCTGGAGGAGGGGAAAAGGGAGTGAGAAAGCAGCTGCGTGGTCCTAGTTGCTGCCTGGGGTTAAACCATGACACCATCCCAGCTTTCAGAAATTTTTCACCTTAGATCATTTATGAAACTTTGAGTCTCTCTAGGAAGCTTGAAAGGGATTGATTTCTCTTTCCAGTTCTGTTACGTGGTGCTGAAGTCTTCCGTGACTACCTTGGCACTCGGAACACAACCAGCTCGCTATAGTGAAACACCTGAAGGCCCGATCTTTCCCTCTGGTAACAGAGTATTGAACTGGTATTAGAGATCCCAAAGAGACCTAGTAAACCTGTTTTCAAGTCCTGCCAGAAACATTAACCTGCTGCTCTGTTTCTGAACCCAGAAGAGCAGACTGGTGTCTGCAGGCAATGTACCAATCATATTTGGTTCAGAGTAGGAGTGTGCTTTAGGAGCAATTGTCCCCTTAGCATGCTTTGGTTCACATCAAAAATTGGTCTTGGAGCACAAAGATTGGGTTTCCTTTGAATGTTACTAAACCAAAAGATGCTCTCCAGGAGCACCCCCATGCACTGCTACTGCTAATGGACTGTTTGGGGGGTGGTACGTAAGTGGTATGTAGGTGTTTCACTCTGCAAATCCATTCCTTTTGCTCCTCATTGTGCCACACATAGGCATCACTTTATCATCCGCATAGCCAGTAACAAATCTTCCTAAAGGTACAAAATATAATTTCTTTTCAAGTTAAAACTGCAAAACCAGAGGTTTAGGGAAATACCTTAACTGAAAAGTCTTAACTGAGAAGTCTTATCCACGATTTTTAGTGCAAGTATCCCATTCACTACCACCTTAGGAGAGGAGGAAAGAAAAATAGCACTAATTTTTTGGTAGGAGCTTTGTCATTATTGCCAAAGTACTACAATTTTTTTTCAGGCTTAACTCTGCACTGAGAGGAAGATTAATCAGAAACTTATTGGTGCTTTTCAGAGGCTTAATTAATAGATGCAGACCTCGTGTTAAACGAATATTTAGCATCAGGGATGGGGATGAACCCATGGAACAAATCAAGGAAATAAAGTATAGACTGGATAATTGTCTACCTGAAGATATCCTGAAATCAGCTTATGGTTGTATAGACTCTATGAACTTTACAGATTCACCTTGAAGCCGCGTTATTCAGTCTTGCTAATTTTAGTTAGGTTCCTAGCTCATACCTAACTTGCCAATGAGCTAATTTGTTCTTTTCCCAGTGTCCCAATTAATTTTGCAGTCACCTGGACACTCGGCAGTTATTTCCAAAAGCTGGCAATAAAGTTTGCTGCATTTCATCTTTCATCTTCTTATTTATCTATATTGATATTATTTTGACATATTCTTGTCGTGTAACATACTTTTCTTTGATGTGCTTTGACATGATTTTATGTTTTCCTGAAAGTATCAGGTGCTCCCCATAGATTCCAATTAATGTTGTTTTGAGGTTGAGTTTATAACACAGCTGTTGTGACAATGCTGTCATCTTCAAGGGAAAGTAAATGCAGGTGGCTTCAGCTAAGCAAACATCTACAGCTGCCGTAGTCACCATTTAAAAGGCAGTCTTTGCTCAGTGTGTGCCACTGACATCAACTGTTTCTTGTCCTACATGTAAGAAATGAGAATTATTTTGTGGTTACTGATGGCAAAATTGAAGATTTTCAAGTGGGAATGTTATGTACCAAGGCTGGTTTTTTAAGCAGGTGATCACCGTACTCAAAGAGAAGTTGAAATCAGCTTGGTGTTACGTACAGACACTGTAATGTTTCCAGACCTGCCTTGAAGCCATTTTGATGCAGTGCAGCTATTACTGGTCTAGAGTCTTAGTTCACTGAAGCTCATCTGATGCTGCTTTATAAATGTATTCATTTAGCTTTTGCGATGGTTAAGCTATCAAAGCGCTTCCGCGCAAGCTCTGTTGGAAGCCCGGGAGTGGTCCCATGGAAACCTATCAGATAATTCACAAGTTTAAAGCAATTCACTCCTAAGTGCCTTTGTGGAGTGAAGCCTGAAATCACTTTGATAACATCTATCATTTATTATAAATGTAATCTGTCTTTAACCACTGTGACTTACATACTTAAAAAAATCTCCATTTAAAAGTAATTTTAAGGGCAAGAGACTCTTTATTTCTTTCATAGTGATCCCCTCAAAAATCTTCCACTGCAATAAGTTTGGGAGAATAATTTCTTCTTTGCCAGGAATCACTGGATAAAATAGTCCAGCTTATACACTCAGTGGTTACGCAAGAGGTAAAGCAGGCTAGATGATGCCAGAAGTACCTTCAGGCTCTAAAATCTATTAACCTACTCGATAATCTACAAATAGAACAATTTCTGGAGTGGGAATCTTTCTGTTGTGCATGAGGAAGGAAACGTTAAACTTGGCATCGTTCATTCTGATAGACCCCCTGTTTACACAGTGCCCGCGTGCTTACTACAAAGGAGCAAAAACAAATTAGTGAAGACTGTTAAATGCTAATGTAGTATTATTCAGGCTATCTGTGAGAAAAAGTCTTCTTTAAATTTCATGGTCTGAGTAAATTCCTTCTGCAACAAATGCAGCAATGTGGAATATTCAGAAACGAAGGCAGTAATAATGAAATATCATGGGTTGGGCAGGATGGGGACATTGACAAATGGGAACAATTTGCAACAGTGGTAAAGATTTAGGTAATTGCAGTAGCCTACAGCACTGAGGGTTGGATTCTTCACAGCAAGCCATTCTCGCAGCTGTTTTCAAGGATCTGCTTAGAGCAACAGACTTTAAAATTTTTAGGAAAGGAGGGCAAGAGGCATTATGAATAAGTATGAGTTCATCCCATTAGTTTTAATGAAATCTGATAAAGCTGGAGTGCTTGAATATTCACAGCTTATCTACTGCCAGGCCCCTGTGGGCACTAATACACACTATTAGCCCTGCCTGACCTCCTCTGGGCCTCCCCCCACCCTGCCCATGGCCCAGGACCCCATTCCAGCCCCCTGGGGCTCTCGGTCCCTGCCCTGGCAATGTAGCAGCAGTGCTGGTCTCCAGCTCCCACAGCCCTGCCCAGACATCCCAGGGCAGTGTCTGATGCCAGGTACCCCCACAGGGCCTGACCCTGACCTGCAGGTTGACCTCCCAGCTCAACCCTGGACCTGCCCCATCATGACAAACTTGCCTGATGACCTGGATGCTTGGTTGACCCCAGCTGCTGTCCCCAGGTCTGCCCTGCTTGCCTGCATGAGCGGGTGCCCAGAGGAACTATTTCCACCACTGCAGAACTAGATGATTAAAAGGAAAAATGATCCCAGTGAGCGCATCTACTCAGTCTCGTGTTACCTGAGCGGCCAGTCCATTTCCCAAGCTTTGCTTCCAGGTCTGCTCTGAACATGGGTCTGTGCTAGGCAAAATTCGGCTTCCACAGTGAGTGGGGGGAGACAGGTACCCTCAGAGAGGGCTTAGCCCAGTCCGAGACCCAAATCTGTCTTTGGAGATCTCCTTCCTTCTCCATGGACTGTAGGTTCCTGGCATCCTCCTTGAAGTGCCTACAGTTAGGTCTGGTGAATACAGCTCCAGCATTGGTTTCCGGGTATTTCTAGCAGTAGTTTCCATGCACTGATACGCTGTAATTAGCAAAAGCCTTGCTGACACTTTCTGCCTAGAGATTAGATCACCTTTCTAAAAAAGGGCAGTTTCTAAATTGTGTCCAAATAAACAGCATTAAATACTTCCCTAAGCATCAGTTTTCACAGTAAAAAATTGCTGCAGTGACTACAGAAGATAGTTTTTGTTACCCCAAGGAGGGAGAAGGATCCAGGCAAACACGAAATGGGAAGGAACCTGAGAAACCTCTTTATTCATATTGTCTCTGCTATGAAACATGCTTGCTGCATGGATCTGAAGTGTATTATGCCAAATTTGGAGGTAAAGTAGGTGCCAGTGTAAACTATGTGTGAGTAAGAGAATGACATTTGCAAGGATGGGATTACAGAAAGGCAACTATAAGAAGTTGCCCATACATCATCCTGTAAGAATTTAATTTCTTCTACTTTACCACTGCTGACTGGTTTCTCTTGCTGCCACAATCTTTCTCTTCTGCTCATCAGCATGGCAATCTCTGGCCATCATTTACTCGGAGTCTCTCACTTAGATTACCTCCAAAATTGTCTCAGCAGAGTGCTGATCCAAACCCTGTTCAGGTCAATGGGAACTTTGCCACTACCTTCGTGGAATTTTGGATCAGGCCCGGGTAGCTCCTTGCGGGTGGGCACCACGGGCTCATCACTGTGCTGCCCTTGGAGCTGGTGCAATGCTCCAGGTGAAGGCCAGGACTGTGGCTTTTTTCCAACCCAGCGCCTTATACATAGTGAAACGTGGTGAGAAATGAGGTTCCCATGAAGTGTTGCTATCCTTGCCTAGATTTGGACAGCCCATAAGCCGATGGTTGGCTCCTGATCTGAAGGCTTCAGTTAAAAAAGAAAGAGAAGGAAGGGTCCCGGTGCAAGGGCAAAGACAGGCAAAGCCTCAGTTGTTCTGTGGTGGAGAGCGATGAGAATGGGGATAAAGGAGGATGGAAGGGGAGGGAAGATGCAATATGAAAAAGATAGTTTGATCATTTTAAAATCATCCCATGCCATAATTTTAATCGCAGAGAGAAAATTTTGATGACTTTAGCTCTTTAAATGCTAGACTGTTAATTCTTGTTTCTCTCCTTGCTTTCTTTCCGTTACCCCTGCACTGTTACTGTATCTTCATCAGAGTAGATGGCAAGCAGCTTTGGGTGGCACCTGAGACATTGTGGGAACTGGATGATTGTGGGACTGGCCAAATGCTGGAGGCTCTCTGTCGATGTGAATGCCAAACCACAGCTCAGGGCTGTCTGTACGTGGACCTTTATTGCACTCTAGAGAGCTTTCCAGAGTATTTTTTCATTAGTGAAATGAATATCTTCCACTTTGACATCCTTGGGTTGTGCTCAAAAGATTTTGGCATCATCCAAACCAAAACTGGAAGGCAGACAGTTCCTGCTTAGCATTCAGCCTAGAAATAAAAACACATGGGGAAGTGTGACATGAGGATTCAAATGGCTTTCGTTTGCTAATGCATTCACCCAGTGGCTACAACGCTAAGCTGCTTCCAATCCTTCTCGAACACTATTGTAAATTAAGTGATGCAGCCCTGATTGTGCTGTCAGATATAGCTACCACAAGCTCTTGGAGACTGGTGGGTCTCTGGTGACTTCAGAAGTCTGCTAGTGCTGGATCCGCCTGGTCAGTGAAGCAATGAGCAGGTCTAAAACACAGTCCTGCAAACTGAATTTGAATCAGTCATCCTAGCCTAAGGAGCCTTTCTGCCTGGTGACATGAGGTCTTGGGCAACGTTTGGGAGGTTGGCAGAGGAAGGTAACCACAAGGAGCCCAGATGAAGCAAATGTAACTAGGGATCAGGTAAGTGGAAGGGTTTGATGTAGCCATGGTACTGAGGAAGGTGACTCCATTGTGGTGGGGCTGTTCCCCAGCCACATGGGCCCAGCTGCTGCTTACCCAATGTCTTTGCAGCAGTCTTAGTGTTTCTTTGCCTGCAACAGGGGACAGTGATATAAATTATTAGAGATGCTGAGCATTGAAATTGCTCTTGATTTCTTTATTAAGAAATGGCACTTCGAAAAGCCGCCTGCCTCTGAAAAGACTGCTGAGGGAAGAAATGTGATTGACATGAGAGCTGGGAGATTTGCGTGTGCCGCTCTTGCTTGTACCAGCAGGTACTGGGAGAGATGGGCAGAGGAGCTGGTCCCTTGGAGACTGTTCAGATAACATGAAAAGAAGTGGTTTTGTCAGGTTAGGTTAATGGTTGGACTTGATGATCTTAAAGGTGCCTTCCAACCTCAACAATTCTATGATTCTTTGTAAAGGGAGCCTTGAAAACAGCTTGTTTTTCTCCTCTCTGTGACAGTGCTGGGTGAGGTGGTCTTGCCTTGTATAAGTTCGTGCAGCATTTGTGTGGTTTTTTGGTCCTGTGATCCTTTTACTGGGAAGGTAATTATCCTCTGTCCCAGAGAAAGCTATTGAGGACATACCTGCCATGAGAACAAGCTATCACTACAGGAACCCAGCCGTCCCTGCAGGCTGGTGCCAGCATAGTAACAAAGCTGCATGTTTAAATTATACCGAGGTGGTTAATGAGTTTTCACCTTGTCAGGAGAGCAGTCCAAGGTTAAAGAATGATGTGTCCCAGAAACTAGAGTGAGAAAAACTGAGTTTTGAAAATATACAACCTGCAGGGTGAACTGGTATTTTAAAACAAAACTGTGACAGGATTTTCCTTTTTATGGAAGCAAACTGCAGCATTATAAAAAGCACGAGAGGGGCACTGTGATTCTGAGTGCAGTGTGACAGAACATATTTAACATGTTATTATGTTATCAGTGGAAGTGTTTAATGAGATTTAGTAGATGTTCCCTAAGCTGTCCTGTCATGTTTATATATTCAGACAGGGGCTGTATGAAATGGCCTGTGATTTATTTGGCTGGCAAGCCAGGGCAAAGGGGGATTTCAGTGTTTCATGCTACATCTCATCAAGCAAATCTGGTTTCATTTTTGCTGAGATTATAAATGTTGCAAATGAAGAGAATGGAGCAGATGCAGTTTCTTTAGATTTTGGGAGGCATTTGTATTATCTGCCACTTGGCATTTTGATTGTGAGGGTAACCCTACATATTATCAAAAATGTACATGTTCAGTAGATTAGTAGCCAGTTAATTGGTGAAGGCTGAAAAGAATCATATTTACCCAAAAATAAGGGAGGGGGAAAGATTTCTAAGTATTCATGGAGAAAAAGCTTTTGGCTTTGAATGTAGGGGGGTCCCACCCCTGCTGTGCCGTGGCCTTGAAGCTGTGTTTCCCACATCACTCATCCTTTGCTCACTTGGATCTGAAGCTCCATCCTCTTGTCGCACCCCACGTCCACAGACCAGAACCCCAAAACAATGTCCCCACCATCCTCGTTGCCCGCTTTCCCTATTCTTGATAGCCTCTCATTGGTACTCCCTGGCTCCACCGCCTTAACTGCTTCTGACTCACTTTTCTAAGTCCCTGGAGTGCAGAGCCTGTGGTGGGTGGTGGGCTGGGATTGTCTGCCTCACAGTGGCACAGACTTCTGTTTTCTGTTAATTGGCACTCGCCGCCCGTGTAAAAGCTCTTACTCCCACCACATTCACACTCCTGCTCACCTTATTTCCATATTTATCACAGTCTGGTCCATTTTGGTTTTGTGACAGCCATATTTAAAGCCAGACTCTCCAGCACATGTCTGAATTGCTCATTGAAAGCAAGGCATGAGTAGAGTATAAGATGTATTTTTAGAGCAATATTCCTAGAAACACCTTTAATTGTCTTGAATTTACATAAATCGAGAAGCTTGTCATAAGGAATCATCACCAGATTAAAGTGTGTCTCACGAGAGTCTTCAAGGCTCTGCACAAGACTTAGTATTTTTAGTACTGAACTCGAAGCCAGAATAAAACTTGCAACTCACACAAAGACTGTAGAAAGGCCCATAGAGATGAGGGGGCAGATCTACGGAGCAGTTTGGGGTGCTGGAAAAGTTGACCTTGTTGCACAAAGTTGTATTTAAGCGTAATCAAAGAGATGCTATACATCAGGAAAACATCAATGCTGATAAAAGCTTAAGAATCCCAGTGAGCATGTGGTTGAATATGAAAACCCAGTTTGGCGCTACAGCAAAAATGGCCATGAGATGTTTAAATAAAAGACTGATGGGTTGAAAGGGAATTGAACTCCGTACTTAGCATTAGTAGGGTTGGTACTTGAGGGCTGCACCCGGTTTATACATTCATGTTTTTTAAAAGGAAAAAAAAGAATGATAACAATTTTCAGAGGTTGCAAAAAGGTCACATACTTTTTTTCTGAAGAAAATGCTTTACAGTAAGAAATATGAAGAGCATCTTTAAACCTGGATGGTTACCTGATGATGATCAGTGTCACTTTACTTGTGTAAGTTTATGCTTTGCCTGGTCCAGGACGTCCCAGAGCCTGTGATAAACAAGGGAATGCATACTGGGGCATCCAACAGTTCCTTTTACCCTAAAATCTGTTCCTGCTTGCAGTGATAAAGTCTTGAGGTTATTTTTTAAAAAGTAGTACCAAGTACATGTATAAAGGCCTGAGTTCAGCTGCATGGTCAAGGGGCAGCTTGTTTTAACTCCTTAAAGATCTCTTCTCCACCAAAGATATTGCAATGTCACCTTCAAATGACACAGAGCCTTACATGTCTACATCACCTCCTGCTTTGTAACCAAGTCAGTGGATCTGCTCTGTACAGCTGCCTGAAAGGCAACTCATCTACCCAGCTTAATATTATGCAGAACTCTTGCTATATCTCTTCAGTGTGTATTCATCATCACCTGCGGGGAGGCCCAGAGATGCTTCTCTGCTGCCACAGAAAGAGGGCAGGGTTTGCAATAGGTTGCTCTTCTCTGCCTCTGTACAGCTCCCTGCTGCCTAGTGGGCATCCCAGTATGAGGCATCCAAGTGACCAGACCCACAGAGCTCCAGATTCCACCAGCAGGACCAGGATGCGAAAAGTCAGGCATTGCAATGGCATCCAATGGCAATTTATTGTCAGTGTCCTTTTTCTAGGATCTGGGCATTAGCCTCTTTGTGTTGTAATTCCTCCTCTGTAGAATACTCTGTGAAATAATGGGGGTGCCATAAGGTTAAATATGTTAAAATAATGAAAATATGTTAATTTGTGAACCGTTTGGCTAATCCCATTTGGTGATAGGGACCTTGCCAGTGCCTTAGGCAAACAACTCCCCAGATCTGTGTGGTGCACACAACTGTGAGTCAGTCTAGAGAGATCAGTCAAGAAACAAATCACAGCCATTGTGCCAAACAGAGATGGAAAAACATCCTTCTAGGATCACACTGAAAGCTTTGCCTTTCCCTTCAGAAAATCTTGTTATAGATTTCATGAGTCCAGTAGAGTTACAAAGAAAAAAAGTTCATAGAAGTGGTTGGTAGTGATGAAGCATAGATGTAACACTTCTGATGGAAGGGTGGATAGTCCTGCTGTCTCCTCTTGTTTCTTTCCCTGCAATCATAATTAGTGTACCTTAGTCACTGTCACCAAAGATTCGTGGTCAGACATATGGGGGAAATTGTGTGTGTCACTACTACTTCCTTTAATTGTATCAGAGGCACATTAACGGGCAGTGTCTAGACACTTCTGTCCTACAAGATAGCATTTAAATCCAAATCAGAGAGAAAGTACATAGCTGCTAAAACACAGCCTTTCCTCTCTTGATTCATCTCTGCATTCAGTTTCTGCATGTTAGAGTACATGGAATTTTCTAATTGCTGTTAGTTTACAACATCTTCTTTACTGCATAGTGTTTTATGACGGTGCCTTATGAGTTAGTTATCGGTGACTGCAGAACTGTTGCAACCATTAGTTTTGACAGTACTGTAATCATTTAGTAAAGGCAATCACCTATTGCTTTTATAGTCAATTTTTACTGTTCAGATCACATTTGCACTAGTTTGCAATGTAGTACAGTCATTGCAATCTGCCAGGTTATGCTCGTAGATATAATAATGGCTGTTTACTTTAGTGTCTGAAAGGCAAGCAAGAGGCATCATTTCTCCTTAGTTTCCATTAATATCATAAGCACTTGCACTATACAGTGCCATAGGTTAGGGATACATTGGATTTGCCAGGTAGTGTTTTTGTTTTTCTAATGGGGATGTTCAGAAAGCTTTTTCCTGTGTCTTCAGAGAATAAATCAGAGAAAAGCATGTGACAGAGCTGCATGATTTGCCAAGTGTCCATAGGTGGAGAATCCCAACGGAAACATCAGAAACGTTTCTGGAGACCACTGGCACCTCGCTACACTTTTGGCTGGAGGCATGAGAGCATGGGTTAGATTACCACACATCAGAAAGCTGCTGGTTCCTGAAAGTGAATTCTTCAATCAGTAAAAAATGGGAAAAGTTTTCCCATTGAAATGCAGCAAGCACCGGGAAGTCTCTTCCTACATTTTGTGTATCTTTGTCATGTTCCTCCTGTCTTGCAGGTGTTAGGATGCAATTGCCACAGAGAAAAAGGCTTTCTGTCTTGTTTATTTAGGGAACAAGAAGCAACCGAAGGTGTACTAAACCTCTAAACACAACGAGGCGAAGAATAAGGCATAAATATTCACAGCTGAACATTTTTACTTGAGCCTTATATTGTGTGCACATTAGTAGGAGTGAAACTGGGGGCTGAGTTTTGTATTTTGCAGTATTTCACATTGGCTTGGAATCATAACGTTAGAGTTTTGTGTTTGGCTTGCAGATGGCTCCTCCGCAAAAGGCTTAAACGTATGGGCAGCAGTTCAGTTTCCATATCACTGGAGTCAAAAGCAATTCGTCATTTGGCATTTATTTCAAAAGAAAAAAGCTGGTAAATAAATAGTCACAGGACTTGAGCTTGACTAGTAGATGCAAACTAAATAATATATCTAACACACCAAATTCCATGGCTATTTACAGGTGAAGCCATCTGTTATTTCTAAAGGTTATGCTGTCTATGGCATTCAGCATAATTTAAACAGGTAAGGAGAGATTTGGAAGTGCGTTGCTTTTAAACTTGCAGGAAGATTTCTACTTCACTTGCAGTGAAGTTTGGATTTATGGGAAAGGGAGTGAGTTAAAAATATGTTTTATGCTTATTGATTTGTAATATTCATGCTCAGAATGTGTCCATGGTTTTCAGTGTTCCTATTCCAAATTATTCACATTAAGCATTGAAAATGAAGGTTTAAAGCTCAGTTGGGCTGAAAAACAAGAACTCCATCTCACGAAGAAATGTTGGAGTTCCAAAATCTGGTTTCATTTTCTGTAAAAATGAAACTGCAAACTTTTCAAAAGACATTCACTGGGAACGATGAGATGCATAATGACAAGAGCGTTCTCTCCACGTGTAGGTGTCACTGCTTCTCCGATTCAGGCACAAGCAGGGCTGGGACCTGGGCTTCGCGTCAGCCACATTGATTACTGGTTATTCTGGGCCACCGCTGAGTTCTCTCTGACATGGCACCTACAGGCCATTTCAGTTTTAACACTCATGATGAACAAGCAGCATTGAGATTTTGCAGGTCAGATGAGGTCCTTCTCTCTCTGGCTTTTATTAAAACATCCACCCTTACTTGGACTTCTTGCAGGTTTCTTGAAATAAATGCATTCTGCAAAATCCCTTGGTCTTGCCAAAGTGGAGTTTTCTCCATCGGTTCTTGATTTTGTTCCATGAATATCTGACAGCTTGGATAAACCACTTGTAAAATCTTCCAGCAAGTAACTTCACTTTTTCTCCCCTGGCTTAAGAGAGGGTGTAAGAGAGGTTATGAAGTTACCTATGGAAGATTACTTGCTGGATGCGTGCGGAGGAGCTCCAGAGAAATGGTGGCAAAGTTCCCTGGCTGCCTGCATTCAGATTCCCCAATACAATCTTCCCTGCTGTGACATTTCAAAAAATAGTCAGTGCTGGTTATACAGAGGGTAGGCTACGGACAGTCCTAGCGCTGGTTTGATTCTCTCTGCTGTTTCCTTCTCTGCCAGCTATACCTGCCTCTGGTGCCTCATGTGCACATCCCAGGGCAGGGGCTGCATCATTTTTAACAGCCTGGCCCGAGGACTTCTGCATGCTAATAATGACTTTCACACGAAAATGAAATGTGTTTGGGAGTCTCAGCTTAGTCACACCGCCAAGTTTGTCTGGCTTAAGGGAGGAAGGTTTCCTAGGGTGAGACAGAACCACATGCCTGATTTACATTAAAAATAAAATCCTTATCCCAAAATATCCTGTTGTGTGTCAAGGCTGAAATCTAGATAGACACAGCCTCAAATATTTCACATAACCCCAGTCTTTATAACTGTCCGTTTTACATCCAGCCAGTAGATTTAGGATCAGGAAGGAATTTTTCTCCAGGTCAAACTAGCAAGCACTGTCAATTTTTTGTTTGTTTGTTTGTTTATGGTCTTTTTTAGGGTCATCTCAGCGGTGTTACATAACAGACTCTGTGTTCCTGCAGAAACCTAAGAAACATTATACTCTTAATTTCTTCTGGGTTTTGGGTGGGTTTTATTTTTGCCTTTTTTTGTGCATGCGCATTGTCATTTTTGAGGCTTTTACTCTTTTATATGAAAGTTCTTAAGTTTGTTGGCACATGTTATAGTCTTTTTTTTTTTTATGGCTTGTATTTGTCAGGTGCACCAGAGTGGATGTTATTTATGCTTTGTTGTTATGCTCCTGGGAGTCTCCTTCCCAGATTTGAGCACAAAAATCAATCATTTCATCTGGTCTTTGGCGTCTTGCAATAGCAACAGGCAAATTGTATTTTAGTACACTGGGAAGAGATATTACAACAGCTCTAAGTGTTTTGGGATGACAGCAAGGACAAGTGATAGAGACTGAGGAGGAAGGAAAAAATAGGACCCCCCCCCCATCATTCTGGAGAGGACTTGATGTGATTCATATAATATCCTGAAAAGAGAAATCATGAAGATACCATTATCTTATTATCTATATATATTTCAGATTGACCCAGTGAAAACCTTGCTGAATGTACAGATTTAAAATCTGACATTGCCTCACTGGATACCCTGCTGAAAATCTGTGAAAAAGGATGATGGATTTTGTGGGATCTGCCTCCCAAGTGCCACAGGAAATATGGGAAAACATAAGAAAAGTCAGCTAGGTAAGAAAAAAAGAGCAAACCGCTGAATTTCCTGTGGTGATATTTGTAACCAGCTGTGTATAAATGCAATAGAGAGAGAAATAAGAACTGGAGGCGTGTGAGTAAGGGGAGTACGATGGGGGAAAGATGTGTCTAGAACTTCTGCTTCTGCCTCTCTTCTTGGTACACCAATGTGTTTAAATAACGTGGGAGATGGGAACCAAGACCTCTGACTCCTCCCTATTTGGGTACCTCGACCCCTGGGCACAGGCTCATGCTCAGTCTTGATTAGTGTCTGCTCTCCTTTCAGGCACCATTGAATGTGTTGCTGCCTGTGGAGCAGGAAGAATGATGGGAACAGCCATAAGAAGAGCCCTTTTTGGAGGAGGTGAGAAAATCAGGTCAGAAATCAGAAAAGAGGGGCCTGGAGAGACGCATGGGCAGCAGTGGGTTGTATTGGTGTACAGCGAGTCCCTGATCCTCTGCTGACAGTGACATGTTGATGGCCATACCTGATCATGTCAGCGGTGTGGGACTTAGCCAGCTTATGGAGTGAGGAGCAGAGCTGGAGGTGGGGCTGTGCCCTGCTTCCTCTCAGCCTTGTGCTGTGGGGCCGGTTTCAGACTCGCGTGCTGCAGCTAGAGCTGAGCCAGGGATAAAAATGCTGCTGTCTGTAGGTTGTAAATAAGAATTCACACGCGGTGCTAAGCCAATTTGCTGGTGTTATTTCCTTGTTCCTGTTGTTGCTAAAACTGCACTTCTAGCAAAAAGCTAAAGGGATTGAAAGAAAGAACTGCAGACACTAAAGTAGGCATTTCAAGGGCTTTCTTCTTTTGCATCGGTCATAAACCAGCTTTCATTTCTATACAAGTACTGATGGACTCAGGATTTATTTTATGGCTGATGGAATGAGTTGGAATTTGCCTGCTCAGTGGCTGGTTCTGCATCCCACATGTGCAGAGCAGTCCTATTGCCTTTGAGAAGGATATTACCTGAGAAAAGTAATGGTCATAGCCACAGCATCTCTCTGTCTGCCGAGCTACTTGCAGTGTCTTTTTCTTAACAGATTCTTGTACGCTTGAGATGCAGCTTTTCTGGGTAAATTCATCATGTCAAGAAACTAAACATCACCATTCAACCTTTGCAAAGGCATTTTCCTGCTTCTGTGTTCTGGGCGGCTTTTTTTTGTCTCTCCTTGAAGGAACCAGCTGGGATTGGAAGGAGATGATTCAAGAGTTGACAAGACATTAACTCTGCCAGCCTTCTGCTGCTCTCAGTGAGTGCTCGGCTATCAGAGAGGCAGAGGGGAGGCAAGCAGGCAGGAGCGATGCCGGGAAAGCCCTGGGGAATGAACAGGGCGGTAAAGCTGTATGTGAAACATGAGCAGAGGAGGTGATGTATCAGGGAAGGGTTTCCTCTAGGCAGGGATCTGTGCTGGAGTGGTGGGCTCATGCACATCTCAGGGGCAGGTAACAGGAACAGCGGCAGAGCAGGGAAGAAGGGACAATGGATTGGAGATGGTGGGAGGCATGAATCAGACCCTGGTGAGCAGAACTGCTTTGGTAACTGCTGCAATTGTAAAGACATGCCTGTGTGCCTGCTGAGGGCCTGGTGTCTCCCACAGAGCAGGTTGTGCACAGATGAGGTGGGCCATGAAAGAGAGCTGTTACTGCAGGTCCAGTCAGGAGCAGTGAGAGGATCAGGAACACGGGATTTTGCAACCAATTTATCTTTGCGAAGATCAATCCCTTCACAGTCCTCTCTGCCGGCTCTGCTCCTGCCCACAATGTCACCTTTCCACAGCACTGCCTGAAGAATTTGGAATTTTAAAAATGCAACAATTTCTATGTTTTTCCTTGGCAGCAATCAAGATTCCCTGTTCAATGTTCAGTAAATAGGCTAAAACTGAAGTAAACAAGTCTCTAGCATTCAGCCTGGTGCAGGGACTCTCATTCCCTCAATGGCTCTGTAGATCCATCCCTTTCCCTTTTCTAATTTGGCAGCAGCTTCAGGAGACCTGTGACACGTAAAGTTGGGTTTACGCTGAGGTAATTGGTGAAATGAAATAATTGACAAACTGGCAGCAACATTTTAACCTTCTTAAAATACTCATGCACTTTCAGTGTATGTAAGGTTAGTATGCCACAGAAAGTGTGCTCAGTGCTAGTTTTGGATACATAGCCAGGCTATTTCTCTGCCAAGATTTGTGCTCTGAAGTGCTGCCAATATTGAGTTATGCAGGTGGATGAAGGACATTCTAATGAGACAACAGTTCACACAGTTGTGCTTGTAAAATGGCTGCAAGTTGTTTTCATAAAACTTTCAAAACCAGAAATAGGTTTAAAACATTGTGTTTTAGTGAAGTAAGACATTAGACAGAAAATGCTTCAAAATCCATAAAAAATAGATTTTATACAGTAGTAGAATTGAACACACCATAGGTCCTTTTCTCTTTTCAAATAATCCACAAAATACGGTTGCTTCAATTTCATACAACTTACTCTGAAAAGTGATGTAAATTTATGGGTTATCGCTGCAAACCTTTTGGTTTTAGTACGGCTATTTGTATGTGTAGGCATAGCACAACAAGTTGCTTGGAAACGGATTCGCCTGTTCAAACTTGCAGATGTAATTTTGTACACCTGAGCTGGTCCTCTGGACTCCACTTAGAGTTAAAGCAAAGAAGGCAGCACTTCTGAGCAGTAGTTCACCTCATCTTGAGGTAGATGAAATCCATTAAGTGATAAACTGTTCTCTGGAAGTGATGCTGCTGCTCTTGTTTTTTGTCTTTCCCCTCTACTCCACTCTCGTGAGACCCCACCTGGAGTACTGCATCCAGCTCTGGAGTCCTCAACATAAGAAAGAGATGGACCTGCTGGAGTGTGTCCAGAGGAGAGCCACGAGGATAATCCGAGGGCTGGAACACCTCTCCTATGAGGAGAGGCTGAGAGAGTTGGGGCTGTTCAGCCTGGAGAAGAGAAGGCTCCGGGGAGATCTTCTTGCGGCCTTCCAGTACCTAAAGGGGGCCTACAGGAGAGCTGGGGAAGGACTTTTTACTAGGGCATGTAGTGAGAGGATGAGGGGGAATGGCTATAAACTGGAAGAGGGCAGGGTTAGATTAAACATTAGGAAGAAGTTTTTCCCTTTAAGGGTGGTAAGGCACTGGAACAGGTTGCCCAGAGAGGTTGTTGAGGCTCCATCCCTGGAAGTGTTCAAGGCCAGGCTGGATGTGGCGTTGGGCAACCTGGTCTAGTGGGAGGTGTCCCTGCCCATGGCAGGGAGGTTGGAACTCGTTGACCTTCAAGGTCCTTTCCAACCTAAACCATTCTATGATTCTATGAAGGGCTGAAAGAGCATCCCATTGGCTCAGACTGGTTCCGAAGAGCCTCCTCCTGTGCATCTTCACCCTTGCAGGGTCTCAGCCACCAGTCAGGCCTTCATCCTTGGACTCCAGGTGATTTCAGATACTCTTGGAGTAGATCACAGAGCGCTTTGATGATAAAGGCTTGCTTCATAAGCAAAGTACAGTTTGGAATCTCCTACTTTAGCCCACAGGGGTAGTGTGAGATGCCTTTGTGTTTTCCATGAGACCGGGGTGGCAAGCCCAGGCATGATATAATGCCGGCACCCATGCAGGAGGTGATGAAGTTACGTATAGCCCAGGCCTTATTGCTGCCTGCCAAGGTGGGACACAGGCTCTTAACAACTCAGCCAGTGAAGGAGACAAGTTTGATCAAACTTTGCTAAGTACTGAAATAGCTGCTCTGGAAATCAATGCTATTCATGCTCTGCTCTGCCCTTTGAATGGTATCATTTACTCAGAATATAACATTGCACCTAGTGCTGCATCTTGCTGTCATTGAAGCATTCCTTATTGTATTTCTCACTGCAAAGCTAATAGCTTCTATAGAAAAGGAATCCGAGACCTAAAAGTAAAAGAATAAGAAAAAGAAAAAGGTGACAATCTTAGTAAACCTGCCAGTTCAAAGGTATATTTAGAATATATTGTAACAAAAGAACTGTCAAAGTGAAAATGAGAGGCTTTGCTTCTCAAGGTTTTACATGGCCATGGTTCATGGAAGCGAGAATACAGTAGGACATTTTGACTTCACCTGTACTTGAAAATTAGACAGGTTGAAGATTGTCCTCTGGAACTTAGGTCAGCTTGGAAATCCTCCTGATAAATTCTTTCAGTCTCCAAAACAGGATGGCTACATGAAAACTGCCTACAGGGGATTGTTCCTGGCAGGAAGAAAGTCAGTCCTTTGAAGTCTGCCCTTTACCTCTCTCTCTAGGTCAAGTCCCTGAGATTACTGGTCAATGATGGTAAGCTCAAAACCTTTTTGTGCCTGAATTCCAGTTATGGGCCAGTTGTTGAAGGGGGTTTGCTTCCTGTGTACAAATCCCAGTGCTGGGAGTGAGCTCCACACATCTGTCAGGGATGTGCAGGTCTAGCACAGCTGAGCCGGGATTGCAAAGTGGAGTGGAATGGGTATCACCCAGTCTCGGCTAGACTGCACCTTTCCCATCTTCTCCAAGCTATGTTGAATGGACAATAAGCAAGCCCTGTTTATCAAGTACTGATACTATTTGTGCACTCAGCTGCTACAACACTGATCTTTGGCAAACCCATGAGAAACTTATGAAAATTTGGAAGAAAATTGCTCGTGCAGGGAGCAAGTACAAAAAAGAGAGACTGTTTAAAAACTAGTGAGTAAATCTGTTCTGCAGCCACTTTAAGAAGTGAGAAAACCTTTGGCATTACAGAAGAGGTTTATGATAGCCAAAAGTGCCGCTGGTTTTGCATCTGAACCTCTAGATACTCAGTCTGTTAGGTGGTGTGCTGTATATAGAAGAGCTACTGGAGTAAGCAATGATTGTAGCCAAATCTTCTGTGCTTTGAGATAGTAGAAGTTGTTGGCACAAGCACAGGGAGAAGCAAAGAAAGTGTAAGGTTTGAGATCTGCTATGACAACTTCAGAGTACCTCAGTTCTCCAGACTTCCAGTAAGTCCTGCTGCCACTCCTGTGAGACATGAAGGAGGTGTTGTCAGAGGTGCCACATATCACAGCTCATCACGGAACGACGACAAATGAGTCAAGGAGATTGAGAGCACTGTCACTCATATGTATGGACACACATATCTCCCCACCCAAAATCTGTTCAAATGAAATCCCAAGGACAACTGTGCAGGACAAAGAATCAGGTTCACCTTACTGTAGTGGGGATAGTGCCAAATGAGGTGAATAGACTTATACCCACCTTTTCTGAAGGGATGATGAAACAGTTTTCTAGGCACAATCTTGTCTCTGAGAGACTGTTGTGTTGGATGAACGGGTTTTTGCTACACTGCTATTCATGCTTTCAGTGACATCCCTTCATTTCTGCCAATAATAATAATTACTATTATTTCTATTGGCATAACATTTCTTCTTTTTTTTTCATTGACAGAGCTTTAAAGTAGACTTGAAGGGGGACGATATCAGTCTTGCCCATGACAAGCTGTGGGATGACACGCCAAGGTTAGAGGGACAAGGTGCTAGCGAGGGCCCTCAGCCTGTTGCTCTGAGATGTGCTGCCTACACTGCAGCACGCTTGAAATCTTATGGAGTTGAGCCAGGGACTCCTGAGGTAACAGGATAATAGAAGCCAACAGGGAAACACTACTGAAATACCTCAAAGGAATTAAGGGATGTTCCTCTAAGAAGGTGACACAGCCAACAGTCCAGCTGAAGTGCCTCTACACCAATGTGCCCAGCATGGGCAAAAAACCAGGAAGAGCTGGAAGCCACTGAGCTGTTAGAAAGCTATAACCAAGTTGCCATTTGTGAAACCTGGTGGGACAAATCCCATGACTGGAGTGTTGCTATCGATGGCTACAGGCTATTGAGAAGGGAGAGGTGAGGAAGGAGGGGCAGAGGTGTTGCCCTCTACATCAAACAACAGATAGAGTGTGCAGACCTGTCTCTGAAGAATAGCCACGAGCAGGTTGAAAGCTTATGGGTAAGAATCAGAGACCAAGGCAACAAAGGGAACTTGCTGGTTAGCGTCTACTACAGGCTGCCCCATCAAGGGGAGCATATTGATGAAGCCTTCTTACTCCAGCTACAGCAGGCATCATGCTTGCAGGCTCTCATCTTGCTGGGGGACTTCAACCACCCTGATATCTACTGGAAAAGCAGCACGGTGACCTGTAGGCAATCCAGGGCACTTCTCGAATGCATTGAGGATAACTTCTTAAGCCAGGTAATAGAGAGGCGAACCAGAGGGGATGTGATACTGGACCTGAGGGTATCCAACACAAGTGAGCTTCAAAAGAAGCATAGCCAGCAGGTTGAGGGAGGTGACTCTGCTCCTCTAGTCCACTCTGTTGAGACTGCACCTGGAGTACTGCGTCCAGCTCTGGAGCCCTCATCACAGGAAAGACATGGACCTGTTGGAGTGAGTCCAGAGGAGGGCCACAAAAATGATCAGAGGGCTGGAACACCTCTCCTATGAGGACAGGCTGAGAGAGTTGGGGTTGTTTAGCATGGAGAAGGGAAGGCTTCAGGGAGACTTTATTGCGGCCTTTCAGTACTTAAAGGGGGCTTATGAGAAGGATGGGAACAAAATTTTTAGCAGAGCCTGTAGCAGTAGGACAAGGGGTAATGGTTTTAAACTAAAAACGAGTAATTTAGACTAGATATAAGGAAGAATTTTTTTACAATGAGGGTGGTGAAACACTGGAACAGGTTGCCCAGAGACGTGGTAGATGCTCCATCTCTGGAAACATTCAAGGTCAGGTTGCACGGGGCTTTGAGCAACCTGATCTAGTTGAAGATGTCCCTGTTTATTGCAGGAGAGGTTGGCCTAGATGACGTTTAAAGGTCTCTTCCAACCCAAAATATTCTGTGATTCTACAACTATGATTCTTCAGAAACCTGTAAATGGAGCAAGGACCCTGTGATAGGCACTGTGCAAAGCAGAATCTAAGTAACAATTCATGATATGCAAAAACCTTCCTGAGATTGAATGTCATTGATTTACAGACGTATTCATATAAATGTATATAAACCCAGAAATTTCGGGTGACCGGGAAGATTTACCCATGTTGCACACCTGCTCTTCCTTGCAATGTTCTCAACTGCTAAAAATACATGTACAGTGCACCTCTTCTTATCTATTTTTCAGGTCTTTCTCTGTCTGATGAGGCTTGAGAACAGGCAGCGGCTTCTTTTTACAGTAAGCACTATGCCACCAAAAGTAGATTAATTGCCAAATGATAAAATTAGAAATATTGAAATGGACTATCTCGATGGATTCTGATTAATTATGGACACCAGTGCTATAATCAGAGATTGTTCATTGGGTAATGGAGATATTTGGTTTCAGCTGGATAGTCTTTCCCCTTCTGGTTTCACCTGTGCAATCTCAAAAGGCTGAACTGGGGAAACATAATTCAGAGCCAGGAACATCTTCTTCCCTCTGTTATAATCAAACTCACCTTTATGAAATCACTTTATGAAAAGTGATCATTTTATGCAAGCAGCTTGTGTGATGTTGAGCACGTTCATCTATCTCCATGACTCAATTAGATATTATCATGACCTTTAGTGAACTTAATTCTTACAAGAACTGTGCCAGACTGTGTACATGCCTCATCCTGGTGGTGAAAGGAGGTGGACACCTGCATGGATGTGCCATGTCCCATTAGGTGGGATGCATATATCTGGGGCTTACTCGCGAGCTGGTTGAACAAACAAGGCTTACATTCCACAAAGGAGGCACTGAAACAAAGTGCAGGCAAAACACTTCCCCAGGAATGGCAAGCAGGGTTCAAGTCCCAGAGTATTTCCTGTCTTTTGGCTGCTCTGTTTTGTGTGTGCTCATTAAGGGCAGAATTTAGTAAGTAGTGCCAAGCCAACTTTCACAGCTTGAGTGTCCAAGAAGCGTAGAGAAGCGTAGAGAAGTCAAGTTCCACTGAAACCACCAGGGCAAGCCCAGATCACCTCCCCGTTGGCTGCTGTGTGCCACTGTCACAAAAGTTTTATGATGCAGTCCTATACTGCCTGAGTGTGTATAGCTTCCCAAATACCAAAGTTGTATTATAATACAATTATATTTTTCTCTCAAAAGTGACAAATAATGGAGTTAAATACATTTTGATCCAAATCAAAAACCTTTGCTCTCTTAATTCAGTTCAGCCTTCCTCTGAACGTTCTGGCTTCAGCTGAGCCCATGATTGCAGAGGTATCAGGACATCTCCTTTTCTAAGAATATTTTCAGTTCAGCTAAACCCAAGGGGTAGTAAAAATCTTGTCAGAAGCCAAAACTCATGAGACTTCCAAGCCAAAAAGGGTTTTGACAAGTTCAGCTCTTGAGCATTTGGCTATACTCCTGCAACCGCACAAAATCAGAGGTAACAGTTTTCTGTGATTGAAAGTGAAAGTGACAGGAGATTCACTACCACATCCCCCAAAAGATTTGTAAAACACTTAAATTTGGCCTTGTCTTCCAGTTCAAACTCAACTGAGTGGGTTTTTTTCCTTATTCCTGCAAAAAGTCTCAGTGCTGGGTTTTTTTCTTATTTTTTCTTATATTTTCTTATTTTTTTCTTATTCCTGCAAAAAGTCTCAGTGCTGTGAGGAATGGTAGAGAATTAAAAACCAGTATATAGTTTTCCTGCACATAGCTGAATTATAGAGGTTACAATATTCATCACTACTTAATAAAGAAATCTGAAGGGTGCCTACAAGAAAGCTGGAGAAGGACTTTTTACAAGGGCATGTAGTGATACGGCAACAGGTAATGGCTTCAAATTGTAAGACGGTAGATTTAGAATAGATATTAGGAAGAAATTTTTTACTGTGAGGGTGATGAGGCACTGGCACAGGCTGCCCAGGGAAGTTACGGATGCCCCATCCCTGGAGGGGTTCAAGGCCCGGCTGGATGGAACTTTGAGCAACCTGGTCTGGTGGGAGGTGTCCCTGCCCATGGCAGGGGGGGGGGAACTAGATGATCTTCAAGGTCCTTTCCAACCTAAACCATTCTATGATTCTAGGAAATAAACATGTGATGTTTATTTTCCATATTACCTTATTTTTTATAAACCCGAGAAAGAAGTCATCCCTTTGTCATGGTATGGGGATGTGTATCCTTTTCATTCCATTGAACTTGGCTTTCCCACACCTTCAGTGTGCGTTTGTGAGTGACCTGATTTCCGAGCAGTATGTTATAAAGCAATTCCTAGAATACTGAATAAAGTACTGAAATGCAATTTTACTCGGAGATACAAAGAAGCATATTAAATTTATATCGATTGGAGACCTGTGGCGATCTTCCAAAGTACATATTTCTTTTTCATTTGTTATGGACAGGCAATTAACTTTACTTGCTTTAATATAAATTAGAGTTTAAAATAGCCACTTAGGTTCTCTGCCCTGGACGGTGCAATTAATTACATCTTTGCAAAATATATTGCAGAGCCAGATATTTGAGATATATCTGATATCAGACACAATTCTCATGGCAGGCCATTACAAATGCTGTATATATAGTAAATCAAAGCCTTTCAGAGAAATCCCGAACACTTAACATTATGGCAGGAACCAGATTCTTAGGGGGAAATCCAGTCTTCCCAGATAAGGCATGGTGTCAGCTCAGCAGAGGACTTTTACAGAGCTTGCTGGGGTGAAGCAAGATGGTTTGGGCTCCTCTGTGCTGGACCTACCTTGTACAGTTGTGCTGGGGAGAAGAAGGTTTTTAGCTGGATCAGCCTGGTTTGGGGGGTATTTTCGTTCCCTTTGAAGTTTTTGTGAGTTCCACAAGTTGTGACTCCTGCAAATAAATCAGAATAAATCAGTAGCAGATAACACAGGTAAGATGCAGCAGGAGTTAGGAGGTATTCAGGAGAGATGTCCCTCTCCACCCCTGCCTACAGGTAGCAGTGTATCAGGTCTCTGGCTTTTAAGCAGGGGACCAATCAGGAGAGGCCCATGCTGGGGTGAAGAGGGTGGGTTTGGACAAGGTAGATGTCCACCAAATAAACGTTGACATCTGAACTGCTCGCTCCGGGTTCCCAACAGAGAAGCAGAGCTTTGGAGGTGTAGCTCAGCTCATCCTGTAGCAGATGTCAGGTACCTGAAGTAAGATGAGGGTGTCCACTCTGCATTGAAAGGCCGCTGAAGGAAAGGCCTGAGCCAAGGGAGCTGGAGCTGTGCAGTTATGAGGACTGTAACCCCCTTTTCCTGACTTGCCAGATCCCCTGATGAGCTCTGATGGCCATTCGTGATTCTGCAAGGATCCTTTTACTGCATTTTCTGGCTACCCGTACAAAAAGCAGATGCAGCTTGGCCTGTGGACACAGTTCAGGGGGACCTCTAAACCGTCTGTCCCTGGGGAGTTCCCATGCCCAGGCGCATACTGCTTACAGCCTTCACTGAGGCTTACAGAGGCCTTGAATGCACCTGAATATCCTCATGATGGGGCAAAACTGCAGCCACTGCTTGCAGCCAGATGGCCGATGGTGCTTTGAATGCAAGGTGGAAGCAGCTTGGAGAAGCTGGCCTTTTCCCTGAGGTGCCCCGAGCTTGCACAACCCGACATGTCCATAGTGGGAAGGTGATGAGCAGGTCTTGGCACTCCTAAACTGCTTGTCAGTGGCGTACTAATGAAAAGGTAGCACGCCAAATAGAGAGGTATGCCCTGTCTTCTTACCCTCATTTCACAGCAGTGATGAAGCTGTAATTCAGGGCTAAGTGCCCGGGGATTAAAGATGTTAAACCACAGCTCATAGAGCTCTACCTGGTCCTGTTGTGGTGATGCTCACAAGTCTGTCCTCTGGTACAGCGAGGAGCACAGAAGGGAAGCAGGCTGTGAGCCTTGCTCTCCGTGCACAGCCCTTCTTTTGGTGGGCAGTGAATGAAGGGAAATTCTTTCTCATGATACCTGTAATAACCAGCCTGTCATGGGGATGTTCACAGCTATGGACCTGTCTTCACATGGAGACATTTTTAATTGTAGTTCATCCTTTAGAAATGAAATTGAAATTAAGCACTGGAAAGCAAATGTCACACTTTTCCTTTCCAGCCTCAGATGACTGAAATACCCAGACCTCTAGAGGGGAGATCTGTAAAGCCATGGGCCATTTCAAACCGACTTTCTTCCTTTAAAAATCAGATGAGTTAAACACAATGAACAATATTCAGCTCCATTTTCTCTTTCAGGTGTCTGAAACAGACAGCTTCATGCAGATAAATTGGCTGGTTCCCCCATGTGTGATCTTTATTTGAAATCTAATAGAACCACTGCAGCCTTCCGCACTGAGAGCTGGAGTGATTGACACGGTGTTACAGCAGCTATGCCACGAACTGTGTGGGCTGTCTCGAGGGTTTGCTTCGTATTCATGGCACCAGTGCTCTCAAACCCATAAATTACATCATTAAAAAAGCGAAACCGTAGAAATGTAAATTAAAACTGAGTCAAATTGAGTTTCTCTGGTGTTCTGCAGGCTGCAGGGAGACGGCAATCAGGGGAAGTCTGCACCACACGTGGATGGGAAGGTGGAGGACCTGCAAACATCAGGCTCCGGGCATTGCAAAAGCTGTACAAATGTGCTATGCACACTCAAATACACTCTCAGTCTGTCACCAATAGCACACATTTCACAGGTGACAATTAGGCCAATAACTCATCTCAGGGTGTTACATTTCTCAATCAAAGCCATAGCAGGCAGTTCAATAAAAGAGTTTTTGCTTTTTCTCTGACTCTGACTTTCAGTAACAAAACAGGCAGATGGGTTCTTGGGCATGGAGGATCTAGTAAACAGTGTGGAAAATATATCAGCTCAGACTAAAAAAGAGTAAGGGGTTGTAATACCAGGGGCCATTCCCCATCACAAGTCCCTTGGCAGCAGGGCCGTTAAAGAAGTTCCTGCACCTGGAGGAATTTCATCCTTCCCCAGAGGGTTTCTCCCTCCAGACAGGGCTGGTTGGCTTCTTTTGTGTCTCTGTGCCTTGGAAAGATCCATGGAAAGCTCAATTTTAAGAAAACTGATTGTATCTTCTGACAGAAAGAAATTCTGTCTTTACAAATGTTTTTTCAGCCAGGTCACTTCACACATCTGGTCTAACCAGCACACCTGAGGCTACGGTTCAAGGATACAGTAAATCTTGCTTGAATGCTCCTAATGTGAACTGAAAGAAGCCACAGCAACACGGTGTCAGGTGCTCCTCTGGGCACTCTGCTTCTTCAGAAGTCTTTGGAGAACCTGGAATAGCTTAATTTGCACCCATCAACTTTGTGCCCACCTGAAGCCAGTTTAGCCCAAACCCCAACAAGCTTTGGTATATCTGTCAGAGCACTGATAGTGTGGAACCAGATGCTGGGCTCTGCAAGCCATTGTTTCCAGATGTCTCCTCTCTGTTGGAACCTACAGGTCTGAGACACGACCACGAGGATATAATTATAGCATTCACCAGTCAAAACATCACTCCTTTGAGTGGTGAAGCGGATAAAAGGAAGGGGACAGACCTGCATTGAGTTCTTGAGCCAGGGACAGAGCCTTTTTATTTATTACTCCTTGAAAAGATGTCTCTTTGGCTTTGTCTGGTCTTCCTTGGAGCTATGCAAAATCTCACCACCTGCAGTGTCCTGCAGCAATGAACTCCACAGCTTATTATGCATTGCATGAAGAAACCCCTCCCCGCTGTTTTGAATCTCCCACCTGGTAAATTTACTAGATGTTTTGTATTTCCTATATCAGTGAGGCAGTGAACATAATTTCCTCCTGAAGTCTCTACATCTTCCATGATTTTGAGGAGCTCCCTCATCTGCTTTCTCAGCAATGTCTTCTCCAGACTGAAGGATATTAGTCTGCTCAGTCACTCTTTGCACAGAAGCCTTTGGCCATCCTTGTCCCCTCTTTTTGTGTCTTTCTCAATTCCCCTTAATTTCTGAAATGAAGAGAGCAGTACCATACACGATACACTGGCAGCCAGCATGATGTCCCTTGCTGTGCCTTTCTCAATTCCATTTCTAACCTCCCATTTGACCTCTCCTGAGCATTGAGCTGATGTTTTCACAAAACTATTTCACCCTTAGATCTCTTTCCTGAATGACAAGTTCGGAATTTATCACTCTATCTGCAACAGAAGGATTTTTTTTTTTCCCATGTGCATTACTTTCAGTTCACATCTTCCATTTTATTACCCTTCACCAACTGCTTTTGTATGTACTACACCAAAGATCATTGGGAAATTTCTGGCCCTTTTCTGGATAGTTTAGGAAATGATCCATGTCATGAACCACTCCTTGCCTCCCTGTACAGTTTCTGGGAATGCCTGAGCACTAGAAACCATTGGCATTGCCAAAGTCAGACAGCAGGGAAAATGCTGAGGACTGATACATGTCTTTTAAATCTCACCCCTGTAGGGTTTGGGAGTGTAAGGACAAGAGGGCTCTCCCTCCACCCAGGATGAAAAGTCAGAAAACTTCTGAAGTGTTTGAGTCCAGGCTTGACCAGGGGTTGAACCAGATGACCTCCACAAGTCCCATCCAACCTAAATTGTTCCACAGTTTGAAAAAAAAGTCAGGTGTGTGTTTGGAGGGGATGTCACTTTTTCATGTATGTATTATCTGTCAAGTTAAACAGATTTATTACATTTATTTACTATTCTGTTAAGCAATAGCCCTAATAAAGCCTAGCTGGTGGAAAGCAAGCCGAATGAATTGACAGTACCTCGTGCTTTTCAATATTATCTGTCACATTACTGGAGAAAATATACTTTACATAAAGTACCAAAAGGTACCTAAACAGATGACGCAACTAAAATCACTGATAAATATGGGCTTTTGCATAAAGTAGTTTCTAGCACTGCTCTTTCAGCTGCATGTGGTTTTCTTTGCATGTTACAAGATGTGACCCTAGAAAGCCAGCTTTTTTTGGCATTTCTTCTACCAGACACTGGAGAAGCCAATGTCTGTGTTCAATCAATAGTTATCCTGCCACTTGGCAGCAAGCTGAAGCATGAAACCCCCCAGCCCTGGTAGCTGTCATCTAAGCTAGGGAGTGTTCACCAGCCCCTGCCCTTCAACTTCACACCGAGGATCTAATTTGGGAATATTTATGGGGATTTCTTTGTAACAACAGTTGGGTTCCCTTTTAATGCCTTGATGATTTCACATGTACTGTGGATTTTTACCTCCTCAGGGAATACTGCAGAGGCTGAGCTTTTCAGCTTCTCCTACTAATATTAATGTAGCATCTGCCCTAATAATAAGCCTTTTGGGGGGTGACCATACACAGATTTCCGTGTGATAAATGGTTCAGGATATCCTGGCATGGCATGTGGCTGCAGCCACCTCCTCCCAGGGCTGCAGAGCCCTCTACCATCTCCATCCCTCTGCTCCCTGCCACCCCCGTCCCAAACCGGGGCCGCTCTGCAAAGGGCTCCTTGGCACATCCTCAGTCCCAGGGCTGTTCCCCATCTTTCCTGGTTGTCTCTGATGCATTGACTGGGGACAGATTCGTTTTAGTGCCAAGCTGGCTCTGCTATAGGATCGCATCTCCCAGCTCCCCACTGGGGATTTCCTTGGCTGCTGCTCATCATGCTGCCTGTCCCTGCCTACAGGCAAGAGATTTCTCATGTCTGCTCCATCTTCGGGTTTTGTCCCCGCAAACCCTCATGATTACTGATATATGCTCATGGTTTTTTTCTGGGAGGGGGGAACCTGGAGTAAGGGAATATCAGATTATTTCTGCACTTTGGGTCTTGGCCATGCACTTAACAGAACCGAAGTGATTTTTTTGCATGTGATTTTCTGCACAGCAGGTTGATGTTGTGGGTGGAAACAGCATTTTTGTGTCTCTGGTTTGGAAACTTGCAGCTTAAATTGTGTGCGGGTGGCAGGCCTGAAGCAAAGGAGACTTGGCTTGCTCAGCTCTTGCTTATGAGCTGGGCTATATTGCTTTGCTTTCAGTGTTGAGAAAGAGAAGGAAAAAGAAATTATTTCCACAGCAGAGGGTGTAGAATTTGAAAACACTGTATTTCCTTGCCACAAAAAATTACATACATATACAATACTACATATACCTATGTATTTAAAGGAACCTTGGCTGAGAGAGGGGTGGGTTGCTAATGTGTGTGCTTTTCAGCATTACTAGTTTTTGATAATATGCGAGACTGTCCGGATGCTGTCCCCACGGTTCACACTGTGCTGTCCCCTCACTGACATCCCTCGCTGCTGCACTGTGGACAGGCACAACCCAGAGGGTTTGTGTGCATGGGGTGAGCCCCGCTGGCAGAGGCACAGAGAATCATAGAGTCATAGAATGGTTTGGGTAGGAAGGGACCTAAAAGTCGTCTAGTTCCCACCCCCCTGCCATGGGCAGGGACATCTCCCACTAGACCAGGTTACTTAAAGCCCCATCCAGCCTGGCCTTGAACACCTCCAGGGATGGGGCATCCACAACTTCTCTGGGCAACCTGTTCCAGAGCCTCACCACCCTCACAGTAAAGAATTTCTTCCTAATATCTAATCTAAATCTACCCTCTTCCAGTTTGAAAATGTTACCCCTCATCCTATCACTGCAGTCCTTGGCAAAGAGTCCCTGCCCATCTTTCCCGTAGGCCTCCTTTAAGTACTGGAAGGCTGCAGTAAGGTCTCCCTGGAGCCCTCTCTTCTCTAGGTGGAACAACCCCAACTCTCTCAACCTGTCTGCACAGGAGAGGTGTTCCAGCCCTCTGATCATCTTTGTGATCCTCCTCTGGACCCACTTCAACAGGTCTATATCCTTCTTATGTTGGGGGGGCGCCCAGAACTGGATGCAGTACTCCAGGTGGGATCTCACCAGACCAGAGCAGAGGGGCAGAATCCCCTCCCTCGACCTGCTGGCCATGCTTCTTTTGATGCAGCCCAGGATACAGTTGGCTTTCTGGGCTGTGAGTACACATTGCTGGGTCATGTTGGGCTTCTCAACAGAAGTTCTGCAGCTGGTGACAGCTGCCTGCAGACACACTTCTTATGCTTAGAAAGTTGTGTATCTTTCTGCGATTTTTGGTGGTTCTCCTTGGGAAGGCAGCAGCACTCTGTCTTGCAGTGCAGAGGGGAGACAGACCAGGCGAGCGCAGGATTTGCTTCAAAATAAGGCACTGAGCAGGCTGGGTTACAACCATCCCCTCTCTCACACTTGCTTATGAAATTATGGCTACAAAGAGAAAGTTTCCTAAAATGTTTCAAGGAACCCTGTTGTTGGAGGAGATGTAAGGGATTTTGCAAGCGGATACAACGGAAATAAGACCCAGTGCTGACATTTGTAAGGGCATGATCTCTTCCTGCACGAGGGGTCTGGTCGGAAAGACCTGCAATGGGCATCATGAAAAACAGCTCCTGGAAAGGGAGGGGAGTGTCTGGTGCACCTCCTGCCTGAGCTGCCATGGGCAAGGAGAGGGAGAACATGGGGAAGCCCACTCGACGAGGGATAAGGTAAGTGGCAGGAACAGGAGATGGCTCTTAAAACACTTCCTAGGACAAGAACAGGGGGCTCCTGCTATTTGGCCTTTTAAAAATACATAATAACAATTGGGGTTTCACATTTCATAATGCTAATTCCAATGGCTAATTGGGTAGAATTGAAAACGTGCTGCAGCTGGATCACCCAAAGGCATAGAAAAAAGCATATTTAACTCCTTTGGGACACCCAGATTTCCCATTAGTGCTGGCTCTCCATCACCTCTCCCGTGTCCTGCCTCCCCATGGACCACGCAGTGGGGCTCCTCGTCAGTGGCATGGGTGCTTCCTGTGTGACCAGGAAAAGAAAAGTGCCAGGACCCCCTTGCTCCCCTCCCTGTCTCCCTGTGCCGACGCTGCAGTATGGCCCACAGCCCACCCATGGCCCAAAGGGGCAGCAGGGATACCTTTGCCTGTGCACATCGAGGGGATTAACTTCATATGGTGTCTCCTTCAGTGCTGCTTGATGATAGCACCTTCCCTATGAGGCTGCACTGCGTTTTGGTGGGTGGTTTTTTGTTTTGTTGTTGTTGGTTTTGGTTTTGTTCTGTTTTTTAAATTTTTCTCTCAGTGGGAACAGCTGTAGCACAGTGACATTGTGGCATTGGCACTTAATGCTGTTCAGGCTCCAATCCCTCCTGCAGCAGCATCAGTATCCCCATCTTTTTGCAGGGCTAACAGATGGCTTTGCAGAAAACCCAGGCGCCGGGGTGAGGAATGATCTGCAGAGGTTGCTGCCAGAGTGAAAACAATGTTTTATACATGTCAGGCTGGGGCTCTGGACAAGGCGGACCCGATTTTTATCCTGGCATTTTAGCAGGCAGAATGGGTGCCAGATTACCATGCCTGAGAAAAATAGCAAAAAAAGTCTGCGGGGAGGTTTACATGACGTTTGCTGCTCCTTAGTTAAAAATAGTATGTACAGGTTCTAGGAATGGTTTCAGAAAGGCAGAAGTTTGGAGCAAGGGGTAATATCTTTTATTAGAGAAACAGATATCACTGGAAAAAATGGCCAAGCTTTTCTCACAGCTACGTTACTGCTGTACCATGATTCAGTTATTAATAAATATATTCTTACAATTTGAAAGGGGTCTGTTCAAGGCCCTCTGGAAATTGATTTGAATTGTGCCACTACTCGTGATGGTGGTTGCTGCCTTATAAATATATTCAGCAGTGACATTAGCCTTGCTTT
>NW_009647838.1:72014-83001 GCF_000708025.1 Charadrius vociferus
TGCACCAAATGACACCTGCTGTCATAATAGCTTCCATTTTTATTGCAATATAATACAAATGATCTCAAAAGGCTTCATAAATTACTGAAAGATTTACAGAAGGGAACAAGATATTTTTAAAACCTTATGTATGAAGTCTGTTTTTCTGTCTTCTTTTAGAAAGTACTTCTTTATTATTTAATTTGTCTCCTTGAAATTATTGGGAATATCAAAGCTTTTTTTGTTTATTGCAGAGAACCACTGAATAATGAACTAATGGACATTGGGTTGCTTCCTTGCTTCCCAGCAATGGAAAGGATGTAATACTAAATACTTGGAGGAAAGAGAGAGCCCTCCCCTTCACCACGCAGATACAAATTCCAAAGAAGTTAAAAAAGAAATTAGTTTGGTAAAAAATACCTCCTCACTTAGTCTGATCACCTTTCCCTTTCCTGGTCCCTTAATTTTCTCGCTTGTTCATGGAGCTTTCCAGATTGTACAAAGCTTTGATTTCCCTAGAAAAAGTGAGCAAAACCTTTTTGCCTCCCGTATGACTTTAATAATAAATCTGTCATACTCTGCTCAATGCATCATAAAGAAATGACAAAAAAAACCCTTTACAACCTGTTCGGCGGATATTGGCAGTGCTGGCATGAATTCAATTTGCCCATGGGTGGACAACTGAGTAACATAAAAGCAGAGTTTATATATGCTCCTGACAATAGCTGAAGGCTCTCTTGGCACAGTCTGAAGGTTCATGACCCATAAATATTTCTCTCCTGGCAATTGCAATCTCAGCCTCCTGCTACAGCAGAACTTGTAAAAGCTGTAGACAGTCTATTGCTCTCTTGGGGCTTACAGGCTCCCCTTGCAGATTTTATGAGTATCAATCACAGGCTTTATCTCGTAAGACCTACAGGTTACCAGCAGGTCTGATGTGTAAAAGTGCTGCTTGCAGTGCTGGAGACTGTCAATGCCACAAATTTTAACTATTTCTATTTATGGGATATGCAAGAAAATTACATTTTCATCCTTTAGAACTCAAAGTTTCTGTTAACAGGATGAGGATCTGATCTGAGTGTCACCAGGCACATATAAAAACAGATTTCATCTACCCAACAGTTGTTTTCACAATGCTTCAGACCTCTTAGAGAGGTTTCCAGTAGAGCCATCAGTTTTCTCAGGACTCCGGGAAGTGATCAGACACGTGTTCCTGGCAAGTCATGGCTTCCCTTAGTAGTACAGGCACTAACACTCTGGTTTAACAGAAAAAGGCAATGTAAAGAAAATCTGGCTTTTTTATAGATCAATTCATTTATTTCAGATTGGTTGGTAGAGCTTTTTAAACACCCATCTGTCAGAAAGGGAACACAATCTTTGATATGGAGATCTTGCTATTCCACAGTTTTTGGTGGCTTTCCTTTTGGGTCTGTTCCTTGCATTTGGTCTTGGCAGATGGAGGCTGCAGAGACATCTGTGACTTCAGCGTATTTATACATAGGAAATAAAAGTCTTTGAGCTCAATTTCTCCATATGCCTCTTTCAACTTTCTATTATTAGAAGGCAAACATCTTGGATGGGTTGCCAGCTAGCTATATGCAGGGCTGCCAATTGTCCCCGTTTCATATTCTAGGTTGCAGATATTTCCAGGTTTGTCTTTTGGTATCTATAGAATTTGCCTGGTGGGGGGAAAAAAAAAAAAGGTCATTATTTCACTATTGGCTTATAAGAGCGAGTCATTAAATTTGATAAAACACATGGAGAGCATTTCTGAGTAGGTCTCTGATTCACCTCTTGTCCTAGCCCAGGACTTTCCTCCAAGGGAAGACTAAGAACATTTTCACGCTCCTCCCTGTGTTTGCCAGGAAAATAAATGAGATGCTGTTGTGTGTGTCCCACCCTGCTCCCCAAAAGGTAATGTTCGGCCCCTGTATGTGCAAAGAGGAAAATAAAAGTTTGGGCAGTGGAATCTGGCACCTGTGGAGACTTTCACAATTCACACCTCCCATTCGTATCCAAACCCAGCCTGCTCCTCTCACTCCCTCTCAGAAGAGAAGGCACCGTGTAGCCACAGGACCAACGCGCCCCAAAAGGAAAAGTGACAAAATACCAATAATTTTAAATATATATGAAAATTGTATGCAAATATGATTCATTCCAAAGACTGAACCCACACAGCAAAGCACGATGAGGAATATATCACTTGATTTTCCTCAGATCAAGTGCCATCAGACACGTGGCACAAAAAGTGGACAAACGTGCCCTGTGCTGAAGATATACCAAGAGTGTGACCCAACATGTACCATGGACAAGTGCGGCAAGACCCTTCTATTAAAATGATCCTTTTAAAACCAGGCAGTGTTTCAAAGCTCCTCTGTATTTGGCTTAGATTCAGCTCACGTGCTGAGCTCTCAGGACACCCTGGGCTTGCTCTCCCCGTGCTGTAGGAGAGCACAGCCAGGCAGTGTATGAACCCCAGGTGTCAGGATGGTGTAGACCACCCCTGTCCTCCCCATCCCCATCCCAGAGGCATCTGGCAGGGCTTGTATGAGGGTTAAATGAGCTTCACCCCCCGAGAGGAAGTGCCTCCTCACTGAGGTAGTAAATCACTGTCTTGCAGTGACACTAATGCACTGAAAATGCACTGCTTGTGGGTTTACATGGTAAATACCAATTCTGTGATAACTGTGCTACAAGAGCTCTTAAAGGAGCGATTTGAGACGAGGATTGTCCCTGTGGCAGGTGCTGGTGGCATCTCACCATACCCACAGGGCTGATGGGGTAGAACGGGCAGCAAAGGGGGAACGGTATCATTTCCATTTTAACAGTAATGCTAATGCACCATCTTCCCCAAGGTCACCCGAGAAATTAAAGAGCATTGATGGATTAAAAAAAGGCAACAAACTGATTTTGTGATGAAGATGTTTGCTCTCTGCAGCTAGATGCCACTGAGACCTTCCAACCTTCAGTGCTGATGCGTTCTCCAGGTTTGCCTCTCTATCTCTGGATCAGAGTCTCCATCTTTGATCCACTCCTTTTACTTCCAGCGTAAATCTGCTAGGAAATTATGCATCAAGCTCATTAGAAGCATTCTGGTTTCCCCAGGATGCCTGGGGGATGTCTCAGCAGGAGCAAAGAGTTTTCTGTGGAGACACATGAAAAGGGGGAGTAATTGCCAGGAAAGAGCATCCGTAAAATAAACACAAAGCTGAACCAAGTGCTGCACTGGCTGTGGCTCATTGGAGAAGGAGGTTGCAAAATGGGTGGATGTGGCTTAGACACTCTGGAGCCCCCTGCTGGGGTACCAAAAACAGCCCCGATCCAGCACTATTATATATTCCCATGTCCCCAAGGCCACTGGGGGCGTCAAATGCAGAGCTATGGGGCACTGGCCCCAGGCTGTTTCTGAAACACGAGAGACTGTGTACTGTGTAACTGCAGGTTACTGACTTCTCCCGAAAATCTCTAAAGAAATGTTTATTTTTTTTTTTAAAAAAGCATCAAACTCCTTAAATCTTTGGGTTTCGAATCTGACCCTCTGTGAATATTGCCAATGGCTCCTGACTTTCATAGAGGGTTTCTGCACTGCTTTGGGCCCGGGACCATGGCTTGGATGCGGTGGATCCGCAGCGCTGTTTCCTTTCCTTTGCAGTGCTGTGTCTTTTGCATATCTTAGTGCACATATGGATGTAGCACTGAGTTGCACAAAGCCTCATTTCAGCTGTTTTCCTTTAGCCTTGAAACGTAAGCAAATAATTATTCTGTTAGTTAAGGCTGAGCTGATATAGTGGGAGCAGATTTGAGGCTCTTTCACAGCACATCTGCTGAGCCCTTGACAATGAAGGGGGCGGTGGACTTCATGGCCTGCAGAAGACCAAACGTCCCTGGGTTCTTGTGTGAGGGCTCCTGCACTGATCAGTGAAGTGATGTTAGACTTGCCCTCAAGGTGTGTGTCCTTCAGGTCTAGATTGGTGTCAGGCATAGCCTGTGTCTCTCAGTCCTTCTGCACATGCTTTGGGCTACTAACCTTTGCATGGAAGACCAGCATTTCAAGACTTGCCTTATCTGATGCTTGAGCAGGCAGTCTGTGCAGTCCGGGCAACATGTGTGCCACACAGCTCATCTGCGAGGTGTCCAGATGTTCCATACCATGTTTGCCACCTTCAAATTTCACTTCCCTGTGATCTTCAAGTATCACATCTGAGGAAACCTGAGTGACTTGACCTGCAATCAAACTGAGCTGTACCTGACCCACAGATTCAAAAGCTGACGCGGTGTGCACACTGATAAGGTCCCCCCTGCTGGGCAGTGGCCAGCCAGAGCCACCCCAGCATGTCCAAGCAGCCCAGGAGAAGGGAAGCAAAGGGAGGGAGGTATGGGGGAAGGTGCCAACAGTACTACAATTTGGGGCCTGGGGCAAGAGGAGAAGTTTGCCACACCATGGGGATGCACATTGGGGGGCGCTGAGGACGTTGTGATGGTATGAGCTGAGGGACAGATGGGTTTATTGGACTGTAGGCAACAGAGAACAGAGACCCAAGGGAAACTCAGCTTTTTGGCTTCTGCTGTGTGGGGAAGAGCTGCAAAGTCCAATACGCCAGAAAGCCTGCACAGATTGCAATGATAATGCAGATAAGTGACACAAGCCCTTACCTACTAATAGTGATTAATAATGAAAATGTCTTACTGTGAGTACAAATAACATCTAATAGTAGTAAATTAATAACATCTGGGGGTTTAATAGTAGACTATGGACATCTGATTTATAATCTGAAAATATCTTATACCCTGTTGCTGTGAAACATCTACTGTCCACACATGTCAGAGGTTGAGTGGAATATATTTCTGTTTTAGCTCTTTATCCTTGCTGGAGGCGTGAGCAAACACAATGAGCCTCCTAATGCAGTTAGCAACAGCCATATGGTATAACGGACCAAGGCCACATACCCTGTAAAGTAGATCAATTTAAGTGAAAAAAGGATGGAAAAATACCAGCCAAACAAATAAACAAACATGTCGTGGTGTGGTCTGGTGAGGAGGGATGTACTCCTGAAATGGCTTATCAGGCTTCTCTTTGAATTCAGGATGTACTTTGCTCAGGTGCTAATGCTGTTGGCTACAGAAAAAGACACATGTCCTGAGCATCATCTTCTGACATTGCTTTTGCAGTGCAAGAGGCAAAGAGGCTTTCTCTGGTGTGGCACTGGGGAGTCTCTGGCTCTGCTCAGTGATGGTGGGCTCCCATCTGCAGGACACGACTCGACCTATTCTTCTCTAGGATGTCAATGGATTCTCCTTGTCAGCTGATGTCACCCAAGTTCATCACAGTTCATAGCCATGCACAGGGGTTCTGTGGGACAAGATGTCTGCTGGACACCAGGACAAGGAACCAGACGCACTGTGGGAAATGCCCTCCTACTCCTGCAATCCTCTGACTGTTTCTAGAGGGAAAAACATGCTCCACAGCTCTGGCCTGCCTCTGTGCCCCCATCCTTCCTATGGAAACCATGGTGGGTGGATTGACATATGCCAGGTTTGCTCAGGTAGGGACCAGATTATAATGGATGGATCATTAAGACCTGGCAGACTGGAAACATTTCTAATCTCCCAGTTCAGTAATAGCACAGCAATGTCCAGCACTCTCTCCCCTCGTTTGGGAAATAGATCTCAGTGAAAGACACTGCTGAGCTGGTTTTGAGATGATGCAGCTCCAGCTGGAGCTGAGATAAAAGCCTGTTCTGCATCACTTCAAAAACTGGCCTGAGCCTTCTGGGAGACTTCCCCTGGTGCAGATTTGCTCTCTGCTGCTGCTGGCCATCACCACGGAAGTTTCCTGAGATGAGCAGAGCTATGGTAATACTACCCACCAGACACGATGAAAGGTCTGTTCCTCTCAGGACAGGCGCTGAAATAATCCAGCCTTGCCCAACTTTCTCAGTCATGTTCAGTACAGGTCCAAAGATCTGGTGTGTTGCAGGATGACCCCCAAGCTAACTCTCCTGCACTGGTATAACCTGGAGAAGGCAGGTGGACACAGCCATTAGCAGCCCAGCCCCTACTTCAAGCTGAAGCCACAGGTTCACTTTGCTTCTTAAGCATTTCTGTACCTGCAGCCACTACTTTAGGCGAATTACCAGCTGGGACAAGATGCACAATAAAATATTTCCCAGCCATGGAATGCCACTATTATACTGTCTACTGTTCAGTAATCGTGACCAATGCCTTGCTCCTAGAAGGCAGATTCAAGATTTGTAGCAAGAAGCAAAAGGTAACAGTCCAACAAAAGTTCTGCGGCCAAATCTCCAATACATATAAGGGTGTGTTATTGCATCGCATTCAATTTTCCACTGTCCTGGGGCAGGAGAGAGAGCTTTCTTAAGCCAGTTTTAAATTGTAATAGGCTGAAAATCAGATAGCTTGCTTTGCAGTGTGTGGGATCAGTAGAGGAATAAATGTTGTTATGACCTTGAAAGAAAACAGTGGCTTCTGTCTGCTAGGTCAGGCAGTACAGTAGCATACCAGAAATAATCAAGGGACTCATTCTCCAGCTAATTAAAGACTTGAAAATATAATTTCATGTTGTGATTGTTTGCAATTAGTCACAGATGCAACCGATCACTTGCTGTGCCATTATTTTTCCATGAATATACAAAGAAATGCATTTTAAAGTAAAATCAGCTGAAGGCCTAGAATTTAAGGTTAGATTTGACAAAATTCCAGCTGTCATGTATTTTATCAAGAAATATCAACTAAAGAAAATTGTTGTGACTTTCTTCAGTATAACACACATGTTACATATGTATATGTTCTATGGTTTATACACTGCTAAATGCAGACATCTTCAGTGTAGCTTTAGGCTTCCTTCATAGTCAGTGAGGAGAAATAGCCAACTTTTGCCCCATCACCTTCAGATGTCTGTCTTGGGAAAAAATTAATCACACTACCAAAAAAAAAACACCAAAACCAATTTCTCTTCATTTCTCTGCACATAGGGAGCCCGACAAGACTCTCAAAGGTAAGTGAGATGAATCTGGCAAAGTGTATGATCATCATGGTTCAAATTTGGTGGAGTTCCCTGATTTACACCACTGGAGAAATCTCCAGCAGTCATGTTTTATGGAGAGCCTAGCACCTATGGGAGCAAGCACAGCAGGGTACAGCTTCTTACAGGGCTTGGGCATGTGACAGGCATTAAGCTGCTCAGGCCGACCTGCTCCTGAGGGCCCCAAGGCAGGACAGCAAAACTGTACCAAAGCATGATGCTAGGAACAAAAAATCACCTGGGTGGAACATACATTTACATGGGGAGTCACCTCCTCCAACTGGGAGTCTAAGTCCATTGCCTAAGTCTGAGCTAGTCACACCAACAACTTTCTGAAGCCACTGAAGAAGAACATGCACTTCTTATGGTCAACGGCTCAATGTCCAAGTGGAAACCAGTGATGAATGGCATTCCTTAGGGGTCAGTACTGGGACTGGTGCTGTTTAATACCTTTGTCGGCAACATGGACAGTGGGATTGACTCATCAAGTTTACTGATGACACCAAGCTGTGTGGTGTGGTCGACATGCTGGAGGGAAGGGATGTCATCTAGAGGCATCTAGACAGGCTTGAGAGGTGGGCCTGTGCAAACCTCATGAAGTTCAACCAGGCCAAGTGCAAGGTCCTGCATGTTGGTCGGGCAATCTCAAGCACAAATACAGGCTAGGCAGAGAATGAATTGAGAGCAGCCCTGAGGAAAAGGCCTTGGGGGTGTTGGTAGATGAGAAATTCAACATGACCTGGCAATGCGTACTCACAGCCCAGAAAGCCAACCATATCCTAGGCTACATCAAAGAAGCGTGGCCAGCAGGTTGAGGGAGGGGATTCTGCCTCTCTACTCTGATCTGGTGAGATCTTGCCTGAAGTACTACATCCAGCTTTGGAGTCATGAGCACAAGAAGGACATGGACCTGTTGGAGCGGGTCCAGGGGAGGGCCATAAAAATGATCAGAGGGATGGAGCAACTCTCCTATGAAGACAGGCTGAGAGAGTTGGGGTTGTTCCACCTAAAGAAGAGAAGGTTTTGGGGAGGCCTTATAGTGGCCTTCCAGTACTTAAACAAGGCCTATAGGAAAGATAGGGCGGGACTCTTTACCAAGGAGTGTAGCGATAGGATGAGGGGTAATGGTTTTAAACTGGAAAAGGGTAGATTTAGATTAGATATTAGGAAGAAATTCTTTACTGTGAGGATGCTGAGACACTGGAACAGGTTGCTCAGAGAAGCTGTGGATGCCCCATCCCTGGAGGTGTTTAAGGCCAGGCTGGACAGGGCTTTGAGCAACCTGGTCTAGTGGGAGATGTCCCTGCCCGTGGCAGGAAGGGCGGAACTAGGGGATCTTTAAGGGCCCTTCCAACCTAAACCATTCTGTGATTCTGCGTGGACTCAGGTGAAGTAATTCAGATGCTTGCAGATGAGCTGGCAACTTCACAGGAATTTTGAGGGTACAATTTTGAGAGTAAGATCCTAAAATAATCACTCGTCCTGAGTCCAAACCCTTCTTTTATTGAGCTAATGATGTAGCTTAACAGGAGTAAGATGGAGGAAACGGATCTCCTAGTTGAAGAGAACAGCCCAGCCTGACAGCGTAACATCATGGTGCGATTGCTGTTTCCCTTGTCTTTCTCATCCTCTTCCATTGGCGGGCTATGGCCGGCCCTCACGTTCTGTGTGCTGCTTCCCATCGGCAACAGGACAAGGCACTGCTGATAAACGTGCTGTCTGTGGGGCAGTGAGCACATTTCTTTTTACTCTTAAGACAAATAAAGATGTTATGGATAAAGTGTTTCATTGCATAGTTTCCCGACTGATAAAATTTCATCCCTAAGCTTAAGAGCACTCGTCCCCGTAGAATTGAGTTGGCACAGAAAGACAACGGTGACAAATGTAATATTAGATCATTGTTGCAGGGGATGAAACCCTCCATCTGGAGGGGAAAGACTGAAGAGTCTCAGTGGGTTTTTCATAACTAACTTTTCAGATTGATTGTACTACGTGTCTCTAGATACTGGTTTGCCATCATTACTTAATATTATAGAATGAACTGCTTGCATTTGCATTTAGGTCTTCTGGTTTAAAGAAGGAGTAAAGAGGCATGTGAAAGAATGAAGTAGGATTCATAGCAGCTGTATATCCTACACATGATTCAAGGGCACTTTTCTGTCATTCTATACTCAAAAAAAAATCCCCATGAATCTGGAGAGTCTGTTAGAGAATATCTGTCTTTAAATTAAAAAAAAAAAAGAAGACACCTTTTACTTTACTTTCTGCATTTTTACATTAAGATTACTCATCTCTACTTAATTTAAAAGAAGTTATCTATGTTCTGTGAGCTTCCATCAAGCTGTTAATGTGACATTCACCTGAACAAAATGTAGCTCTTCTAACATTATTTGGATGGCCGACCTTGGGGAGAAACTTCATTATCCTCTATGCACCAGCTGAGTGGACATTTTTCTCTTGGGTTGATTGTGCTGATATTTTCCAGTAGTAGTTTTCTAGATTAATGGCAGTGTCTTGGATGCAGAGGGACTGCTGGAGCAGGGTTATATTTATGAGTGATATCATAGGTAGTGCTTAAAAGCCTTCAGGATACAAATTGCTGGTAGCCAGAACAAATTGGGTGTCCTGAAGAGTAACGTTCCTGTGGGCTCTAACTGTCGGTCTGAGGAAGTAGCCTGGGAAAACTGGGACCAAGCAAATATCTTGCTTCTGGTCATGTTTTCTTTCAGGCGAGAAATACCAGAGCATGGTGCTAATGCAACACGTCTGCTCCTGGCACCTCAACTATTTTGGGCAGGATCAATGCCAGTATCTTCCCACCTCACCCCACTATGCACTATCACATAACCACAGAGCTCTACTCACTCCCCAGCAGAAACAGAGGTTTTAGATGTTTCCGGTTCTTCAGCAGCCACTGTAGCTGCTGCACTTGTCTGGGAGTTATTCCTTGTGATGCTGGCCCACCACCTGGTGGTTTTGCCCCCGCTGCTACATGTGCAGCAGTGCAAAGCCTCGGTGGTGAGGAGGGAACTTCTGCCCAGAGGTTGCAGTGCCTGGTTAGGAAGCTGTGCCATGGCCACCTGCCAGATGTGCCTGTGGCCACCCCTCATATTGAGGAGGTCACACATCCGAAGCTCAGAGTGGAAGGGGAAGTAGTGAAAGGGAAATATTCCATGAGCATGCAATGTTCTTCTGAACCTCCAGCACAAACACATCACCCCCTGGTGGTCCAAGACAGTGCAAATATTTGCATGAATGCTAATGATTATGACTTCTATGTTACCAAACTTGCATGATTGCTAACATTTTGAAAATCTGCTTTGCAGACTAGCTTCACTTCATCGATGCCAACTTTGCACAGCCTGTTGGTCACAGCCTGTGAGCAAAATGTGGCTGCTGGCCAGGATGAGTGAGTCCCTGTTCACCAGTCTAACGAGACATATGAAGTGGTGGCTCTGATCCTGATTTGTCTGAGCTGTGAGCTGACAGGACAGTGACTGTCCCGCTCCAGAGACAGTCTGTGGTGTGGCAGAGAAAGACTACAGTGGGGGAAGAGAGTAGGGGCAGAGAGGGAGGGGAAAATACAGCAAAGTGGAACAAGACAAAGAACATGGGGATGTATGAGGGGAATCATAGGAGGAAAAGCGGTTGAAAACAAAATAGCTTGGGGGGAGCCACAGAGAGGAGGCAGAAGCAGATTTGGGACATGTGCAAGGCAATTAACCAAGCACAGAATCACAGAATCTTCAGAGTTGGAAGGGACCTCTAGAGATCATCTAGTCCAACTCCCCTGCTAAAGCAGGATTGCCCAGAGCACATTACTCAGGACTGCATCCAGGCGGGTCTTGAAAATCTCCAGAGAAGAGAACTCCACAACCTCCCTGGGCAGCCTGTGCCAGTGCTCTGTCACCCGAACCGTAAAGAAGTTTTTCCGTGTATTGGAACAGAACTTCCTGTGTTCCAACT
>NW_009647838.1:91843-103518 GCF_000708025.1 Charadrius vociferus
CTGTACAATGGCCTCCAGCTCCTCCTGTTTATTCCCCATGCTGCGTGCATTACTGTAGATGCACTTCAGCTGGGCTAATTGTCCTGCCACTTTCTTGGGGGCACAAGATTTAATTCGCACCTGATCATGCTCAAGCACTTCTGTAGTTACCAAATTATCACTACCCCTCATGTCTTTGCTGCCACACAAACCACCATCCCCTGCCGTCACTGAGACAGACTGCAAGACCTTGCTAACGCTTTTACCCAGAAGCACTGGTATGCTGCTCCCAGGCACCACATTTGTAATCCTGGTTTCATCCCCATCCCCCTTCAAACCTAGTTTAAGGCCCTATGAATGAGCCCTGCTAATTCTTGTCCCAGGATCTTTCTTCCCCTATGGATTAGGCTTTCCCCACCTGTTGCCAGAATGCCTGGTTTCCTGTAGATCAGCCCATGATCAAAAAAGCCAAAGATCTGCCGGATGCACCAGCCTCGGAGCTAGGAGTTAATTTGCTGGCTCCTCCTATTTATCCCCTCGTCATCCCCTGCAAATGGTGGGATAGAGGAGAACACTATTTGTGCTCCTGGACAATGTTGTTAAATCTGAGCCTCCAGTGTTTTCACCTTTTTTGTGTGTTGTGCATCACTGCTGGACTCCGGGGATGGTACCAGTGTTGTTTTATTGTTCCAGAGACCATTTCACTTTCTGACTTCCTCTCTTCTCCCTCACGACTTTTAATAAGCCAAGTATCACTGTTGATTAATGGGGAGAGTGGAAGGTGGAGAACCTTTATGGGCTGTTAACCTTAACGAGGGTAATAACTAAGTGATAAGTCTATGCATGTTCTTCTGCAGAAGTGAGTGCCTGAAAGCTGCTCGATATTTCACATGTGGCAGAAATGAACTCATGAGCAGCATTAACATGAAATAGCTCCAACACAGCTGGGTCAGGAATAAATCTGCACACAGCAACATCCAGTACAGCCTCGCTAACCTCAACATATACTGACTGGTTGTAGGAGGAAAGATGAACCAGAGACACTGACAGTTCCATAAGTAAAAATTACCCCTGAGTGGTTAAAATCCTTTGCGTAACATGCCAGCCATTTGCAATTCATATAAACAACCAACTCTGAGGCATATTATTAACAATATCCATATGCTGTTCCACATTACCACAAGGACACCTTGCTTAATAAGGGTCGAATGGTCATAGATATCGTCATCATTTTAGTAATGCACAAAGCCATTTTATTTCTGTTTGCTTGCATGGGTTAACAGATTTTAAAGATCTGCTATAGCATTTGTGGCAGGAATTGTGATGTGTTATTAGGATGGAAATAAAACCCGAAACCAATCAGACTTTGCATTCCATGTGTGCTTCCATGAGCTCTGCTGGATTTTTAGACACATATAAAGGCAGTTTTTGCTTTTGTATTTACACACTTCTTGATTTCCATCAAAGTCATGAGTTTTATATCCTGGACACGATCTAATTTACCCCGTAGGAAGGAGGAAAATATGAATATTCCCGAATTCTAGTTGGGAACTCGGCATGGGAAGAATAAGCAATAGCACAGTTAGCGCTGTTTCTCTACAAGCCGCTGTTCAGCGTTTCAGTTGGGTTGTCAGCCCCAACCCATCCTCCCTGCTCTTACCAGCTGCAGGAGGGGTTCCTGGCCCCAGGTACCCCATAAGCAATGGGGTGATGCAGACTCCTCCAGGGCAGGTGCATGGTGCTGCATCACAAGGCTGCGTTTCTCCCCCAGGAGTCGGGGTGCATCCTCTGCCTGCACCCCTGGCACCACAGCACAGATGCCTTTCTGAAGCTGCTGAGCCCCCATTCCCTCACCCAGACTTGAAAGGTGGGTGGCTGAATGCCTGCCCTATCCCACCTGGGTACAGGTATCCAGTCGTCTGTCTTCTCTGAAAGGCTGTCTTTCTTCCAAGGAACTTTTGGGTTAATTTCCAGTGTTGTGTGAGATGATGAGCAGTATAATCCATGGTAGATCCTGCTGTTTGATGAGCTTTCTACTACGTGTAGTTAAATAAGTTTACTCTATGTAATTAAATGAGATAAATAGTTTATAACATCTTGTTAACTTTCTTTCCAGTTCATGCCGTGGCACTTGGAAGGCACAACATATTATGCATGTGGAGGTCAGCTTAAAACTGATGAGAAATCAGAGTAATGGTGAAAATGACACAAAGAAAATCAGCCCTGTTATACATTTGTGCACCTGATCCCCTTGAGAGACCGTGTAATGTTGCTGACACATCCCTAGGATTTTCTAAGCACAAGTTGTCCTGACCTCCCTCGTAAATCTTGAAGCCTCTGTTCTCTTCAAGGTGCTCCCATGAGCCGGATACGCCTCACTCCATCAGTACAAGAGCTGCTTTCCTGCACTGCGGCCATCTGTTTCCTAATGATTATGTCTACCCTGGGTTAATCTGCTCTTTTAGGGTATGTCAATATGGGAAAACCACAGCAAGAACACAGGCTGCTCAAAGATGGTTTCTTGGCTACTTTAGCTGATGGCCAGGCCCACGGAGTCAGGGCTAGTTGCCTGCTGGGAGACCTCGAGAGCTAGGCTTGAAGTTCCTTTTGCATTCTATGCTGCAGGGACCTGCACTAATTTAGTTGGGCTAGGAGAGAAGAAATTGCTTTTCCTCTTCCCCTTCCTCAGTCTGCAGATCCAGACGTTTTGATGCTCTGAAACACAACACCCCCCTTTTTCTGAGTATAAGGGGAAAATGCTATCTAGGTGCCCAATTTGCTTTTACTCAGAGGTCCTTTTTTACTACCTGTTGATAAATCACGATGGGATGGAGATGTATGTTGTTGCTTCCCTGCTCAGGTGATTCCCTCTCCCCATGGGGTAAATAGCACGGTTAGCAGTGGTGCTTTATCCTCATGCTGTCTTCCGAGGTTGTCTTTAAAACCACCCACTTTACAAGCAGCTGAGAAGCAGCTCATGCCCTCACCGTAATCTGCGTAGCACCGGGCATCAGGGCCAGCAGGGGCTGCAGAGTCATGCCTTAAATTAAGACGATTTGCTTTCAATTAAAACCTCACTAAACTGAAGTGCATAAACTAAAGAAAGTTCTTTTAATGTCAAAATAGAGTTTGCTTTTGGGAAAACCTCACCCAAGAAGAAGAGGGTGAATTGGCCAAGCCCTGGGCAGGGCCAAGTCAGCACATGCAGGCAATGATGTGGGTCCCTACACAGCCAACAGAGACCATCTCCTCCTGTGTTTGTGTCCTGGCTCCGGGGCTCTGGTGTGAATCACACAGTTCGTAGCCACAGCTCTGGGTATTCCTGGATACTACAGCTCTGTTAACTACAGTTTCAGCTTTTATAGATTTGCTTTGATTTGAATCACTTTTCCTTTAAGTTAACAGAAAAGATAGGATTCATCCCCCAGATCCCTCCAGATTTGTGTGACGGAGCGTTCTGCAGCTGAACTGCCCAGCCCAAGCTCCTTCCACAGCTCAATGAGGAGAAACAACCGCTTTTGGTGTGTGGTTTGTCGGGTCAATGTGGGTATCTGCTCCAGGGTGGGGTGAATCCCACACCACGGGCTCTACTGCCTGTTAAAGCAGCTTTGGATGACCAGCTCAGACGTGCATGTCCCCGTGGGACTGGAGGAACCCTACCCACTGTGTAACATACAGACAGACTTGTAAAGGCAACTTCTGGTTTGAATTCTCATGGACTGAATCTGCTTAATCCTGGTAAGCTCTGTTCAATTCACATCTTTCTTTGGTAACACTGCAAAAGTGTTTGGGTTTGGTTTGTTGGTTTGTTGGGTTTTTTTTTAATTGTCTCCACTCCATCATGAACTGTTTGGTGAAATATTGGATTCAGATGTTAAAAAGCTTCACATAGCTGCCTCCTTAATTGTACTGTTGACTTATGATGCTTTATTTTTCCACGTATCTTATTTCTGACACTGAGAATGCCTAAACAATCCTCTTTTTACAGAAAAAAAATCTTTAAGATTCTTTTTGACATTTGGTTTTTGGTTTTGTTTTTTCATGCAGATCATTTCTGTGGAGATTCTTAGAGTTTAGTCCTGTAAATAAATGAAGCAAACCACATCATCTTATTTGCAGTGTATTATATTGGATTCTTGCTTTTTCTTTTTTTTCTTTTTAATCTAAAAATACCCTCTTCTGGAGTATAGCACAGTGCACAGTTCAGGGAAGAACTGAAATACATCAGTAATACACCCTGTGCTTCCCAATCGCCCTGGCATTTCAGCTACTAACCCAAGTGAGTGTTGAACCTCCCTTTCCTAACTGCCATGTGCAGGTTTAATAAAACATTTGGGATTACTTTGGAGAAGGCTGAGCAGAACTTGGTGTGCAGAGAGTTTTCCAAGCAAGGAGCATTCAAGTATGGTGATCCAAACCCATTTGTGTATTTTCTTTTTTTAATGGAGAGACCTTTTGTGCCCTACACAATGCTACCCTCCATCAGTGCTATTTCTTCTGGACACTTTTGCTCGCTCTAAGGTAATCCTTGCCTTACTTGTTGAGTTTTAGTCCATCTCCTCCTCTGAAAGAGGAATACAGCAAAGTACACGAGACAACTTCTAAGAGAGCTTTTGCTACATCTAGTGGCAGAACCTTTGAAGTACCTGAAAAAGAAGGCAGTTTAGCAAGAAGCCAATCTCCCTTTAAAACTCTTGTAAAGAAACCCGATGTGCTTTCATATCGGTGTGTGTTTACTTTCGTCTTTCATTGCAAAGCTCTAATATTATTGCCTGGTATGGCTTTTCTCGATTCGGGCTGCCATCTGAGACAGGAGTGGTGTGGACTAGCTAAGAATTTAACTCAGTCTGAATTATTACTGAATGCAGAGAAAAGGTAGATGATGGGTTGGAGGGGGTGAGGGAACAATCCCAGACCCCCCTCCAGCTGTCATCCTTCCCAGTGCAGCGCCTGTATCATCCAGGAGTAGTGAGAATCCACCCAAATTGCTGGAGGTTTTGCACCAACCCTGCCCGGCACTTGGGCAACTGCCTACAGACCACCATGGGTGGTGGTGTGTCCCTCAAGGGGGAAATGGGGAAGAACATAAGCATGGCTCCATGCTTACAGTGAGGATGTTTTTTCAGGAGGTGGATGCCTGGATTCCCATGTTTCCTTCCTTTTTGTTGGGCAAGGTGAGGAGCACGCATAGCAGGGACTGAAAGCCACCTGGGACTTACTGGGGGAGTGAAGATGTAGGGTCAAATCCCATGAGGCTGGGATGTGGATTGATCTTAGCTGAATGCTCCCAGGTGAGAAGCTGTAGTAACACCAGCTACTCTGTACCAGCATCAGAGCAGTCTGTTTTCTGTGGGACCGTCTAACTTGCCTACAGCCAGTAGAAAAGCTTTGCTTAATTCCAGTGGGAACTGGATGCAGCCTTGGCAGAACACCACATCCTCCTGATCCCCATCTGGATGGGAGCAGGCTTGGTGGCTATTGCCCATGTAGCAGTAAGACCTGTGAACAAGGAGACTGAGATGACTATGATTATATTCACAGAATGATGGAAATGAGAGATGATCACAAAACTACAAAAAAAAAAATAAATCAGCATCGATGTTTGAAGAGCTATTGATCCAGATTTAAAAATCGGGATAAAAATCACATGATTTATGAAGTGTAGTGGTTGTATAAAAAAGTGATACCAGACCATATTAACAAGCTTTTTTCTGGAGAAGGAATAGAGCCTTACACTGGTCACCGGGTCTTTATGGTGTGAAGGCAAGGAGGATGACCTGCTTACACAGCTTTACTCCAGAGCTGTGGCAAACAGCTCCTTTTTTCTGCTTGCTTGGGACTGGCTAAGGGGAGGAGAGGAGAAATTCCACATCTTTCGCTTGCTCCCTGAACACAAGGCGACTGATCAGCCACAGCAGGAGAGGGTGGGCTGGCAGCCTGGCTGCATTTGCTCTGGTATGTGGTTTGCTTCTCCTGCCTGGGTCTTAACGTAGGTGGCCTGGTTGGGGTTCACTTACAGCATCCTCCTTGGGCTGTGCAGGGTGGAGGATCTCACCCTCATCGGGGAAAAACCAGGGGAGACCAAAAGAAAGGAGGGAGGGATACTTGTGAAAATGGAGTATAAGGTAGCACCAAATGTGGGGCTGGGGTGTGCAGACCGGTTTCTCCTTGGGCACTGCGGTCTGGGTGTCTTGGTGGTAGACACTCTCCATGTGTGGGAGAGCAGTGATTGCTCTTTGCTGGAAGGAGGCTCCCTTTGTAGTTATAGAAATAAACAGGCACTTTTAGAGCACAGCATCCTGCAGAAGGGCAAAAAATAGGTTGCTGCCCCTGAAGGGAGCCCGGAGTGACAACTCAGCCACTGTCATTGGTTGAAGACTTCCATCCCTTCTGCATTACAGTAACAGGAAGCTCCTGTTGTGTGAGCAGTACCCAGCTGCACAAGCAAAATTACCGAAGGTTTAAAAACATGATGGTGAACCTGGTAGTGGATATTGCAATACCATTTTGAAAGGTGTACACAGAACGAGGAAGGAAAAATCGAAGACCCTGGAAAACAGTTTAGCCTGAAGTATCAGAAACAAGCAAAGACACAAAAACATACTGGGCATACACCAGTCACACCTTTGGGCTTTTACAGTAGTGTATGCAAGAACGTTAGAAAGTGCTGTAGGAGGATGAATTGTGCATTAGCTGGGAGATGGTACAGATGAGGAGGCATTTCCATCTCAAGGTGTTACTTGCTCTTGTGAAATAGCAGAAAAATAACAAACAGTTGCACCTTCAAGAGTTGGTACTTGAACTGTTGTTTGAGTTAAAAAAAATCCTTGATGGAAGGAATATCCATCCCTGTTATATACCACTGGTGTGGAACCACAGGAGCGGAAAAAGATCTGTAACTTTTTTGAGCTACAGGTTATGATTTGAGAAGATAAGGTTTCTAGTATTAGGAATTATTTGTACATGACAAGCTTGATCTGTTCCCATAGTATAAGATGGACATCACTCCACTGCTTTCAGAGCTGTTCAATCAGCCCCTTGCTGGGCACCCTCTCTCACGCCTGGAGTTCACTCTGGGGGACAGAGATTGTCCAGAGATAACACGCTGTCAGAGTACTCTAAGGAACATGACAATTTTTTTTAGAAGCAAACATAAAAGAGCTCAATAGCTCTCACAAACAAAAAAATGTTTTGAAAGGAAAACAAACAAAATGGGGAGTTAAAAAGCATGATTTTTTTTCCCCATTTATTTCGAGCCTGCTACTTTCGGGTACATAAAAATTGGCACCGGCTGCAATTTTTTAATGACGGTTAGTGCTTCATTTCTATGCATGAAATAGAAGGAGCAACTGTGTCTCCCTTCAAAATGGGACCTATTCTTGCTAACCAAATGTCATTCACCATTTAAAAAAAAGTCACTGTATTTCATGTCTCTCTGCCCTGTGCTGTGGCTGATTGCCACATGTGGAAAAAGATAACTGGTTTCTCAAGTCTCCTGATTAGCACAGAAGGTTAAACAAGTCTGGCTTATGAAGGCTTCCCAGCTTCTTCCCTGAGCGGCACGAGTGGCTTCCTGACCTCCTCGCAATTCCCACTCTCTGTGCATCACTGCCGGCCAGGCGGGAGCTCCAGCCCAGAGCAGCAGGCAGCACTTCTCACCACCGCCTGCTCCAAACCTCAAAGCAAGCCTGGACAACCTGGAGGTAAAAACACAGCTGGCTGAGCAAGAAGAAAGGAGAAACTTCATGGCAAGGATAAACCCTTTGTTCACTCGTTCCTGCACTCACAAGTTGCAAATTGTTGGGCGGCTGGATGCTGGGACTCTTCCTTGCTAGCTAAGGGATTTACTAGGTGTTCAGGGGATGATTAGGAAAACTCTTGGTTTTAATCAAAACTTTGTTCACTTGCTTCGGTGGCCATTTGAATGTAAATGGCCTTTATCAGAAAGGCATAGGCATAAGAAAAATTGAAATAATAGCAGTCTGTGGGGTGGCAGGAGGTGGGGTTATTCAGATTTCCTTTCTAAAGGTTAGGAAACTACAAGTAGAAAATAAGAGAATACAGAGTTTATGTGCTTTTCTGTTACAGTAAGTCCTGTGAAAAATAAAACAGATGCAGAAGAGGAATAGTATCCATTCATTGCATCTCTGCCTTCAGTACTTTTTGCTAGATATAAGTTCATCTATTATTTAAGACTTAATATAGAATATGAAAATGATGTATTTTTAAATTAAAACACACACTTAGGTAATTTTTACATTCCCTTTGGCCTTTAAGCTGCTTTCAACCTCTGGTATCTAACAGGACCGTCTCAGACCCAGTCCCTCAAATCCAGAAGATCACTTCTTGTCCAGCTGTACCCTCCTAGGGACAGACTGACACCTGTTCAGACAGTGTGAATTCTGGTATTTCCTAGCTTCTTACCATTTGGTGTTTCAACCTGAGCCATCTTTCTAGCGTAAACTTTCTAACATGTAACATGAGATAATTTTTATGAGTGTGACTCTCTCCCAAAGACATATATAAGACCAACCCCTATATAAGTGCACACGAGACAACAGGGACTGACTCAGCATGAGTCCAGGAGGAGCTGGGCTCATTTCCAGGCTGAGGACAGGCATTTCCCAAGTTACATGTGCTCTTCACGCCCACAAGGCAGAGCATCACCTCCCGTCTCAGCCAGCTGGCATTTTCATCTGCTGGTTCTGCATGTAGCAACGGAGCGACGTGGCCCCATCTGGCCATCTTCTGGGCAGTGTCATCATCTGGAGACACTGTCCTGGACGCAGTGAAGATGATCGCTGTAAGGAAATCGGAAGAAACTGGTATCTCTAGGGAAGAGATTAAGAGAGAAGTCTGTCTCTGCTGCTGTTTAAATTGCATAACCCATATGGTTATTCTGCCTTTTTTAATATGAAGGGATTTTTTTTGGAATTAGGTCTGCCAATGTTTTTGCCTTATTAACAATGTTACTTACCTCAGAGCTCAGGTTATTATTAGCAATTTTATATTCTGCAGTTGGTAGCTTTCTTGACTGTTATTATTAACATTTTTATTTTGAAATCCTTTGAGATAATCTGAGATGCAGGGAAAGGCATCTGGCATTCCCTTATATCCCTTGAGGGAGGTTCTGGATTGCTCATTTATATTTTAATTGCTATTTTATAGCTGTGTGTTTCTAGATGGCTTCTTATGGACCTATTCCCATATCATGAAGTCATTCTTATAGACAATCCAGACACAGTGGTCCAGCACAAACCAGGTCTGCTCAAAGGTTTAGTACTGTGATTAAGAGATGGAGAAATAACACAGGCATTTATACATATGCAAAGCCTTAATAGTTAAAGAGGTTTTTCCAGGAGCAGTGGCACTAAGAAAGGCTGCTTTCCTTGGGAGAAGCTCCTTCACAGCCACCTCAGCTCTCCTCCCAGCTCCCACATCACGCAGTCTCCATTGCAGCCTTCCTCTAACTCCTGCCCATGGGACAGCAGGCACTGGGGATGATATGGAGCAACTCCTCTGCAGATTGCCCAGCTGGTAGGGATGTTGTCTTGGCTGGTGGCTGCTGCCTCTCAAGAGGGATCAGGCTTGAATTACACAGGCATTTCCCTCCCTGTGGGCACTGACTTGTCTTTCCAGTTCCCAGTCACTGACTGTCACTAAGTCCATGAGATTTAGACCTTCGAGGTCTCTATATCACTGTCAAGTTTGACTCAAATAGGCTGAAGGTATCACATCGTCTCATGGAGACTGCAATCCGCCTACAGTCGATTGTCCAAACTCTGGTTTCCTTCATCAGCGAAGGGGAAGAAAGAAGTAATTCTAGATTCTCACCCCATGTCCTGCTTCCTTGCCCATGTGCCTCTCTCTTGCCTTTGGTTATAAAGGGTGTCAGACAAGTCCCTCAGAGACAGATGACATATTGAGATCACCTAAATTCAGAGGACATGTCTGACCAGTCATATGAAAAGCATCAATCAAAGGAGACCGGGCAGGTTATCAGCATCTAAGGTGCCCTGGAGGACTTTCCCCATAACTTATGTTCACCCTGTGTTTGGCTGGGTTTTACCGAGTAGCTAGATGTTCTCTGGAGCTCCAGTGATGTGGCAGAGGATGGCTTGCTCTGCCCCTTTTAACTCATTCAGTTCATTGCAAATTTGGGGGTTAGAGAAAATACAGAAACCCAGAAAAAAGCAGAAGGAAAAGAGCTCATCTAAAGCCACAGGAAAGAGAAGATGCAAAGCAGAAGCCAAAGGGAAAGAAAGGGGAAAAGATCTAGCCTAAAATCAAATGCAGGAAAAAACCTGGCTAGAAAGTGTAATTAATTCTGGCTAGAAAGAGAAAAGGAAATGAAAAATGAAACAAAGAGCAGAACTAGCATGAGAGAGGGAGAGAGAAGAAAGGTGCTGAAAAGAAAGATGCTGGGGAGAAAGAATCCCAGTAAATTAACTGACATGCAGCAATATATGCTGCAGAGAAATCCTTTCAGCAGGCTCAGAGAATCTGTCTCCATTAAAGTTTCATAGTGAAGGTTCAGTGGGATTTTCAATATTTAAAAAGTGTTTCTGAAGGTAGCCAAGGGGAGATGCACTGGTAACTCTTGAAAGACTAATGCATTAAATTTTATTATGTCTTCAAATAGCATGGGACAGTGTCTAACTCTCGGTTGCTTTAAGATAGCACTCATGTCTTGCTGTGCTCCCTCCTCTCATTAAAATGTCCCTGTGTGGGGTGTTTTACATCCTCTGCTTTTCTCCCTCAGGGTCACTGGTGAAAATAAGACAGGTGCAGGAGGGTTGAAGGCAGAAGCTGGGAACTGTGGGGCTGCTAGTCCACCATCCCACTGCACTGGGGTATGACCCTCATGCCCTGCAGAGAGGCAGAAGTGGAAAGACAAGGTCAAGGCAAAGGGTTTTACCATGTGGCCCCTTACGCAGAGAAGAATGAACACTGTTTTCATTTGTGCAGACAGAAATGACGAATGCTCTCCTGGTGACCAGTAGATGGTAGCTTCATGCCTCGGCATGGGACACAAAGTCCTCGGGCAGGGACAGCTTGTCCTTTCTTAAAGTTCTGTCTAATGAGGGGGAATGAAAGCCCAAAGGGAAAACAATTCACAAACACAAAAACTCTTCCAGGCAGGGCCATCCCACTTTTGGATAGGTGTGGGTCTGAGAAAGAAGGAGTGAATGTCTGCTTTGAACACGAGAAGAGGAGCAGCAGCATGGCAGAGGGACAGGTCTCGGCATGGAGGTACATCCCTGCTTCAGAAACCAAGTCCAGCTCCTCTCCCCTGCTTGATACCAGCTGTTGAACTCTCTCCTTCCTGCACTCAGAGTATCAGGCCAGCAAAATAACTACCTGAAAGTTATAAAATAACACGATTTAGTCTCATGGCACACTCTTCCTTCTAATCCGCAACTTTTAGGGGCTCCCGCGATGCTGTACACCCTCCGCACCCAGCACCTTGGGCACGTTTCAGGAGAGCGCATGCTTTCAGGGCTTATAACACTTAAAAAAAAAATAAAATAATAATCCCAGCGAGAAAGGTGGCAACGTTTTCCCCTGGCAGGGGAATGTTCCCGGTGCCAGGTGGGATGTCCCCCGCCGGGTGGCAGCATCGCCCCGCCGGCCGCCTGTGCTGCCCGGGGACCGGCCGAGCCGGTGGCAGGCGGCTGCGGGCGTGGGGATGGGGG
>NW_009647838.1:103664-152387 GCF_000708025.1 Charadrius vociferus
TTCACAGAATCACAGAATCTTCAGAGTTGGAAGGGTCCTCTAGAGATCATCTAGTCCCATTCCCCTGCTAAAGCAGGATTGCCCAGAGCACATTACTCAGGACTGCATCCAGGCGGGTTTTGAGAATCTCCAGGGAAGGGGACTCCACAACCTCCCTGGGCAGCCTGTGAAAGTGCTCTGTCACCCGAACCGTAAAGAAGTTTTTCCGTGTGTTGGAACGGAACTTCCTATGTTCCAACTTGTGCCCATTGCCCCTCGTCCTGTCACTGGGAACCACTGGAAAGAGTCTGGCTCCATCCTCCTTCAACCCACCCTTTAGATACTTGTATGCCGTAATAAGGTCTCCCCTCAGCCTTCTCTTCTCCAGGCTAAAGAGTCCCAGCTCTCTCAGCCTTTCCTCATAAGGGAGATGCTCCAGTCCCTCAATCATCTTGGTTGTCCTTCGCTGGACTCTCTCCAGCAGTTCCCTGTCCCTCTTGAACTGGGGAGCCCAAAACACTTGCATTTCTTTTGTGCCATCCTGAACATCAGTAACTCTAAACAACTTTACAGAAATAACATTGTGTGTTTCACGGCCCTCAGCTAAACAGCATAAATCTCTCTTACTGCTCATCATAGAGACTGCTGCATTGCAAAGCATTCGGTAGAAGGATGCGACTCCAAAAGCTTTTACATTGGCTGGCACTTATGTGAGTTATCCCCTTTTTACAGTAAAAGCATTTGGCCCAAGATTAAAACATCTACATTTAGGCATTCTCCTGCACAATAAGCGTGTAACACACCTATTACCAACAGAGATCATGTCAATGCAGCCCACTGAGCTCAGCTAGTGTTTCGGAGGACTAGCCTGGTAGCCTTGGGCTTGGCAGCACTGCTCCCCTGACCCCCTGTAAGGGGAGCTTAGAGCCTGGGCTTGCATGTACTGACCTATAGGCAGGCTCTTAAATTTAGGGGGTCTCACTGAAAATTGAACTGCTTTTCCTATGTAGCTACTTCAGGACAGAGTTTTCTCATCCGTTCACATCCAAGCAGGGCAGGGTTGTAACACGGCATGGTCCCACCGGGCTGGCATTGAACCAAAAGTGGGCACTGCTCAGCCAGTTCCTCAACAAATTTAGAAAATGAATGGTTATTCGGGTTCAGCCCCAAACTCCATCTACCTCCTGCTTCAGTGGCAGGTGCCAAGGGGAGACTAAGGATGGACGAGTGTCTACAATACCCCTCTCACCCAGCCCCTTGTTTTATTTTCAGTTCAAAGGCTTTCCCTTGGCTTGTCTGCTTGGTACCCCTCAGCAGAGCCCTCTTCCAAATATCTGTCCATGTAATGAAGACACAGGTCGGGCTGTGTGGTGGGAAGGAAGATGTGGCACTGGGCGCTTTCTCAGCATGACTTGTCGGGCCCGAATGTGAAAGAAACCAAGTTTTTCCCCTTGACTACACAAGGAAAATAAGGTGTTAGCTCAGATGCAGAGGTCTCCATTGAACACATATAAAACCAGGCAGGATGAATCCTATCCTCACTGAGTCATGGGCTCAAGAAAGGCACCTCCATCTGGTGGCCACTCTGTTTTGTGCTGCATGGTTCTCTGTAACTGCTGCTCATTGACAATTTTTAGTAATACATATTTTTCAGTGAGAAAGTATGCAAAATTTTATGTTATCTGATCACAAGGAATGATAAACGTCAAGAAAATAATAAAAGCAGTAAGTAATTGTTCTTAGAAATTGGGATCTGGTGCTTGCTTGATAATTTAATTATTACAATGATTGAAATTCAAACAAGATATCGGACAAAACTTGAACTGAGACAGCAAAGAGCACTGAATATGCTTCAGGCTTTTTTCATCATAAGCCCCTGTTGAGTCACAGTGACCAAACCTGAAACCTGTTCTTCTTTTCATTACTTTCTTCAATGTGCAATTCTTTCTTTTTAGTATCTGTGAAAGCAGTTTTGGGGTATTTTAGATCCTTTTCCCTACCAAAGAAACAAGCAGAACCATCCTTCCAAACCAAGTGGCACACAGCGAGGATCTGCTGCAAGAAGGTTTTATTTGTCTCCCAGCCAACTGCCCTGCTCCAGGTTTCCTAATCCAATGCCAGGGATACAGAGACAGGATAAAATGGCTCAAGAAACTGGTCATTATGAGGGAAGGACAGACTGCCATGCTCTCCTCCAGCTCCCTTTCTTCCTTGGGGCTCAGCTCACCCTGTGCTGTCCCCATGGGGCGGTGGCACATTCGGCTCATGGGCAACAGAAGCAAAGGGACATCTCTCTGGCTACAGAGCTCAGCACAGGTATGACGAAACCTTGGCTAAAGTCTGACAGCTTCAGTTCCCAAATGACTAGTGCTCCTTAAAAGTAGAGGCCAAGATAGGATAACATAAAACTGTTTGGTGTCTGCCCCAAGAGCGGGGCAGGGATGTCTTTTCTCTCTGATAAACTGAATGGTTTTGACCCAGATTAAAACCGCTGGTTTGAATTTAGAGATAAGTATTGTAATATCAGCCTTGTGCCAAGGCTCCGAAGCGACTTGTGGCAGCAGCAATGCGGCGTTTCACAAGGCTGGATGGGCCAGATGAGGCTGCAGCATCTGGGCAGTGTGGTCAGACAGATGCTCACCTCCACTCCACATCTGGAGGGGCCTCAGGGGCAGGGGACAGTATAAACTCTAATGAAGCTGCATGGCCAGTGGCAGGAATAGAGCTAATTCCAGGTACTTGAGAGTTTACAGCCACAACAGTGGATTTAATTATCACTTTACTGGGCTTTAAGTGAGCTGTAAGACTAATCTAAATTTAACTCGCATTACAGGGTCCGCAGTCTCTTTACAAGCTTCCTCAACAGACAAGTGTCAAATTAGGGCTATATCAATAGATAAAGGGAAAAAAATAAAGCCATTGATGGCCATAGATTTCACAGCTGATATCTTTATACTCTGCTATAAAAGCCTATCACCCTTCATTTAAAGAAAGTGAAAATTGTTGACATCTCTTTCAAATGCTAATCATTAGGAAGCAACTTGAACTAAACATAATTAGAATCAAATAATGTTCACCTTTTATTGAGGAGTAACAACACTCAGTATCTTCTGCTATTTAAGCTTCCAGATAAACTGAGCCATTAGTTTGGGACCAGATGCTGGAGCCCCTCCAGCAAGACTGCGCCATCGCTGGTGCCACCAGGACCCAGCGCTGTGGCTGAGCGCTTGGTTGATTTGAAAAATGCAATGCTTTGCTTGGGCACAAATGCTTTCCAGGGCAGAGAGGGCTCTGCTCTCGCCACCTGCCCGGTGCCAGGGCATTCCACAGCTGCCGGGACCTCACCCCTGGGCACAGTGGAGCCACCTGGCTACGGCGGGAGACCTTTGGGCACCATAAAGGGGTGGACTTTGGCAAAACCCTACCCTTGGACCTTTAAGCACCTGCACTTGCTGACCTGGCTAAGAGGATTTCTGAGGTCATGGCACCTGTGAAATGAGCTAGGCACAGGGTTGGAGGGTCCCCCAGGCTTTGGGGGACAGCTCTGAGTGGCGAGACCCCTGTCAGAACACCCAGCCCCTGGCTTGGAAAAGCCCATCTCATGTCCTGCTGACCCACCTTGTCCCTTCCCAGCTTGCCCCATGCAGTGGGAGCCTGTGTGACAGGAATCCCTGGCAGGCAGCAAAAGGCAGGCAGCTGCCCACACCACGCCTGGGACTCCTGCACAGCCATCCTCGTGTTTTGCTTACGCAGGTTCCTCTTTATTTCCTGGTCATTTCTTTGCTGGACAGGACCCACACTATGTCATGCATCTAGTCCAAGCCAGATGACCACCTGTGTAGTCAACAGAGAGAGTTAGGTACCTTCAGGGGGATATTAAACCTGGGCTCTGATGAACTGTCCTCAGGAGATGCCTGTCTATCTCCCTTGCTTTCTCAGAGAGCTCAGAGGACCAGCTTAAGGCTAAACACCTACATTTTGCAAGACTGACGTTAGCCATCTAGTGAGATGAATCCTCCACAACTGTGGAGAACACTCCCTGACGGGCATAAACTACACAGCTCCTAGAAATAAACTATTTAGCCCTCTTTATACATGCTCTTGCCCAAGAACACAGCTAAGCCTAGCACACAGCATACTCAAAATAAACCATGCCTTTCTCCCCACCACCCCTTCATCCCAGACCATTGCTACCTGTTGTACTCTCACCATCAATTCCTTCCCTTTGCAGAGCTTAGGGACCACCTCTGAACCCCACCCGGCTGCTTATCTACAGGGTTGGCACAGAAGAGAGATGCTGCTGCCGCCTCAGATCTTTGCAGAGGGGCAAACCTTGCCCACCCTGAGGATCTGAAAGAGCTGAGGTTGGAAGGAGCTCCCTGTTTTCTTCCTCTCAGTTACCTGGGAGCTGGAAAGGTAAGCATAGCCCTGGCTGGAGGGATGGCCTCTGGGTGAACCCCATGCTCTGCATCTATTTGCATTGCTGAGAAGTGCTTCTTATCTTTTGGACTTTCAGACCATCGGGTTTAGAGAAGTACTGGAGTGAAATTATAGCTGCTGATGATTAAAGCACTATATTTAGGCTTCACTGTAACTTAAACACTAGATTATGAACTCCAAAATATTTTTTACATAAACTCTCCCCCCATAAACAGTGAGCTAAAATACCCAATTTGTTCCATCGACTTCAGCCAAGTACAGCACAATTCTGGTTATACATTAGACCTAGGGGACAGCCTCAAACCTCGAATTAATCAGGAAAATACAGATAGCCAGAGAAAATGGCCAGTGAGGATATCCGAGCTGCAAGCTTCATAGTTTGCCTGCTGATATGCCTTGTTAGGAGGAGCCACTTGGCTTCAATCAGCATTCGGACTGTGGGGTTTGTTGGGTTTTATTTCAGAAAGACTCCACAAAATTGGAGTCATGTGAGACCCACCACCCAAGGTGAAGTGCCTGAGTGGAAATCTACGTTTGAAGGGATTTAGTCCTGGGTCGCAAGTAAATATCTTAGGTAAAACAATGTGACTAAAGCCCTGCTGAGCCAGCTGACCTTGGGGCAGGCAGACAGGGTGCTTATCTGAACTTCACTTATCTGAAGTCTCCGGTTGTTTGAGGTGGGATTATGTCATCCACCTCACACTAAGAGAGGGGATTCTTTGTGCCCCAACCAACCTAAGGTGCGTGACCCAGAGTCCACAGTTACATCTTGGGAAGGCAAGTGACCCTCCTCTGGAGAGCAAAGTGGTATAGAAATTAAAAGCCCATATGATTCAGGCTGCAATCATATGGAATCATGAAGGGGAGAAGCACACAGAAGAAAGAAAGACAGAAAAATCTGAGGGAGGCACTGAGCTGAGAAACAGTCGTGATGCAGTGTGACACCCTCCAGGCAGTCATGAGGATTACATGTGTCTAGCATTTTCCAGAAACCTCTGGTGACTGCTGTGAAACACCAAAACAGGTATTTTGGTCACTTCTATGTTGACTTTTTATCAGTCATCTTTTAAAAGCCTGCCAGTTCTTCGTTCCATCATAGGAATTGGGAACATCCCATACCTACATCCATCCCAGCAGAACAGCTTCCCCTTGGTGAGCCTGAACCTGGGACATGCAATGGCTCCATCTAGACTAGCATACAAGAAGGACCACAGTGAGTCCTTGGGCCCAGAGAGCAAGTAGCATGGCTGGCCTGAGTCCATATAGACAAACTCCCTGTCACATTCATGCTGCCCACTGGGAACTGCAGAAGTGCAAAGCTTTCTGCATGCTGAGATGCTCCAGTTACTACATCAGGATCTCTTATGCAGTGTTGTTGGGCAACAAGTTCCTCATACAGACTGTTCACCTCCTCCCCATACCCAGCTCAGTCCCAGTCCTTACTTGGAAACCAGAAGTGGAAAAAAGCCAGCCATCCCTGTCTAATTCTCCCCAATCAGGAAGAATAAAAAATATATCACTGACGACTTAAGCTGGAGTTCCCAGAACTTCCAAAACAGTAGTGTACAGCCACTTGTAGGCCTGATGGTCTTTTGTGTTGTACTGCTGACACAAAGAGTTAAATAAAAAAAAAACCCAAGCCAAACCAAAGCACTGAAGAGCACTGAAGAATTATTCCTAATCCACTTTTGCTTCACAAAAAAAAAAAAAAAAGTCTAATAAAACCTTTTCAGACAAGCAGCAGTGAAAGAAACAGTATGGTATATTTACAATTAATTTTCAGCTTACGAAATCACCTTGTGAATGAAATGTGTGTCTGAGTTGTATGAGAGTCAAGAAGGGAGAAAAGATAACGCCAGTGAGGGGAGAGCTGATTTATATAGTGTCTGCTGGTTGCCTTTCATTTTCTGAACAGCAGGAGGAGATTAATGATATTGTCACAACAACATTAATGATGCTGTAAAATCATAAGGACAAAGAGAGCCAGTATTTGATAAAAGTGAGATTTACAGCTGCATCAGTCAATTTAATTATCTTTTACTAGGCTTAAACTAAGCAGTAAGACTAATCTCCATTTAACATGTTTTACAGGGTCTGCAGGAGCTTTACAATCCTCCTCCATTCAGAAGTGTCAAATTATGGCAATATTGATAAAAGAGTGGTGTAAATGGTTGTCTAGTCAATCCCCGAACCAGTTAATATCTTTCTTTACTGCATTGTAAAAGCCTATTACTCTCAAGTTTTGGAGTGAAATTTGTGGACAGTAATCTGAGTTGATAATGTTTAGAAAACAAGTGCGGAGAAGATAAAGATCCGCGTCCACCTGCCTGCACTCGCTATAAAAGGCGGCGCTGGCTGCCTCTGTGCCGGCTCTGCTACCTGCCCTCCTGCCCTGCCAGACCTGCCCTGGACGGGGCTGCTTCCCCTGCTGCTTCTTCCCTGGGAATCAGCTTTTGCTCCGCAAGGAGGAGAAGCTGCAGACCCAAGTAACGTCAGGGCTTGGCATGTATTGTAGCACGGGAAGCTCTGCGGTCCAGGACGATGGGGTCCCACGGCCCATGGGCAGCAGTGGTTCTCCCCAGCATTGCTTTTTGATCGATCTCTGGGGCAGAGTGGGACCAGGCACAGGGGCTGGTGGTGGCCCCATCAGTTCTGCACCACTTGTGCCCCTGCTCGCACAGGGACACTGCACTGCCAAACCCCTGCAGAGTCTTACCTCTGCTTTCCACAGCACCAAACAAGCATGGGGATGAAGTAACTGGAAGCCAAATGATAACCTAATTGTATAACAGGACATTTGTTCTAATTACCTCCTTCAAAACCACAATATATGTTAATTTTCCATGTGCTGTTTTTAAAAACCAAGTAACTTGGGTACTTCAGGATACTAGGCTTGATTTTTCATTCTCCATCACTCTGTGGAGTTACTTAATACTTCCACAAAGAGGGTGTGAAGCCCAACCATCTCCACTTGATGGGCCATTTTATTGCCACCTTCCCACAGAGGGATCTTTCTTTGAGCTATAGAGGAGTAAACTTCTAGCATCAGGGACAGAGAAAAAGTGCTTAAATTTGCACTTTTTAAAATCTTTGATCTTCAATGAGACTGAAGAAAATGTAACTCAAACCAGACAGCAGCTCCCAGCAAACTGCACATTTCAAACCTGGGGAGTCACTTGTTTACCCAACTGTCCTTTGACACTTTGCAGCTCGAAAAAATCTATACATTTCCTAATGAGATCAGATCCTCCTTCCCTGCTCTACAGAGGAAACATCAGTCTCCTTCTGGCCAGGTATGGCTGGCAGTGAAGAAAGTGATTTTCTCCGATATACTGTGGGTTCTGGCTCTGAGAGCTCAGTGATGGAAGTTTAGATCCCATTTTACATCTCTTCATTTCACACTGTTTCCTGCATTTAAGTGCTGTGGGCCAGCCTGTTGCTTTGAGACATCCTTTCTGCTGGTCAAGTGGCTCTGAAGGCAATTTCTGAGATACTTTGGTCTTCTTAACCCGTGTTATCGGGCATTTTTTGAGTGAGGAGTCAGGCTTCCTGGGAAACAAACTTCAGGGTGTAGGCATGCCCTGTGTCGCTGAAGGGCAGTTGTTCTGCTCATGCATTGCTTAAAAAAGTCAACAAACACAGAAAGACTGAGCCCGGTGTTTCTACAGTATCTTATTTTTAGCTGTCTCACAAAATTTTTCTACTAATAATGAAATAATCCTCTGACAAGAAACTAAAAATAACTCTCTTCCCAGGGAACGAAAAGAAGCATGCATTTTTTAACAATTACCCAGAAAGTTTACAGCAAAAAATAGTAACAGAAGTCAACTCTTCTGACTTCTAGTCATGTGTGAAACACATTGCAGCCCTGCCTTATCGTCTGCTTTCTTTAGCTTGCTAACATATCTAATGTCCTAAAACATGGCAGGTGTAATGTGCTCTGACAGTGCTGAGTGGCCCCCTCATGTTACAGCCTTTAGGTCCTAGGACCTCAGTGCTCCAGGTGCAGGAGGTGCTGGTGGACATGTCCAGGAGAGACATCTCCTCGTGTAGGACAAGTACAACCTCAAGCCCTGGCCCAGACCAACCCCAGGACCTTCCGGGGGGGCTGGACTGTTAGAAAATCAGATGCATTAAAATGAGATGCGTTGTGCATGACAAGCTTGGCCGGCCTCTGTCATGCGGCCCATGTTCCCAGCTGCTGCTTCCACTGGGCTCAGCCAGTGGGAAGCCACTGGTCAGCAGATCCCAGCCCAGATGACCAGATACAGGAACAAGCCTGAGCTCTGCGATACCTGGAGGAAGGCCTTGTGCACCACCGCTTTAACAAACTGGGCAGTTGGCAATGCATAGTGATTCCCATCAATCTGACCCCACCAAGACCAACGATCCCCTCAGCGCTCCTCTGTCCAGGGACTCTCTGAAGAAGGGTTTTCAGTCAAAGCCCTAAATCGACAACGGTCTCAAACTTTGCTGCCCATTTCAAGGAATCTCCCCTAAGCCGAGGGGAATGGGTGTAGAAATTGATAGGAGTTTTGTCCAAACAAAGTCTTCAGGATTGAGCCTCTGTCAGTAAGTCCTGCAACGTGCTTGTCTGTGCAGGAAACGGGGAAAAAGTCAGTTCGGGATCCTTATCCATCCGATCTTATCAGGGTGGTAAATCTGGTCTTTGATCTTTTGTCAACAATGCACAAAGTTGCAGGCAGCTGCCACCACCCTGCTCAACCACGCAGTCATCAGGGTCTCATAAAACATTTATGAAACCTGTCATAAACTAGCCCGATAAGAAGCAGGACATTGGGTTTCAGGAGTCAGCAGCTTCTTGGGGAAGACCTTCCCTCCAACTCCAAGGCTCCTTTGTTTAAACAGCAAACACAAGCCACCGATTGCACCCTGCCATAAAAGCTGGGAGCAGGGAATTTTCACCAACCCTGGTGCCTGCTGAGTTTGTGTGGCAGGTACTGGCCTTCACCATTTGCCTTTCCCGCTCACCAGTCCTGGGGTAGGAGGGAGAAGAGGGAAGGAGGGCAGGAACTGAATAAAATTATAACTGAAGGAAAGAGAAAGTAAGTTATCTATAAATGTATGGCAGAACTGTTTCCAGAATAAGGAAGAAATGGAAGTTTGAGCTGAAATATTTTTTGTCCTTTTATTGTTAGTCTTGATGAATTTTGTGAGATTGTCTGGGCTTGGTTCCATGTCTGACTGTGGGGTGGGAAATAACGAAACCCACCTTCTGTTCCCACATTCCCCAGTTACTACAACTATGACTCCGGACAAGTTACAGTCCCTGCCTCTTCCTTACTTTCTTTATAAGGAAATCAAATTGACCTGCCTTGTATGTTCCCTGTGCATATGCTTTCTTTCACATTTTTTTCCAAAAGCCTAAATCCCTAATAGAAAACGAGGTGCCTCCAGCATCCATCCTGAAGCACCTACACCTCAAGAATACAATCATGCTACAGTGCTGCGCAGTGATTTCTGCTTACTTCAGCAGCACAGAGCACCCCTCAGAAGCACAATGTCCACATTAGCACCATGATCTTCCTGAGCTACAAGTCAAGTAGCTGTACCATGCAGGGGGCTACGTCGATCACTTGTTGGGATATTTTTTGTTCTTTGGAACAATTTTGGCTTGGGAGATGCAGTTGAAAAAAGAAACTGCTGCTAGGATCGGGTGTGTATGTGTTGCAGTCTTGTTATTTACACAAAGGATTCAAAATCTTGATTTTCTGAATGCAGAGGATGGGCAATGACAAAACAGCCTATGTTCACAACTTAAAGCCCAGCTTCTGGTTAGCACCAAGACCAAATCCTTCTCCCTTTGCTGCTATGAGGCCACATTTTTCATGCATATTCCAGCTGCCCTTGGGGGGAGGGGGGGGCGTTCAGCAAAGACACAACACATGAGATACTAATTGGAACTCAGAAACACAAAATAATATCTAGTCAACCACCTGGCTTATGTTCTTCTTTTATTTGCTTGTGTTTTCTGTGATGATGTATTCACGAAGTTGGGGTGCCAACCACCGTTGTTTCTGATATCTGACTACATAAAGAAGCTTAATTGTTTCTTATGAGTAATATAAACTATGCACACTATACCATAATAAGACATATTTACAGCTACATATTTATTTTATCGTGTAATGTCTATGAGATAAGCAGCTGTGATGTTCGAGTTGGTATTATTGTATTATTTACCAATCAAACTACTTAGAAGTTTGGTGGTGCAATTACATTTTCTCTACCTGTTAATTCAGTCTTGCTTTAGGGCATTGAAGTCACTAATAGTAACAATCGTTCAGCAGTAGCAAGAAATTGGTGTTGGAACAATTCCAAACCAGAGAGACAGATACAAAGATACCTTAATTAGGTATTTGTTATGAGTTGCTTATAGTAATAAAGCACTAATTCAACCCTTGTGTATAACCACAAAACAACTGTAATAAATTTCAGATTTGGTAATAAAACACTGCTATATACCTTGATTAGGTGATAAAATAACAGTTACTTTTCAGAAATATATCAAAAATACAAAATGCTTCTAATCCTAAATAACTTTTTGCATGCAGCATCTTGAATAAAGATTGTAGGGGTACCCAAGAGCTGTCTGTATTTTCCCATCAGCGAAGGTGACCGAGTGAAGGGGCCGATTGCGTTGGCGAGCTGGTGCCTCGTGCCATTTAGGCGACCCAGTTCTCTTCCTCGCTTCGTTGCAAGCAAACTCAGGACAGAAGAATCTCTACTTGCCGCAGTCAGATGCAATTAGTCAGTTGATTGATCAACCACTGTCACTTTGTAGCACGTCTTAATTTGTGAACTTGCTCTGTCTCTGTATCGGGTTATGTTATTCTACACTAAAAAAAAAAAAAAGGTCTTTTACATGTTTACAGATCTAACACCACTCAGAGGGATACAGGCAATGCACTCACTCTGTCGTATGGTCATTTACAGAAAATGTGACAATTGTGGCATTTTGTGCACACTGGTGCAAAATCAGTGTCCAGCATCCTGCGTGGGTGGCCTTCTAGTCAGCCTCAGTGCTCTGAAGGTCACCAGAGGTCATGAAATTGCTGTTCCAGGGCTTGCCGTTGGATTTGAAAGAAGGGTTTGAATCAATTAAACTCACAAAGGGGACGGTAACCTCCCGCTCCAAACAGCATGACTCCAACCAGGGACTTCCACTGGGGAGCTTTAGGATGTGGGACCACAACATCATGTTAAATTATCTGCGTGAAAAATCCTGTGTACCTTAGTGACGAGACATGCACAAAGATCTGCGTGCAGAGCAAGAAGTCTGGAAAAAATAGTTTAAATAGGCACAAATTCCAGACAACACATACTGAGGCTGTGGTGCAGGTTCTGGGGAGGTGCCCACTGGAGCTCTGCAACCTGCACCAGGAACAAGAGGCATTCTGCACAAGACTGCGCAGCCATGGTATGAGTGCTTTCTGCACCATGACCGGGCAGTTTTGGAAAGCGAAAGTGCTGTGTGACTAAGCATTTATATGGGTCCTATAAATTAGAGCACCAGAGACTCTGCTATCTGTTCGTCATTTCTCTGTTCTTTTCAGCTCTTCTCCCCCCTCCCTGTTCCAAGGAAACAGCTACAAAAGTTAACCCTTATGCTTTCCTCTGCTTCTTCCACTCTTCCAGACTTTTCCACTTCTATACTTCTCGTTCTTGCTCTTCTGCTTCTCTTCACAACCCTGCATTATCCTGGTAGGCCTTTGTCTCTGGTATCAGTTGTCCTACTTTCTGCCCTTACACCCTTCATACTCTTACGTGCTTCTGTCCTATCTTTCTACACCATGGACTGCATTTAGGCTGTGTGCTCAAAGTGCCTCATTTAAGTGTTGCCATGAACGGAGGAAGGAGGTAATATCTGGCAGCCCTGCAGAACAGTCTGGATTGCTCATCACCTCCTTGACCTTAGCCACCATGGTGGTCGCAATAACTGAGCTGGGTACATACAGGAGAAACGTGAGCGCATCTCTGCACGTTGTGTACTGGGGTATACACCTACAGTGCTCCCTTCTTGGGGGCAGAGAAAAGCATATACAGCATCCTACACTATCCTCTCCACTAATAAGAGGTACAAGTGGCATCATTGCATCCATACAGATCTATATTCAGCAAAGAGCAAACCAGTATTCCCCACACCCTCAGTTCAGTGCAGTGTAGATCATCTTCTGCTTTGCTACATGCCAAGAGGGACACTGTGCCACATCCTAGTAAAGGCTAAAGGCAAATGGTTAAGGTACCTGAAATCAGAGTGGCATGCTGTCCCACCAAACACTAGCCCAGGTGAGTCAGGGTTTGCAAATCTTCCAGGACTGTCATTTAAAAGCAGAATTTGAAGACATTTGCTGAGGATGCAGAGCTCTCTGTTTAGACCAGCTTGACGAGAACACGCTAGTCATTCTGTTCTGCTGTTGCACAGGATGAAGGTTAGGAGATCAGCTGTTACTGGAAAAAACCTACCCTTTCATCCAGTCAAAACAGGGGAACTGTCCCCACAGAGATTTTTTTCACAGACTTCTCCTCTCTGACCCATGGGGATGAACCAGACATTTTCCCTCCAAGAGGAGAGTTGCTGGCCTTCAGGGAGACCCCCAAAAGACAACCCACAAAGTATTGCATGGCCATTGACCGCCCTGAGATCACACTAACGCCCTCTCTCCAGTCATCAAGAAGCTCCATCTTCGAGATCTAAAGAGGGCTCCAGTGATAGCTGGGGGAACGTTTTATACCCCTCGTGGTCCCACTGGACATATGCCGCCTTTTCTTAGGCACCAGAGAAGCCACAGAACAGAGAGATGCTGGAACAGAGCTTTGTTCTTGCATCCATGACACACCTCTTAATTTCCCCAAATTGATCTTTCCTGGGCACACAGTGCCTTCATATCTTATTGACTGCAGTAAAATAAGCCTTTAGTGAACATGTATATTTTATACCTTAAGGATGACTGCCTGTGATGTAGTTGGTAAAATGGAGCAGAACTACAAGTGAATTATGTTCATTATCCCTAATGAGTAAAATTTGCTTACTGCAAACTCCTGAGTAATGCTGAAGAAGATTATGGATAAATGCAACCAAAGTGATTCAGCCCGCAGAATTTCAAAGGTTTTCGGAGTATGCACCCAGACAGCTGGCTGTAACTGATGAAAAAGCTTTTGTCAATATTGCGCAGCCTTCTTTGTACCAGTTAGTTCCAAGTGATTTCATCCTGCACAGAACTGTCATTTCTGCAAAGCGTTGGGATTTGAACTGGTGAGACAGCAGGGGAGGCTCAAAATTGTACTGCCGTTTCGTGCATGCCAAAAAATCAATACAGCCCTTTCCTGGTCTCATGAAAAAGTCATGCCTTTCCGTGTTTCAAAGAAAGGATTACAGGAGACAGCATCCTGACTGCAGCACACACTTTTCTGCAAGGGCTCAGCTTCCTGAAACCAGACAAACCCCTTTGATCACCTGCGGCTCCACCGAAGTGTGAAGCTCAGCAGCCAGGATCAGGTGCTACGCAACCCCCTGAGCCCTCTGGAAGCTTCTACAGGGGTTTGATTAACTCGAGCAGAAAGCCAGTCTGCCTGGTGTAGCTGACAAGCCTGGCTGGTGTTGAGACCGGGTTTGCTGTCTTTTACTACGTGCTCATGCTTACCCGTAACTCTGCGCCTTATGTAGGCGGCACGTAAGGCAGTGGACCGTAAAATCTGGATGTAGGGAGATATGAGAAAGCTGGCTGAAACTTTACTGGGGTGCTGGTGGATATAAGCTTCCTTCCATTTCCTAACATCTTCTTGATAAATGTAAAAGAAAAAAATCTCTCAGCCTGAACAGCTTTGTTGCTAGTCAGAATAGGGGGAATGTGCTCTTCAGAAAGGCAGACAGACTCTTGTGTTGGAGATAGCTATCTCTGCTCCCTTCTTTTGATCCCATGGAGATGCCTTTTGCGCGGCATGGCTGGTCCCCTTTCTTATAGTTGGTGTAGATGATTTTCATGAGTTTCTGGTGCTGAGAAGAAGGAACCATTTTCTTTATTTATATCCTCTTTGGAATGTGTTCCAAAGAGGAACTTCCCTGACTGACTGCATGGTCATGCACCTGTTGTAGACTCACAGACCCGTAGGATTATTTGGCTTGGAAGGTACCTTTAAAGATTGACTAGTTAGTCACAGGCCCCTTACCCAGCACGGATACTGGGTTTGAACTCCTAATTCCACTTCTTTATGGGTTTTTTACTGTCTCACTTTCATGGGATTTGAAGCAGATGTCTACCCTGAGAGTCACCAGCCAGAAAGGATATGCAGGAGCCAGCAAGATACTGGCTAATCAAAATGATTGACAAAATGGTTTCGATTCCTCTTTGTTTGAAATTATTTACAATTTAGGAGAGCAGGAATAGGACAGTACTTAAATTCTTGAAAGAATCCAAGATTGAATGAACTTCTTACTGAAGTTCAAGGCTTCAGCAAATCACCAAGGGCTTCAGGAAAATCTTCCAGAGTCCTGAAAAAAAATAAAACAAATAAATGGACTTAAACAAAGACCTCTAGGAGAAGTCTTTGCCATATGTGTGAATCTCGTAAGATTTGAGGCTGAGATTTCATGAGTTCAGAGCAGTCCACTGAAGACAGAAGCTAGTCTCTCCTTGCGCTATCCCATTCCACCTGACTGCTCTTCAGTCCTGAATCCATGTTCTTGCAACCACAACGTCCACGTGACCTGATTATCACCCAAGGAAAATTCAGCCAGCTGCTTCCTCCTCGCCCCACGTCCCTCGGGCTGCCCACTCCCTCTTGGCTGATGGAAGCAGGAGTTGCTCCATGTTCCCAAAAGGCCAAGAAGTACAAACGGGCAGTCCTGCAACGTTCCGTATCGCTGAGCTCTGAACCACGGCCAGCTGGCTGGCTGTCAGCACGCAATCCAAACACTGTCCAAGGCTGCGCTGGCTGCAATAAACCCTTCAGGGCTGCAAAACAGGTCAGAGATCTCAAAGGATACAGCTCTGCTTCAATAATGATTAACAGGATGGTGGCAAAAGTCCCTGAGGCTTTGGCTGGCTCTGTGTGTGTGCATGCACACATGTGCATACACCAATGGGAAAGTTTATGTGTCCCAAGCCCAGAAAACCCTTTGCAGGGGCAAAGCCTCTCTCCTGGTGGGCTGTTCACTCAACCCATACTGTGGCTCAGTGTTCCTAATTTCCTCTGCACAAGCAGAGAATTCCCTACTGCTATATTTAAAGCCAAGAGCAGAAAGAAGCAGGAGGGATCAGGCTGGGTTAACATTTCTCTAACTTCTGTAATGGACAAGTACGCAAGATCAGATTCCAGTCTCTGGTTTATAGACGTACATCTGAAATTGGACACAGCTGCAGTTTTCTTCACTTTCGGACCCCCTGACTGAGAGTAGAATCTGCAAATCTGACCTGAACTGTGCCGTATAACCTTTTGAGTGTTACGTGCCAGTGCATATCCTAAACCCAAGTGGTTATCTGTTAAATTGTTAATTTCCAAAGCAAAATAACTTTCCAGTTACTTGTGGATACCGTGCAATCTTTTTTTCCTTGGTCTTAATTTCTACTTGTTTTTTTAGAATCATAAAGTCTGGGAATTTTTCCCATGTTTTGCAAAGCACACTATCATAACTTTTTGGAAAACACGTGTTTAAAAAAAAATCAACTCGAAGCCTGTTATTCTTGGTATATAACTGTGCATGTGTCTGTGTGTATATATACTCATATAATGGCTCTATAATAGTATGCAAAAGTGTTCTGTTGTTAGATGGACAGTTAGAAAGAATAACACTCATAATGAGATCAGAATCATTAGAAGTACCTATTGTCACTCTCTCTGTACTCCATTATATTAAAAAATGTTCCAAAAGGTGAAACACTGGGGGCAGATGATGGGAGCATGGTGGAGACAGAATCCCCTTCTGCCCCCTCTTGGTTTCCCTTTGGTCGAGCGGTCAGCAAACAGACACGCAGGGACACAGCTGCGGTTCAAACCCGGTTCTCTTTTGAATGATCAGAACCACTTCAGCTGGTTCTTGCAGTTGCAATTGCCCCAGTGTGGTGATAACAGACAGTCTGCAAGCTACACCAGACACCGACTGCCAGCCCTGGACAAGCGTGATGCTCTGCTCTGCGCTCCCGAGGCACCTAAAGCAGCCAGCAAAGGGGCAGGGAGCTCCGCAGTGGGGCAGGGAGCTCCATGAGGAATGCCAGATCAGGTTCCGTGTAATCAATGACCGTTTCCTTCCTTTGTCAGGATCTTGACTGGCAATCTGCTCTTCGCATGCGTTTCCTCTATCCCAAGCCAGTGTCAACAGAAAAGCAAATGGATAAGATGTAAATGGAGACCACAAAACCCCTAAGTAAAAGCGGATAACATTCCTTGACCTTCCCACTCATAAAGCTGCATTACTTCCTCCTCTGCAATGAAGATTAGTTGTTATATAGTATTTACATTAGTTTATATGGCTACATCCTCAAAGCCTTTATTCAGCTAAGTAAGGCTCTGCCAAAGCTCAGGTGCGGGTTTGCAGGGGCAGGGAGAGCTGTGGCCTCCCGTTAAGGCGGCCAAGCTCCGGCTTGTGCTTTCGCTCATGTGCTCGTGAGAGAGACTGGAAGACCGCAACGAAATAAATGCCCAGCTCTTAGACAACGATCGCCAGGCTGGATGAATTCACCCCTGTAAATCAACGCTTCATTTAGCTTAGGCAAAGCGGGTTGGGGGGGAACAGAAAGGCAGCTGAACCCCATTTCAGCATCAGAAGATTTTTGCATGTATTGTTAAGTCTTCTTTTGTCTGCGTATGAAAGAGGAAGACAATAGCTGAAGGAGCAGTCACTAGAATTAGGATTGCGGCTCTTCAAGTCCTTACATCCTTTGAAAAAAACAAGGCTTCCCAAAACAATGGGCTGATGTTGGTGTAACACTGGAGGGAAAAAACAAACCTTCCAAATGAATGTAATGCAGCCCTTCCATTTGTTCTGCACTTGTCTATAGCAGAAATACCAGGAAATTTCTTTATTCTGGAGAAGTAAATTAAGCACTGCACAGTTTCCCCCTTTCAATAAGCATTCTATTAGGGAGCTGATATTTTTTTTTTTAACTCTGCTTAGTGGTTTATCTCCAGGAAGATAAATAGTTTAATTTGCTTTATGATATAACTTAGATTAATTAGGTGGTGTTTGCATGGTACACTAAGTATGTGGAGCACTATAAATGCTCATACCTTTTGTAGAAGTCATTGCAGGCAGCCCAGAGCACATTTGGAGTATTTGTTATGAGAGGTTAAAATGTTCTGGACTCCATTCTTTCCTCTGCTGGGGCTCAAACAGATGTTTCAAACACTCTTCACTGACCACTTAAGCATTATCCAAGAAAAACATGGGAAAAAAATGTAATGTTGCCTCAGACAGACTCCTTCCCATGTCCACCCATCCCACGTCTCTCCCCTAGCCTTCCAGGACGATCCCTGAGAAGAAGATGAAGACATTATTGAATTGTTTCTTTCACTTACTAGCTGATTTCTACTTTGTGACTAAAATATTTCTTGATGATAGCACCCGGCTGTTACACCCTCAAATAAAAATGGCTTTGGGATCTTCCTGAAAGCAAGGTTTAAAACCTTGCAGTATCTGTTTGCAGGGAGCTATGAGGACAGCTTCTTACTTCCTTCCATAGCTGCGCCTGTGTTTTCCCTTGCTGCCTGTATGTTGCATTCTTCAACCTCTTTATTTGCTTCTTAGCAACACATTTTCAAGGCAAGAGTGCCTACACTTTTGTCATTAAGCCTCAACATTCATCGCATAAAGACACAACCACACAGTTTTCGGTTTAGCTGATCTCTGCGTCATGGTACGAGCAACAGCCAGGGAGGTAAGGACAGCACACCGAAGTACCAGAAGGGAGCGAGGCTGGTGGCCAAGGACCAGAAACAGTGTCCCTGGCCTGTCTGATTCCTATCAGGCATCTTTGATAGTGACCTTTGCCTTCCGTCAAGCAGTCCACTGGGGCTGTGGAGAAGGGCTCGCCCGGGCAGATGAGGGTCCACCTCTGAGCCAGGGGCCTTGGGGCTTCTCCTGCAGCACCCTACGAGAAGCAGTCCCACCCAGCATACCACTGGGCTCTGCCTGGAGCAGAGGCATCTGCAAATGGGCAGAAAAATCGCTCCGTAAGAAAGCCCTTTCCCTCTTCAAAAGCTCAGATGACCTAGAATTGGGTTTTGCACTCTTTTTCTTTCTTACGTACGACTAGCTGCAGGGCAGGCAATACGGACATCTCCTAGCAAGGTGGAGAAATGGATTGAAACGTGTTCAGGCAGAGACTGGACCTGCATCTCTGCCATCCTCGAGGTGTGCACCAGCCACAGAGCTGGGCAGGTAAAATCAGGGACAGCATTAGAGGAAGGTGCTGTGATGGCTTGGTTTGTGGTTCACTAAGGATGGTGTGACTGGAACATGGCATCTACAAAGCCACCCTGAACAGTAGATGTCTCTTCTAGCTCTAGGAGGGAAAAAAGGACTGTGATTTGTGTATAAAAGTGTGTCAGTTTTTACAGTTATATGTTTCAATGACAGCTAATAAAGGAGAAAGTCACTCCTCCAAGGAGCATCCTAAGAATCTAGGAAGACCCCATATCACCATACTAAGAATCTAGGAGGACGCCATGTTAGGATCCAGGCTGCCACGTCATATGAACAATGAAACCAGACTCCACTCCACGCACCTGAAGACTTTCCCTCCTATAACCCAGGCCCTTCTGGGAGTTCAAGATAGGCACTTAAATATTGCACTCACCTGTGACTGCCAGCACAGGCTCTTTGCATTTCATTGCACACACCTGGAGATTGCAGAGGGGCTTAGCCCTTTGCCTCAGGTTGACCTCCAGTGCCTGGTTAAGGGGAGTCCTAGGAACGTGGTGTGTCACTCTAAGGATGTGTCTAACGCCTCCCATGTTTAAAAGTGTCCCTACAGGGATTCAGCGGGCATTTTCCAGTGTTCAGTACAGATAATTTTGCATTCTTTAACAGGTATTTCAGGCTATGGCATGATGCTGTGTCCCTGTAGGGATGAGAATTTGCTCACTCTCTGGTCCTGCAGATATTTCTTCCTTCTGCACTCTGGTCTCTGCTATAGCATGTCTGCTCTGGATCCACTCTCCCAGGGACATGCTCTGTGTGCACCTCAGTGTTGTGGGGTTCGTACGCCTCCAGAGGCTTCCCTTGGGCTTAATGAATGGTACACATTGGCCTTACTTAGCATTTACACAGCATTAGAGACGGGTGACAAGGGATATTGCTTTATGGCTGGAAAGATACGGAGAAGGCTGACAAAGGTGATCAAAGGTACAGAAAAGCTTCTGTGCATGGAAAAAAACAGGTAGAGAGAACTCTTCAGCCAAAAACCGGACAGGAGGATATGCTAGCGGGTTATAAATTACAAACAACATGGAGAAGATGAAGAAACCACCTGTCAGCCTTTTTTAATACAAGAGCTAAGGTGCCTCACACAAAACCAGCAGGCTGCAATTTCAAGAAAAAGAACATGAGATCTGTTTTTATACAGTGTGGAATTTATACAATTGCACAGTATTTAAATCTGATGTTCTCTGTGACATTACGGATGTTAAGGTACATGTGCACGGGTTCACATATGCTTTGGACATGGAGGTGAAATCCACTGAGGTGCCTTAGGTGCAAAAGCCCCAGAGCCCCCTGAGCCACAGACTGTTGCATGATGGAACAGATATTTTGGAAACATCTCAATAAACTTGTTTGGTCCTTCTAGTTGGTTTTGTCCACTGGAGGTGGGCATAAACACAACTTTAACAAGACTAGAAAGCCTCCTCCTCTCTTCAGCCATCTGCTGGGGACAGGCTGCTGGGCTGGCAGGAGCTGGCTTAGAATAGCCACTCCTATGTTCTCGCCATCATCCTTGTGCCATCCTGGTTTAGGGACAAGCAGTGCCCTTCTAAGTATGTTGGGAACTGCTCAGGAACTGGGTCAGGTAAGTCCCATCATACTCCAGCTGCTGGATTTACAAAGAGCTGATTGCAAATAATCATACAGTTGAACATGGGGCCAAGTTGCATTCTCGCAGTGGCTCCCCTTTCGAGGCAGTGCTCCGTGCATCCGGGGATGCTGGGGATGAGGGGGCTCTGCAATCCCACTGTTTAATGCAAACAGTCGGATGTAACTGCTGTGGTGCCCAAGCGGCCCCAGCACAGCTCTCCCCGCAGCTGCCAAGCGCACCGTGGCAAAACAGTCCAACAAAAGTAAGGATGGATTCTCCCCCTAAAAAGGGTGTTTGTGTGACAGCAGCCACTGTGGAGAGTACAGCTGGGACCACAGACATTTGGGTTGTAAATCATCATAGAAACTCAAATTACTATGCCATGGAGAACAGGGAAGGAGGCATGAGAGACATGAGAAGGAGGTGGGACCTGCTGTGTGCCAGGTGGCCAAGAGGGATGAGGCTGGGGCACAGATCGCCATGGCAGTGCAGCCTGGGGAGGCCTCAGCTGCAGCCGGTCCTGCCGGTGTGACACAGTGCCTCAGCATGAATGCTGAACACGTTGGCCAGACTGGAGTGGGCAAGGATGTGCTGAGCTGGACAGAGCCCAGACCTTGTCTCTGAAGGGGTATAACAGCCCCGTTAGCCTTCCGCAGCAGCACGGGACGCAGCCTGGGCTGTAAAGAACTTCTTATTCACTTGGGCATCACGTGGACACCTCAGGAGTAAGAGACACAGTTATGGAGCTGAGTTTGCTTCATTTAGGACTTTGGGACTTGGCTATTGTTTGCAAAACTGGGCACCCAGCAGCCTACGCACACTGGCCAACAGAGCCATGAGCATTATTGCCTCACTGCAGCTAAGACTCCTAGAATCATAGAATGTTTAGAGTTGGAACGGACCTTAAAGATCACCTTGTTCCAACCCCCCTGCCATGGGCAGGGACACCTCCCGCTAGACCAGGTTGCTCAAAGCCCCATCCAGCCTGAACACTTCAAAGGATGTGGCATCCACATCTTCCCTGGGCATCCACTCTCACCGCTTTCCATTCCTTTTGACCAATGTGCTGCTTTTGAGCCTACCCAAGCCAGGGCTTTCCCCAGCAAAGGAGGTGAAGTGGTGGTAAGGCGGATTTGGAGTTGTTTCAGGAGCTGCGGTCAGCCCTGGGCCTCCTGAAGCCTGCCTGCGTACAGATCTGCCTTGTGACTGACTCCAGCATCGAAGGCGATAATGCCTGACTCCAGCTCTGCTTTTGGCTGGAGGGCTCATAAGAACTGTCACTTGTGCTGGTTCCTTGGTGTCTGACAAGCTGAGAGCTCAGCTACAGCTGTTTGCTCAGCAAAGTTACTGAAAAGGGTCCTTGTCTCCATCTGGCTATCCACTTTCATGACATTTATACAGACACAATTTTCTTTGAAAGCTCTGTCCCACTGCCAGGTCAGGCTGAACTTAGCCAACATTTTACACTCCACGTGGAGAGGACACTGCCAGCTCAACTGCTCTGCACACTCAAACCAAACAAGGCTAATAAGAAGTTACCAACAGTCAACTTCCCAACTTGGAAGACACGTGAAGAGAAGCCTAACGTGGGTCTGCCCTGATTAGGTATCATTCAATGTGGTCATTGACAGGACAAGGGGTAAAGGTTTTAAACTAAAAGAGGGTAGATTTAGACTAGATATAAGGAAGAAATTCTGTATGATGAGGGTGGTGAGGCACTGGAACAGGTTGCCCAGAGAAGTAGTGGATGCCCCATCCCTGGAAATGTTCAAGGTCAGGCTGGACAGGGCCTTGAGCAACGTGATCTAGTGGAAGATGACCTTGTCCATGGCAGGGGAGTTGGACCAGATGATATTTGAAGGTCCCTTCTAATCCAAGCCATGCTGTGGTTCTCTGATTCCATGATTATGGGGATGACAGAGTAAAGGACGCCCTTATAAAACTGGCCCATGCCAGCAAACCAGGAGAAGCACTTGGGGAGATTGGATTAGGATGTTATAAGAGCTGGACTGACTGCAGAAATGGCCTGAAATCAGAAAGATGAAATTCTCAGCTGCAGTTTGTGATGGGATCTGAGTGCACATCCCCTTCGTTCCTCAAGATCCTTGTTTTGGAAGGACAGCCAGGTGCAAGATTCAGGGACGGAGCTATAACATACTCCAACAGCTCCTGTGGAGAAGACACTCGCCTCACTGCTCACATCCAGCCTGGTGCACAGCAAGGCTTTGCTGCAGAGAAATTTTCTTTTGAAATTAAGACATTTTTTCCTAGGGTACTGACAACTCAAAGGGAACTGTAGAATCCATATGTAGACCACAGAAGGCCAATCGGAGGCCTTTAAAAAACAGACTAGGCTAAATTCTGTCAGAAGACCTCCAAGCAGACAGGTTACACTAAATTATCTCCTTCAGCCTATTACATTTGATCTCTGATTAATAAAAAGCTAAAGTTCCCACACACTTTCCTTTTCAGGATGGGGCATTTTATTTATTAGCACACACACACACAAAAAAAATTCAACCCCGCTACTTTCAACTTGCCGTTGACTTCAGGAAATCATGATCATGCTGGGAACTTCTCTGTTAATTCTATCAGTGCTTGGAAACCAAATACCCTGGGGCCTTAAAAATGCCATCATCAGACAGGCTAAATGGGTAAATAGACGCTCATGAACCAGAAAGCTGGCAGGATGCATTGGGTAGAAAAGTCTTTAAAAGAGATTCTCTTTAATAAAAGACAATTATAACAACACGTGACCATAGCAACAGTGAAGCGAGATGCAGAATGGGAGAGGTAAATATTCCCTTTAGCAGATGGATGGCCCTCCTGTCTTCCATTGCAATTACGTGCTGAAAGGCTAACATCAAAGATTTGTTCAGAAAAATGTTATCTCTGAATGCCCTGCGCACACACAACTCCCCTGAGGCTCGGAAAAGCCTTTTTTCATTTTATGATGTGAATGCTGGTTCACGGGGATGCATCTGTATTAGTTTTTAGAGAACAACCCTGGGAAGTCTAGAGGACAGGGAGGCTCCCTCCTTCCTGATCTCCTTTGGCAGCGGTGTTGGGTCTCCCCACCACCTCTAAGGAGATCCCTGCTGTTCATTCCTTCAAGGACCTGTGACCAGCACTTTGGTCCCTAAATCCCTGCTTACCAAGTCCAATCTGGTGTGAAGGAACGAGGTTATGGAAACAGGGAAAGGGAATTCTGTGAGAAAGAAATAATATATCTGCCTGTTCTGCTCCGTGCTGCATTTGTTCCTTATGCAATAACAGAGGGCACAGGAGTTTCTCTTGCTTCTGAGAACCAGAGCCACCAGCCACGGGGTCTGGCCCACCATGGCCACACAAGCAGAGAAAAACCGTCCCACTGGTGAAACGAGGTCCTGCAGGCCTTTGATTTCAGTATTTACTCTTCCCTTTCGATTCCCTGCATGAAGTATTTCCAGGTGACCCTGTGTAGGTCAATAAATAATATATCATCCCCTGATGAAAAAAACCTAGCTACGTCAAAGGCGCCTTTCAGTCTGAGGCTGGCTGCAGTTTATCTCTTATCTTCAACTGGCAGTTTAGAAACATTATGACAATCAGATAACCAGAAATGAATAAGCACTTCGATGGTTCAATATCTCACTCCACAAGTGACAATAAAAAGCTCATAACTTTTCCAATGGCACATTTATTTGTGCTGCAGGCAGGGGAGGCAGAGTGGCAGGGTCTGCTGACCCCGGGGAGGTGGCACACACTGCCCGCACACAGGTGACACATCTGCTGTTAAAAGGAGAGCCCACAAGCACAGTTCTCCACAAAATGTTTAGGTTTCACCAGGAGACCTTCATACCATGCCCCCACAGCCTTTGAGGTTTTTTTTTCCTGGGGATCTCATTAGGCTGCAGAAAAAAAAGACTCCCTTGTTCTTACCATTTTGCAGTAGAAAAAATAAGGGTGAAAATGCAGGTGTGGCAGGGCCGGGTTATAATCCACAATTTGTGAGCCCCAGTTCGGTCCTTCCCCGAGTCCTGGGCTTGTTCCTCCATCTGACTGGCCTGACTTGCCATGGGACCTACAATGGGAGTTTTATAAAACCTCAAGGAAAATAAGTGGCTGTTTCTAATGGAAATGGGAGGGGGGAAGTTGTAGCAGGCTGCAGCCATCCCTCGTAAAAGCAAAGGAGCAGGAGAGCTGTAACAGCTCCAGCAGTGGTCAGTTGCATTTGTCTCTGTGTGAAAATGTGCTGCATATAGACGGCAGGACTGGAAGCAGCAGAGGGGGGAATCTCACCGCTCTCCTAGAAGCACTGCTTGGGATTGCACAGGAATAGGCTTTGGTTAAATTTTCTGCCAGGGGAAGTACACCAGAGGAGCCTTTTGGCTGCCTTATTGCTATTTCCTTGCTAACCCTCCTCCTACGACTCACTTGTATGCAGGGAAACATGCACATTCTGTAAGCTTTTTCAAGGTTTTTTCAAGGTTTCCAACAGTTTTCAGGCTTGAGGGGTGGGTAAAGTTGGTAAGGTGGTAATGGCTGTGGTGACCAGATTTTTCAGATCCGGGTCTCCCCTTGCTGAGCAATGGCACCAGTGTGCATCCAAGGCCGAGTCACGTTTCTCTCAAGGTTGATGGGCAGAGCTGATGAATTGCTGTGATTTGAGACCAGTCAGTATGACACAAGTGCATGTCACACTGCCCGCTGTTACAACACAGGCTGCTAGTGACGGAATTCAAAGTGTCCTTGGGGATGTATGTTACCAGGGGTCTCAAGTCCCTCATTTATCTTCAGGACAATGTGCTGGGTTTGGCTGGGATAGCACTAAATTTCTTCAGTTTTAGATTCATGTTGAAAACGGTGTTGCTAACACAGGGACGCTTTAGTTACACTGAGATGTTCCCACACAGCACCAAGGCCTTTTCTCCTCCTCACCCTGCTGCGCCAGCGAGCAGGCTGGGGGTGCACAAGCCACTGGGAGGGGACACAGCCAGGACAGCTGACCCCAACTGACCAAAAAGGATATACCAGTCCATATGACATCGTGCTCGGCAATAAAACTCGGGGGGGCTGCCGATGCTGGGAGACTGAGCATCAGCGAGGCAGGGCGGGGACCGGGCAGCAGGAGGAGCCACCCGGGTCCACCAGGTGGCACTGTGGCACCGCAGCCCGCCCCCCCCAAGATGGTTGTGTCTCCTCCGTCACCTTTATTTGCACTTAAAGCAGAGCGTCAGCTGTGAAGGAGCAGGCTATGGGACTTCTCGGGGACCCCCGGTTGTTTTTCTGGCTGGGTGGTGGGGTTGGGATGCGGCTGTGGTCATCCCCTCCTTGAAGGACACCCAGACCAGCTATGGTGCTGTGGAAGGGTTGGGGTGTCCAGGGTGGAAGGAGGTGATTCTGCCCCTTTACTCTGCTCTGGTGAGACCCCTGCCTAGAGTACTGCGTCCAGCTCTGGAGACCCCAGGACAGGAAAGACATGGACGTGTTGGAGCGGGTCCAGAGGAGGGCCACAAAAATGATCAGAGGGATGGAACACCTCTCCTATGAAGACAGGCTGAGAGTTGGGGTTGTTCAGCCTGGAGAAGAGAAGGTTCTTGGGAGACCTTATAGCAGCCTTTCAGTACCTAAAGAGGGCTTGTGAGAAAGACGGGGATGAACATTTTAGCAGAGCCTGTAGCAGTAGAACAATGGGTAATGGTTTTAAGCTAAAAGAGGGTAGATTCAGACTAGATAGAAGGCAAAAATTTTTTACACTGATGGTGGTGAAACACTGAAACAGTCTGCTCAGAGAACTGGTCAGTGCTCCATCCCTGGAAACACTCAAGGTCAGGCTGGATGGGGCTCTGAGTAACCTGGTCTTGTTGAAGATGCTCCTGCTCAGTGCAGGTGAGGTTGGACTAGATGACCTTTAAAGGTCCCTTCCAACACAAACTATTCTATAATTCTATGATTCTATGACATGGTGCTTACAAGCAATTCGGTGTCACTGCTGGAGGCTGGTCTGTGCAACAGCCTGATGCACCAGTAACACACAGGTCATGCCAATAATGGGTTTGCTGCAAGCAGAACCATGTCGTGGAGACCAACACCATGATCCACCTGAAGTCCATGTGAGCTGGATGGTCCCACTGGCACAAGGAGGTCAATGACAGGCACGGGATGTCTGCAGAGGTCTGTGCATCCTCTTGGGTTCTCAGCCAGCATGTTGCAAGACACCAGCATGGGGGTGTCCTGAAACAGGGTGAAGGAACAGAGAGTGAGGAGTTGATGGAGATGATAAAGTGATTTAGATGACACTGGAGGAAAGGGGACAGGTGGGAAGAGAAAAGCCTGTAAGACTTAGCAATAGGGTTAGGGAGAGTAAGGGGATGCTTGAGCAGGAGGGTCTGCAAATACCTGTGTACTGGACAGGGGAACATGGACACGGACACACACTTGCAGGCTAGCTGATTTGACAGTGAAGGTGAGGGAAAGCAAATGCCAAGTTTTGCAGAAAGGGAGAAGGGTGAGGAAGACACAAAAGAGGAAGAAGGAAAATATGACCCAAAGGGGAAGGCAGAAAATGTTTCCCAAAAAGCAAGGGTTGGTGCAAAGGCTAGATGGGCACGGGAAAGCTGCTGGGAGGGCAAGAGCTGGAATTTTTGAAGTGGGGCTTCCTAGGGCATGGGGAGAAGGTGAGCAGTTGCTCTTGGTTGATCTGCCCCCCAAAAACTACTGTATGCTCAGCGATGCTTCTTTGGCAAAAGAAAGGGCAATTTTGTCTGAAAGGAGGTGCCAGGAGGCCGGTATGTACGTAAGGGCTGAGATACCCTTCTGCTACCCTGGACATATGTCCCCATGCTCCCGTCTAGGCTGCACTGGCACAAAATTAGACCAACACAACTGCAACTGTGAATACTTGAAAAAAACAGGTTTTATTCCCAGGACCTGGGAGTCTTTTCTTAAGAATTGTAAAAAGTTATTGAAGAGAAGGTCTGGAGATGTTACAGTTGGTCTTTCTGCCAATGCTGAATTATTCTTAGAGCACATTCTTATAGCTTTTTTTAGTTACATTTTAAACAACCAATAAAACAAATTCACTGTCTAATCTGTCTTCCAGAAAGCTCTGCTGACATACAGCTTAAGTTTCAGTTTTGCAGCTCCCACAAGCATTTCCTGTCCTCTTTGAGATGCTTTGGGCTTAAGTTTAAGCCGAACAAGAAGAAAAGACCAGAAAATGTCCTGGGGGACCTGGGGGTGGTGGTCAACAGCTGGCTGCATATAAGCCAGCAGTGTGCCCAGGTGGCCAAGAAGGCCAATGGCATCCTGGCCTGTATCAGGAATAGTGTGGCCAGCAGGACTAGGGGTGTGATAGTCCCCCTGTACTCAGCACCGGTGAGACCGCACCTCGAGTACTGTGTTCAGGTTTGGGCCCCTCATTACAAGAAAGACATTGAGGTGCTGGAGCATGTCCAGAGAATGGCAATGAAACTGGTGAGGGGTCTGGAGAACAAGTCTTATGAGGAGCAGCTGAGGGAACTGGGGTTGTTCAGCCTGGGGAAAAGGAGGCTGAAGAAAGACCTTATTGCTCTCTACAGCTACCTGAAGGAGGTTGTCGCAAGGTGGGCGTTAGTCTTTTCTCCCAGTAATGAGTGATAGGACAAGAGGAAACAGCCTCAAGTTGCACCAGGTTTAGGATGGATATTAGGAAAATTTTCTTCACTGAAAGGGTTATCAAACATTGGAACAGGCTGCCCAGGGAAGTGGTTGAATCACCATCCCTGGAGGTACTTAAAAGATGTGTAGATGTGGTGCTGAGTGACATGGTTTAGTGGTGGTTTTGGCAGTGTTAGGTTAACGGTTGGACTCGATGATCTTAAAGGTCCCTTCCAACCTAGAGATTTCTATGATTCTGTGATTCTATGAAAATTAGTAGACTCATAGCTGGGTTCTCAGTTGGTTTGGACTTTCAATATTATCAACGCACTGCTGTTGTTTAAGTTCAGTCTGGTGCAATAACTCTAGCTAACATAGAGTAATATCTCTCAAAATACTCAGTGTTGCAAATACAAGCAGTAGGAGAACAAGTAATAAAAAAAATCAATCATACGCAGACTCTCGGGTTGGTGTTTCTTTGGGGAATCACCTATTAGTGTAGAGATTGCCCTTCGCATAGTACATGATGTATCCCAGACTGAATAAAAAACCTGAATAAAAAACTTGAATAAGTTGAGGCTGGCAATCAGAATTTGAAGAGTGCACTGAAAAGTGAGAGCCTGGGACAGAGTCTTCCTGGATGATCAGGAAGACCAGACCCAAATTGTCTCCCTTGGTGACTTCAATGGCTTACGGAAAGGATGAGGAGTTTGTCAGCCATGACAGCAGATGTGCTGTAGGCTCCTGGGGCCACTTGGGTTTGGCGATTAAGGCATGGAGTTACTCAAATGAGGAATAAAATGAGAAAGGATCGTTCCTACTCTCTGAGGAAAGGAGAGGAGCTTGCATGGGTGGTGGCATTTCCCAGGTGCTGCCAGTGTTATCAGCAATGTCTTCTCTGTCATTGTAGAGAGTTTGTAGAACAGCAGTGTGAACAGCCCTCTCCTTCCTCTCTTTCTTCCTTCCCTCTCCAGAGCACGTACCAGTAGGAATTCCCCTCTGCTGATCCCCAGGGGCTTCACATGAGCTTTCAGAGGTGATGTGGCAGCTGACTGCATGGCTGGGTGGCCAACAAGCTGCTGCAGAACCCACGGCAAATGTCTGTGTGCCAGTGCTTGTGCGTCCCGACTGCTAACCCCGCGCCATCTCCACCAGCTGATGGCGGAGATGTTGCTGGTTGCAGAGGAATGTGAAAACTTGCCAGTGCCAGGTCCTGTTCCAGGTTTTAAGAAAGGAGTGTGCTGTACTGGTTACAGGCTGTTCTTGAACTGCTTATGCCCTCCAAGCTAGCTTGACCCCTTCTGCCCCTTCTGTCTCCAGTCTGTCTGTCTCCAAGTGCCCTCCTCCTCCTCCCCCCATACCTTTTATCCTTGGATGAACTTATTTCTATCTGGCATTCAAACAAAGACACTTCCTTTCCCTCCTTGCTTCTCTGTGCCAACTGGAGAAGTATCAAAAGCAGAGGGTTGAGAGGCTTTCTGGCCTCTGGTCCATGGCACCCAGCAGCTGAAATAAACTATTGCTGAGGAAGTCCTGCTCTGACGTTGACCTGTGGATGAAGCATGGGTCAGCATCCCTTAGAGATGGCCTGTGTGCAGGACGGGCAGTGCACCAGGGACGTGCCGGGGCAGAGCAGGCTCAGCGCTGGCATAAAGCATCTGTAGAGATGCTGAATTCAGAGAAGTCTCTGGGGAACATGTGAGATCTGAGAAAGCAGAGGCTGATAAATTTCAAAAGTGTTGATGATTTGTTGTGGTGTTTTGAGGCCAGATCTTCTAATGTGAGGTCCTGTGATGTACAGAACCGTCATCTACAAAACGGTTCCGCCTAATTTAGTTCTCGGAAACAGCTGAAACACCACAATCCTGTTACTAATGACAAGCTCAAGGCATACCACCAACATGGGAAAACTCAGTTCAAATGGCGCCTACTTGGCAAAATTGTAAAGCCACCAAAATCACAGGGATGGTATAAATGAGAGCCTAAGCTACAGGTGGCACCACGTGGAGCATACTTTGAAGTGATAGCTACAAGGCTGCTAGATAAGCTAGTGCCATCATGCTCCCTTCATCCTTGACATCCACGAGCAATGAGTCAGTAATAGCAATTATTTAAATAAATAAACAACTACACAACCTTCATCAAAAAAAAAGCACATTTTTCCCAAGCTGAGTCACCCCAGCATGACTGTCCCTCTGACTAATGAGGTTCTTATGCCACGGTCCTTGCCGCAGCATCCCTGCTCTGCCAATCTCTCTGCTGCCTTCCTCATTACTGCTGCATCCTTTGCTGGCTTTCATGTGTAACGATGACTGAAGCGAGGCGCGCAGGGAATGATCTGTCTGCATTTTGCACCAAACATGGTGTTGATTGTGGCAGCTCTTATCAGTTGGGTGAGGTACGTTTTCTGGACAGGACTGAGAAAGAAACAATAGAAAGAAAATAAACCTAGTGCAAGCCCATGTCTGGATACTTCTCCAGGATGAAATGTGGCACGGCTAGTGACTTCGCCAAGGAGACAGGGCAAAGTGGCATTGCTCGGTCTGCATCAGTGCAGTTTACTTATCTTCCTCCTACTCATTTGAGGAGAGATGCTCCCCAGACCAGAGGACTCAGGACAGTCATTTTAGATAAAGCTGAGCCTTTCCCCACTGTACAGACACTTCCTGCAGTGAAGGTTTTATTTGTGTCTAAATTTATCAGCTTTAACTCTGTGCTGACTTTTCCAGGTTAGGTATTAGATTCAGGTGCAGTTGGAACAGATTGAACTGAAATTGCTCCATGCCATTTTGCAAGCATGAAATATGGGGAACTACCACACTTCTCAGCACTAGCAGCTTCAGAGGACCTGCTTCTGGAGAAACATTTCCATCCCCGAGGCTGCTGGCCCATGTGACTGGCTGTCAGGGGTACTCATGCTGCTTTTGAGCCCTGCGCAGCTTTGACCAGCTTCTAAACCTCAGTCAGCACTTGTCTGGCAGAGAGGTCTCAGTAGCCCCCATCTCCTTTCCTCCCTGAGCCTGGTATGTTCAGATGCGTCCCTCTGCACAGCTTCATCCCCCCACATCCACTCACAGCTCCAGTAGCTTCTCCCTGGCCACCCATGACTCGCCCAACTGCTGCTGCTGCAGGGGTGAATTGTCCCAGTACTAAGTGGGGCTGCAGGCAGGGATTAGAGGACAGCCCTGGGGACTGGGCAGGAGGATGGGTGAAGTGGCTGTGAGAGGCAGCTGGTGCCAGAGAGCTGGGGAAAACAGGGCTGGTGGCGTGAGATGGGCGGAGACACTGGGTACAGCGGTGTGTGATGGCTGTGGGATGCTGAGAAGGAATGAAGGGCACTGGGAGGAACAGGGGCTGCCTGGAGCTGTTGGCATAGAGAGCCCCTCGGGGTGATGGCTGGTGGCTTCTCCAGAACCCAAATGTCCTTTTACCTGAGGATGTTTGGTACATGTTGTTTTTGCATAACAAATTTTCCCGATCTCTTAGGGTATTTCCTGTAAGGCCTGAGTGTGGTGGACTGAGTGCCCTTTAATAGGACCAGCTTTTGAAGGGATAAGATGTACTTTCAACTAATTGCCTGTGTGCTCAGGTTCACTCCTCATTTCTCAACTCCTCCAGCAGTGGCCTTATCAGGAGGACAGAAGTACTTGTTAGAGCTTTCAAGGAAATGATACAGGGAACAGACTGACATTGTTAACGTCCATAGAGAACAATCTATTTAAGATAACATCGTTAAAAGCCCCAGTTACTAATTACACTTTATTAGTTGGTGGATATGAGTTTTCTGAAGCAGCAGCATATGCAGAGCTATTGACAATACCAAATCCAGAGCATGAAGTGTTACTATGAATATTACGTTAGCATTTGAAATATATGACTGAAGGCGGTCAGCAGCTACTGAAAGTATGGTCTTTTTTGAAGACAGACAAATCTCCTTGTTCTTTTTCTCCATCTTTTCCCCCATGCAGGGAAACCATCGGTAGCAATGAAAGATATGGGTGCTGGGGGATGCCTGAAGTGGTGGTAAAATCTTCACTGGTGCAAAAGAGATGGCTGGTTACTGAGTGTGCTAAACGAGTCCAGCATCTCATAAATAAATCTCTGTCCTTGTCTGAATTAATAGTAACGTCTATACAAGCGAGAAGTGTGCATCTTCCCATAGCCTGCTGTGCAATCCCAGGTGCTCCAATTTGTTTGCTTAGTGTCCTGCTAAGAAGGGCTGCGTCTCGCACCCTTCACAGGAGCTGTGTGTTTACCCACAGGAGGTCTCCTGTGTGGCTCTGGGGAGAGTGGGGCTACATTCCCCGACTGCTTGTGCATCCCCTACCTTCTCCCCGTGGGCTGATTTGGTGGGGTGAGGGGAGGCAGCCGCGTGGGCAGAAGGGTGGCTCTGGCTCCTGAGACCTGGGAGAGCCTAACATGGGGTTTTCCCTTCCCCAAGGCAATGAGAGAGGAGGTGGTGTGGGGCAGAGAGAGTTGTGTCCTACCAAGAGCCCCTGAAAAGTCCAGCCCCTGCCCACTGAAGGCTATTCCTCATCCCCAACGCCCTCAAACATCACTGCCCATGCCCCACACTCATCCCTCTGCCTGTTCCCTACCACCTGCCTACTGCCCACTACAGAAGTGAATTTGCCTGCGCAGCTTTGAGCCAGCTCTGGCGTTGCCAAAGCTGCTGAGAAACCATTTCTTACTGACTAGATGTGCTTATGAAAGCAAAAGCATTACCTGGATCCCCGAGAGCAGGGAGACACAGGCACAGGTGAAAGTCCATTGGCTTGTGAGGGATGTACTTCGCATCTCCAAAGAATGTGACTCTGGGCTTATTTCTGAACCCAGAAAGCTTGAAGGAATATTTTCTACAGCATCATATTCTTGAAACAGCTACACGCCCCCCCCCCCTCGGTCTTTGCTAATTCTCTTTCGTTCTGCTGGTGAAAATCATTGCTTAAAATACAGTTTAAAAAAAGTCTAAACAGACGAATAGAAGAAAAAACTACCCATGACATCAGCAAAACAGATACTAATAGACAGATATCAAAGGGATGTTGCTTTCAGCTACACACTTGAAATACCGCTGACGTCAATCTGGGGCACATTTTAGCCTCCTATGCTTTGCATTTAGGAAGCTGAAGTACATTACACATAATTGGTTCCACCTACATACAATTTGTTGAGAAGAAAAGCAACAAGATGCAGGTTCTCACCACGACTGTAGGCACAAGGCATATTCCTGACACCCCAGCAGCTTTCCTGCAGACCAGTCTCGGTCTCGGATGAACGCCCACAGGGGAGTGCTGGTAGGAGGTGCCACAACTGCCAGCCACCACCTCCTGGTCCTTCCACCTGAACTGCAGAGAGGGACTGACCTCAGTATGTGCACAGGAGCGATCACAGTCCCATACCCACACACCACATACAGCAGATGATGAGGGGGGCACAACTTTTTTACCAGGGCCTGTAGTGACAGGACAAGGGGCAATGGTTTTAAACCAAAAGATATTTCAGTATAGATTGGACATAAGAAAGAAATTTTTTTACAATGAAGGCGGTGAGACACCGGGGGAAGTTGCCCAGAGAAGTTGTGAAGGTAGGTGGTCTCCCAGACATTACAGGTGGCACAAGAAAATATTGATATTGCTGAAGAGAGTTTTTCTTCACAGCTCTTCTAGTGCTCACGGCACTGACATACTGACTTACCTGGACGCCAGAAAGCACCTGTGGCGGACACAGGACTAAGAAGGCAGCAAGCCCAGAACACTTCAGCGCTTGGATCCCAGGTTCCTCATCTGACAACATTAGTGATGGAAAAAATATGTTGAGGGCCCTTTCTATGGAATGTGTGACGCTGGCTTGATCACTCTCACCAGAAAACAGGTTAATTGAAATAAATAATGTTGCTACAGTATTTATAGCTTCACTAATGCCATCCCAGTGGGTAGGTCAGGATCTCACATGAGCTAATGAGAGGAAAGGGAAGGAGACAGGAGCATGCTGCTTATCTGGTGGAGAGGAGCAGGGACTGCTCTTGGTAGCATGAGCCTTGCAGCGAGAGACTTCATGCTGGCAGGGAGCTGGCAAAAGCTCTGGCTTGCCAGTGCTCCCACCGTCCTAGAAGGTCAGGACGTAGTTGTTTTTGCAGCCCTCGGGCACACTTCAAAATCTCCCCCCTGGTCCTCCAGAAAATTTGTGTAGCAAGAGTTATCTGCACACTCTTGCTGTGCTGTCTTGTACTCCCCACGTGGAGACGGTAATGCCAGAGGGTTTCATAAAAACCTTCATGCTTATCTGCACATTTTGAGAAGCAAATGCCCAGTTCTCTGGGACAATCCCTCCAAAGTTATTCCCCTAGAGAGGAGGGGGATGCTGAAGCAGGCTGTGGAGACGTAGCGTGAAGACTTTCTGTCTTCCCACTACTGTGCTGCTCCTCTGGTTGTAATGTAGTAAGATATTCCACTTGTGTTGCCTCATTTTAAGGTACGTCTCTTTCCAGTGGATGTTTTTCCCAAGCGGATGAGCCCTCGGGGACTTTCCAACTTCCCAACAGCAAGAGCCTTTCTTGGAGGAGACCCAAGCAGGGTGACTCAGGTAACCCCCAGAGAATACCTGGACTGAGCTGACAGACCCTAGCATTTGCATGTTGTTTCTCCAAGTTATTCTGCAATCCCCACCAAAAATAACCACAGAGGGCCCATGATTGCCTGTAGCCATCAGCTCTCATGGCATCCACGCCAGCAGAGCCAGCTTCTCCTTCTCTTCACACTTCCCTTCCAAACAGCTGCATATGGCTAAGCACCCCTCCATCCTTCATGCGCTTTAGTGTGGCACAACAAGAGCAGGAGAACAAAGCATGACCCTGAACCAGTCACTGAATCAGATGAACCTTTTGCTCCATAGGGATCTCACGCAACAACTGATGTGGGGCCCTAGCAGACCTACAGAGAAAAGGCTGTGTGTAAAGGTGATGTACCAGGGTCTGATTATTTGCACACACTGGGAACCCCTGACCTTTGCTGACGGCAGCGGGTGGTACAGGTAGGTTGGACCTTTGGAAATCAGATCTTTTACCGTTTGACCATATCTCAAGGGAAGTTGCCCTTTATCTGGGGACAGCAGGCAGAAGAGGGAGGAATGAAGTTACGTTTGTGTTCAATCTGACCTACTAAACCAAACAGCCCAAGGTGAGCACTGCAATGTAATACTTTCACCTCCTACAGACTTGGATTTAAAAGAACACTTTTGAAAACCTTCCTTTAGGTCTTGCTGAATCTTTTACTTGCTTGTGCCTTAAAAGAAACGTGCTCCTTTAGCTAACCCAAGCTGGGTCTGGTTGTCTCTTTGGGGAAATTCTGGCTGAGCCTCTGGAAGGGTGTGTTACCTCTGCTCTGTCTGCTGGGGGACATGAACACCCTCGTCCAGATGAGAGCTTGGCTACCGAGCTGTGGGCAGATGGGGCTCTGCAGAGCCGTAGGGAGATGCCGAATAGGTGACTGCCCGTGTTCAGCCCCGGCTGCCCGACATTGAGATCCTCAGGGCTCCCATGGCCGCAGGCAATGTGTCCTGCTCTCTGCTGCAGGCACGTCTGGGCACTTCTCATTCCTTAATTACATCTCTCACATAATATACCTGAAATAAGGACATTTCATGTGAGGTGGGAATAATTCACAGAAAGGTCTGGTGAGCAACCGAGGCACTTGCAGTACAGACTTCCAACATCTGCCCTGTCTTATCTCCCTTCCCCCACTGGAATAAAATACACTGCACAGTGGCATAGACAGAGCAGAGAGCAAGGAACCCAAACCTGCCATCTCTTTTGGAGGCTCCTGTCCCCAGTCTGCAGGGTGATGCCCGTGCCGCTGTGCCACCCGGCTGCCGTGGGGTGGGAAGGCAGGCTGAGCCTCTGACCTGAGTACTCCTCCTGCTGCACGGGGGCACGCTACCACAAATAACCCAGCACGCAGGTGGAAGCCCAGAAAGGGGAAATCTTCTCATAGCCAGCCAGCGTTGTCCTCTCTGCCAGCAGGACGGTTCCTGGTCTCTATATATAGTTTATACCTAATAGACCTGGGTAGAACCAAAGCTAGAAGAGCAGCAACGGCTGTCTGTAACACCGTTCCCTGCAAAAGACCCTGGCTAAGCTCTGGGGCACGGGGTAGGAGCACTTTGAGGTGGAGGCCCTCTTCACCCGCACCCCCAAGGACTTTTCATTTCATTCCAGATCGAGCACATCTCTGCTCAAGATTCAGGATCACTGTCAGGACTGCCTGCAAGCAGTTTTTAGTGTTTTCAGTACAACCTGAGTCTCTCAGAGTCCCTAAGGGGAAAGCATGGCTGGGGGGGGGCACGTGTTCGGTGCTGCCCATGCTGCCCATACACACGCCACTCACCGCAGCTGCCCCTGCACCCACTGCTCATCGCAGCCCAGAGGCCTTTTCGTGCTTTCTTTCTAGTATTTCTACCTTGAATAACAGAATCATCTATCTTTACATTCTAGCAATTTGTAAAATATCAGTCAATTAATTAAGAGATGGGATAACCGCACAGACCGGAGCCACCACGTCATTGGCATGCCTGTCTACTCGGGAGACCGCTGTACTGCTGTCTGGAGAACTCCTACTCCTCTCCCTGGTACTTCCCTGCAGTCATTGATTTTCTAGAAGTATTTGCCAGAAGAACGGGTTCTATTTTTCAGAGTTAAAGAAGAGGGGGACAGTCTGTTTTGCTAACAGCAACATGCAATCCTCAGCTGCTTGGGGAGAGCCGAAGAGCCCCGGTCCCCAGCCTCTGCCGCACTGAGTCCCCCTCCTTCCCGACGATGGCAGCGAGCCGACGCACCGCTTGTCTTTCCCGTGCCTTAGTCAGACATACTTGAGGGGCTGACGCAAGCCCATCACCGAGCCGGACAGCGTAAACCATGCCAGGAGGGATCCTCAGACATGGCAAGTGAGGATTTATGACTGGAAGTCCGAGTCACTGCTTACTCCAAACAAGCAAACTGTGGCAGTGTGGGTGAATAATTCATGTTAAGTGGAAAGATATTCATGGATGCAACCGCAAAATCCTTTCCATGGGTTTATCATCAGCTCTAAAAATAAAAGACCGCCTGCGCATTTCTTTCTGCCTTTGATGACAGCTGAAATATTTGTGGGGCTTTAATACATACGTCTAGCCTCAAAGCAGGAAGTGCGATTTAATGGGTTAGAGGAGCACCCAGAGAAATGCAAACGCTGGCCGCACTCAGTGGCTTCGATCGCAGCTGGGAAGCGGAGCCGGCTCTCGGCTTTGTGCAGAGCTGCAGCATGGCCCCCAAGGCAGGTGGGCTGGTCTCAGCAACGGTATCACACCTGGTTATGGATGTTGACCTTAATTTCAATGACGTTGTCCACAGCAGAGGGCTCGGAGGTCAGATCAGCTGCAAGCTCCTGAGATATTTGCTTATATCAAGAGTATGCCCTAGTTTAAGGATGTTTCTAAGAGAGCTACACACCAGCAGAGCACTGCAAGGCAGATTGACCCCAACTGAGGCCCTAGGGCTGGTACTAGGGTTGGTATTTTCATGTCATACCTGGACTCAAAACATCCTGTCATTATTTAACCCTGCACCATCTCTGACCATCCTCCCTGTGCTGAGGTTTAAGGGCCCCTAATGGAAGCTTCTCAGAAAAGCCCCAGCATAAGCGCAATGAAGGACTATAAATAATCAGCAAAAATGAGCACTGACGTGTGTTTTAATAGAGCTATTGGAGGAAGGATTTTTTTTTTAAATGGAAAATACAAACTAGGATGGAAATAAAATGAGATTCAGCCTAAAAAGATGCATAGTCCCCTCTGTACAGGGGAAGTGCTGTAATAAAAACCCAAACTATTTGAAGAGCTTGGGAGGGCAGTGATGTTAAGGAGACATCCCTTGGATTTGGGGCAAAGTCACTGACACTTGGCAGGGAGTTGTTTTTTCCATCTTCAGCTCTCAGATATGGTTTTCACTCCCCAATACCTCAAGAAAAATGAAAATGAAGAAAACTTTAAAATAAACAAGTAGTGAAAAAGTTAATTTGGGTCTTTTTTAGCCACCCACCAGCACGCATGAAATGTGGAGAAACTTGATGAACTCTGAGACTGTGCACTTTGCTCAGGTTTGGTTCTAAAGCTGCTGCAGAAACAGCAGGGAAGGAAGGCTGCAGGTGAGGCACAAAACTTGGGGAAAGCTTTTCTGAGGTATGGTCTGTCAGATGAGAAAAGTTGCCCTGCAGCAAGGAGGAGCTGCTGGGGGCAGAGGGTGAGGAGAGGATCCCGCAGAGCCCACCAGCATGGTAGCCGGCACCCCAGCACGTCAATGGCAGCCGAGAGCCCAAACCCTACTCCTCTCCGAAGCAAAAGCAACCCATCTTCTCGGCTCATCGACCTCCTGGGTTAAGCAGCTCCTGGTGACCTGTCTGCCATCGCTGATCTGGATTTAGTTCTTGCTTCTATGGTAAATGTCAGGGGAAGAGGAAAACACCTCCACCTCTACTTTCCCAGCCTGCAAAGCTCTGGGAAATGTACTTCTGCCCCAGGACCTGGCTGGCAGCAGCCGGAATGAGGGGAGGGGTGGTCCTGAGCCCCCGGCACACCAGGGAGCCACGGGCAGGGATGTCTGAGAGCCACAGGCCCCTTAGACCTCCCGGTTAATCCAACCTGTTACCAAGAATAGTAATGCAAATCATCAGGGTTTCCATGAATTTTCAACCTGTTGGGGATCAAGGATGAAACCTTTCCCTTTTGTTCATGGTGAGATGTCCCCCAGACTCGGCGACTCGATTTGCTGGGGTGGGCTGTCACCCCAGGCCCCTGGGGACCTGCTGGCTGGTGGAGAGAGTCCAGCACGGCAGCAGCCAAGGACCAGGAGCCTCCTGAGCATCCCTGGTGCCTTGCAGACAGACCCCATTTGCTGGACGGCTTCAGTTCCACCCAGCATCTCTCTCTGCATTTGGTGCGTGTGCTTTCCCTTTGGAAACGTGGAAGATGAGAGTGTGATCTAGAAAAGAGAAGATTTTCTAAACAGAAGCAGCCACTTGCCCTTCTCCCAAGATTTCAGCAACAAATATGGACTGTCTGCACCCTTTGCATCATGGTTTGTCAAAACCACTATAAACTGAAAACATGAATCTCCAAATAACATCCACTTCACAGGAAAATTAAAAATCTAAAAATCGCCATGTTGAGGCTTTCCCACTCAGAGGAAGTTTCCAACATTTGTGTATTTGTTCTTAGCTGGGATAGAGAGGAAATAAAATCCGAATGTCAAAATGATACCATCATTCGCTGATGATACCAAACTGAGAGGGCTTGCTGACACTCCAGAGGGCCGTGCTGCCATCCAGCGTGACATGGACAGGCTGGAGACCTGGGCAGAGAGGAACCTAATGAGGTTCAACAAAAGCAAGTGCAAAGTCCTGCACCTGGGGAGGAAGAATGCTAAGCACCAGTATAGGTTAGGGGTGGACCTGCTGGGAAGTATCTGGGGGTCCTGGTAGATAGTAAGTTATCCATGAGCCAGCAATGTGCCCTTGTCGCCAAAAAGGCCAATGGAATCCTGGGCTGCATAGGGAAGAGTGTGACCAGTAGGTCGAGGGAGGTCATTCTCCCCCTCTACTCGGCACTGGTGAGGCCACAACTGGAATACTGTGTCCAGTTTTGGGCTCCCCAGTTCAAGAGGGACAGGGAACTGCTGGAGAGAGTCCAGCGAAGGGCAACCAAGATGACTGAGGGATTGGAGCATCTCCCTTATGAGGAAAGGCTGAGAGAGCTGGGACTCTTTAGCCTGGAGAAGAGAAGGCTGAGGGGAGACCTTATTACGGCATACAAGTATCTAAGGGGTGGGTTGAAGGAGGATGGAGCCAGACTTTTTCCAATGGTTCCCAGTGACAGGACGAGGGGCAATGGGCACAAGTTGGAACATAGGAAGTTCCGTTCCAATACACAGAAAAACTTCTTTACGGTTCAGGTGACAGAGCACTGGCACAGGCTGCCCAGGGAGGTTGTGGAGTCCCCTTCTCTGGAGATTTTCAAGACCCGCCTGGATGCAGCCCTGAGTAATGTGCTCTGGGCAATCCTGCTTTAGCAGGGGAGTTGGACTAGATGATGTCTAGAGGTCCCTTCCAACTCTGAAGATTCTGTGATTCTGTGAAATCTCCTGCAAGCTGGTACCATCCATTTTGCCCAGCACAACCACCAAAGCAAACCAAAAAGCCTGTTAGAGTTAGGACCAATGTCCAACATCTTCATCCTACCTACAAATTAGAAAGTGCGTTGTGCTTGTCTCGGCTTGAATTAATACTGGGTAATTAGCACATCCCGACAGTAATGCTGCACAGGCACCAGCTGGAGGGATAAATTACAGCTTGGGAGCTGATTTCCCAAACAAGCCATGGCAAGCACGCAGCGCAGGCTGAGGCTGGAGCCCGGCCAAGCAAGAAAGCGGTGCTACTGCCATCGGCTGTGGGGAAATAACAAGTGCAATTTTCAGTAACTGTTTATAAAAAAGATAGCAATATATTTTCATGTTTCACTGTAATTGGAATGAGTCCTCTTGACTTTGCCAGAGACCGTTCTTAGATGTGCAACAGCTTAAAGTGAATGGGTTTTGCCATAACTTTAGGTGATTATAACTGAATGTCAGTTTATTTATTCATCAGAGGGATTTGTCAGGGGAGGAATACCACATTTTGAATTATCACTGGAGAGAGAGGTGCTGACAACTGTGCTCAGGTTTTTAGCACCTAATTAGCGGCATGCTGGAACTGCACCTCCTCTCATTACTCCTGATTACAGCCTCACGCTGTTTTGTAAAGAATTAGCGCAATATTTATAAAACCCTTCCTGAAGAGTTTGCTTCTGAGCTTTTTTGCCTTGCTGCCAAGCTGTTCACCTCCCCTGGGGGGGACAAGACCTGATATTTTGACAAGGAAAAGGGAAGTGAGGGGCTCTGGGGACATGTGCCCCCCCGAGGCGGTGGTTAGCCGTCCCGAGGGAGCTGCCATAGGCGGAGGGGGGGGCTGGGGGGGCAACTGCCAACTAAAGCAGGAGCAGCAGCATCCTCTGACCAAGCGCCTGGGAAAACTCCATCCCTCTTCATTGGAAACCAGTGTGTCAAACTGGAGTGTTGTTTGGATGGACACTAACAACTTACTCCCGATCCCAAGCACAAAGGTACAACTTTCGGGGGTCCATCCTGCATCCCCTCATTACTCTTTGACAGAAACAGAAATTCTCAGCACTGGTTGCATACTCTTCGTTAAGTAGAAAGCAGTCCTCCAGCGAGCCCAGTTTGTTATTGCAGGAGAGGTGGGACAGGACTGCTGTGAAAGCCAGCAGCAGTATGGCAGCTGTGTACAGAAAAGATGTTCTAACACTGAGTTTTTTTCGGTGCAGTTTTTCCTCCTTGCGTTACCCGGCATCTGTCGGGTTTCACAGGTGATGCTGTTTGGGCAAGCCACCCTGTCCTGAAGGCAGGGGTCATGGCAGAGCAGCTGGAGCCCTGCACCCCGCGACCACCTCCCTGGGACACCCCCCGCAATGCCCCAGACCTCCACCACCATGGCTTAATTAGAGCAGCAGGAGACCCCAATGTGCCCGCTATGTAGGACAGAACATTAAAATGGCAATGCACTCCGTGAGTGAGGAAGCCCACGGCAGGTGGAAATCACCACCACCACCAAAGGAGGAAAAAAAAATAACAGTTAGAAATAATACTGAACTAATTTCATCACAAAATAAAAAAATGTAGTTTCCATCACTGTCATGAAAGGCTGAAGGACTTGGGTCTTTTTAGAGAAAAGAAGACTGAGAGGGGATCTTAGTAATGCTTATAAATACTTAAAGGGAGGGTGTCAGGGGGATGGGAGCAGTCTTTTTTCAGTGGTGCCCAGTGATAGGACAAGAGGTAATGGGCACAAACTTGAACATAGGAAGTTCCATCGTAACATGCGGAGAAACTTCTTTCCTTTGAGGGGGGCAGAGCACTGGCACAGGCTGCCCCGAGAGGTGGGGGAGGCTCCCACTCTGGAGACATTCAAAACCCACCTGGACGCTGTCCTGTGCAACCTGCTGTAGGTGACCCTGCCCTGGCAGGGGGGTTGGACTAGATGATGTCCAGAGGTCCCTTCCAACCCTGACCATTCTGTGATTCTGTGAATACAAGTATAAATCCGAGCTCAACAGTAATGAATGCCTCCTATTTGAGTGTCTAATATCCTCCATAGGTAGTGATTGCCATGATAGCCCTCCCATAGCATATAGGGCCTCAGCCCCACCGGACTAATGCTGTATAAACAGGGGGTAATAACCTGTTCCCCGCTACAGTTTCAGGATAACACAGTAACTCACTGGGAGATATAAATGGATATGAGCGGTGCAAATTTAAAATTAGAAAATCAGAAAAATTATGATATTATTAGCAGCAGACACAGTACATCAGATGATTTTACAGGTGAGTTTCAAGGATAATTTTGCTTAGGAAGGAGATAATGAAGTGAAGTCATCTTGTCAATGCTTTTAGTTTACAGATGACTAAATTTTAAGCAGAGCACTCATATTACGCATAAATGGAGATGGAGAAAAAGGTATTGTGACTTTGTTAAGAAAATTAAGCTGACATGGTTGTTCAAGAGGGAGGAACGGAGAGCAGAACCACATGGGTGCAGACATCTGCCCTGAGATGCAGGTAGAGTTTGGAGGTGGGGAGCTGGTCATACAGAAAATGAGACACACACGCACAGAGAAATTGGGACCAGAGTCAGCGAGAGCAACATGAAGGCAAACATGGGGAAGAAGAGGCTACTCAGATGGGAGGGGAGGACACTGCTGGTTCAGACTGACCATATAAAAGGTAACATGAGAAGTGTGAAGGCAGCAGGAGAGAAGTCTACCAAATTCCAACAAGTAGCCTAGTTAGAAATGCCATCAAGAGGCACCTTAAATGAAGAGTCACGTACCACTTAAAGGTGTCCCACAGGAGCAGTTGGAAGGAAACTTATAGTTCTGTGATACACAAGAGGTCACATTAAGTAATAATGGTTCTTTGGTTTTAAAACATGAAAAATGGAAGCCTGACTATTCTCTGTGGTACATGGTGGGAGGATGAGAGACAATCATCATAAATAGAAGAGAGAGAAGTTCAGACTCACAAGGAGAAACTTCCACAGCAAGGGCAGTCGAGCAGTGGCACAAGTTGCCCAGAGAGGCTGTAGAGTCTCTGCCTTGAGCATTTTCAAGACCCAAATGGAGAAAGCCCTGAGCAACCTGGTCTAACCACAGACGCTGCCTGAACACAGCTTTGGGAAGCAAACGGTTCCTGCTCTTTCACTAACCAACTGTTTAATTCCCCAGAGTTAAAAGCAAACAGGGGGGTGGCATAGGAAAGCAAATCAGAAAACTTGCCATGGGCAGGCACAAGACAACGAAGGGTTAAATGGAAAACAGTCACCTCCAGCCTGGGGAGTCAGAAGCTTGCTCCAAGGTCACTTGGAGAGTCTCTGTGAAGCCCACTGGCAATCTCATATGACTCATTTTTTTCATATCAAACTGGTCAGAAGACAGCCATCCTAGCTCTTGCTCTGTTAGCTCAAATGCCAGTTTTTTTAGATGAATCCAAAGTTTCCATTCCTTCTAAGGACTGATAAATTACCAGCACAAGAAAACACCCCTGCTTCTCCCTGTTGGCTTTCATTAAAATCCAGAAAGCTATAAGCAAACCCTGGTGAATATTACCAAGTTTGTAAAGTCAAGCATGCAAATAGTAGAATTAATTCAGCCTCCTGGTGAATACGCAATAACACCCAAATGCTTAGACTGAAGCCACTGCAGCATGTGAAGACCTTAAACAATCACAGCAGCCTCAGATATTTATGTTGTCTTAAACCCTTATGACTATGCCTTAGCCTGGTGGGCGAACGGCTCCACCATGTGGGATCTCCTGCCACTGAAGAGTTCACATATTAAAGTTACGCTCAAGTCCTAAAATCTGGGTTCCCCATAAACTTCTCCGACGAGCTGGCAGGCAAGCAAACCGAGTGCTCTCTTTGCTCTGCAGCTGTTTCACCACAAATTGGTGAACGACATTCCCGCAAAACATTTGTTTTCATAACTCACTGATTTCTGACGAAATTATCTTTGCTGGAAAATTCCTACCCAGCTGTAGCTCTGAAGACACAACTGCAGAAATACAATAGGAGCTGTCCCTCTTCAGAGAGTGCCGTACCCTACTAGTGGTTTTTACCCCAGCCCTTGATAATTTTGTGATCTACATTCTGTTGACTCTAACCAGAGGGAGAAAGATGAGATTTGAGAAAGTTGAGGCACATTCTATTGGCGCTCTGAAGACCAGGAGTAGCACAATGGATCTAAGCCAGTGTTGTACTGGAAGCTCTCTCAGGGCTCAGAGCATGGGGGTGTTGGGTTTACTGTGACAAGTGCTGCCTGGTAGGTGGCCCACTGCATGCTCAACAAGCTGGAACTCCTTCAAAGCTTCTCCTGCAATCCTGTTGTTTGCCCAAGCAAATTGCTGGATTTCATTTTTGACACCAAAAGAGAAACATGTTTCAACAGAACCAGATTCCCTCTTTTCACAAAGCTGCTCGTGCAGCCCTGGTTTTAAAAGCATGTATCACTGACACAAATGCAACCGCTTTTCCTCACAACGGCACTCTAAACCAAAAAATCCCTAATACACCATTAGTCATCAGTGAAATTTCTGATGACAGCCAAATACTTAGCAGATACCATATGTAGCATTGTCTTGGGAGGACTGGTTTAATCCGAGTGTTTGAATTCTGCAGCAGAGTGTAATGTTTGTCCTCCCCAAGACAGCCAGAGCCATACCTGGAGCCCAGGTAAATGGGTGTTCCAGCAGGAGCCCCTGCTCTCTCCAGTTAGCATTGCTTGGGAGTCACTGAAGGATCGTCCCAGGGTGAACATGCAATTGGCTTTTCATGAAATCATGAATTTGGATAAATCTGTTCCATCAGCATAGTGTTTCAGTTTGCCTTGCTCGTGAGTAATATAGGGCAACACTAATCGCAGTTTGTATGAAATTGAGTACACATAATACGTACAGTGCCAGTATTATTCTTTGCTTGCCAGTTCTAATCCAGCAACAGGAACACCAGATTTAGTTTTTATTCCCAGTGCTCTTTGAAAAGAGCAGAAGACAGGCATTAGGGAAAGGCCAATATTTACTATTCACATCCAGCAGGCAAAACATTATTTGCAAAACAAAGCCCCCCAAACCCTCTAGGTAGCCAGCCATTCTGTACCTCAGAATTGCACTTTATTAAATCAGAATCATTGTAAATGTTTATTTCTGTATTTTATGAATGACATACACAGTTTCATAGAGTTACGTGTATAGATTTATATAAATTTGTAATTTAGTTTATTACATTTCACAGAAGGGGGCTTTTCTTCTCAAATAGCATGAATGCTTATAAAAACCAAAAAACCTAAGGTCCACGGTATAAGAAAACTGAATAAGCACAGTTCTCCAAGTATTACTAATTCAGTTCTGAAGATGTAAAATTCTATATCTAGTAAGAGAGCTACTAGTGAACTGTGAGTGCACTAATCATAACCATGTTTGACTGAATTCGTCAACTCAGTTTTAGTTTGAAACTCATTCATTTCAGTTTATAAAGGAATCCAAATTTATTGCAAATTCTTTCTGCAACCCCCAAATGGTATCTGAAGAAGACTAGATTAAATTCTGGTGAGAGATTTGTGCAATTAACTGAGCACAGTAATGAGCAAAGACTGTTTCCAAAAGACTACAGATGACAGAGCTTCTCTCCCACACCTAGCTGTGAAAGCTCTTGCTGTTGATGTTAGTATTTTTGTATGAATACATTAATCATCCATAAACACAAATCTGTGCTCACACAGTCTATTATGCCACACTTAGAACATTCCTAATGCTTTGACCATTGCTATTATTAGCTCCAGTGATTTTAAAAAACTAGGATTTAATAATGCAAAAAATTCTCAATTGTATGGAACTGTAGATTTTCACCTCAATCCTTGAGAAGGATTCTTTACCTGTGAAGCTACTTAAAACTTCTATTAATAAAGCAGACCAAAATTGTCAACTCTATGTAAAAAGTTAAGCTTCCAACTCTGTATTAGGCATTTATATCAAAATGACCTTTCTAAAGACACTGAGAGTGTGTAGCTCCTTTTCATTTTAGGGGAATCCTACTGTTAACACCAGAAAAACATTCTGAACACAAATAGAATTTTAAATCACATTGAGACGATTAGCTTCAGGCACCTGCATTTCCAAAGCTTTTGTTTTTAAATACATAGCCTGTTTTCCAGTGTAAAGCAGCAGTTTGAAAACATCCATATTTAGATACTGCAGTGTTTAAGCATTTGCATGTCTACATTCAGCTTACATTTGCACAAGTATGTCAAAATGTTTTTTAATTCCTTCTCACGCTTTAGGAGAAACATTCAAGAACTGACAGATTTGTGGAAAAAAACCCTCAAGTTGGCCATTAGCAAGAGTCAGTGATTTACATATAATTATCTAGACATCCACAACAGACCAATCTGCCAAATAAATGGAATGCTAATGTGACAGCTGACTTCTAATCTCCACATCTTCCTTACTATAATTAAAAAAAAATAACAGCAACAATGGGAAACAAGCATTGATATAAGGAGACTTGGAGAATTAGAACTTTAATTCACCTAACTTAATCATCTATGAGGAGTGTTTCAGTAAATTATTAATCACAAAACATCAAACTAATTTTCAATGAAGAACATCTCCAGACTCAGTATTTATGTAGATCTTGCTTACACAATGGCAAAAATGCTTCATTACTTTTAGTTTCACCAGAAACGCTAAGTCATTTGCATTGAATTGGCATCTCCAAGACGATGATCAGGGAGAGCTGTTGCTTCTTGAGGGTCCATATGCTCTTACAGAGCACCTGGAAGGTTTGTTCTCTCAGATATTGAAGACCGCCAACTTTCATCACCCCTTGCTTCCACAGAAATTACTATGGATTTTGCACTATACTATCCTTGGTCCTTGTTGACAATGGTATTTAAAATACACAACTCCTATTAAATCTAATGATTAACATGATTTTTGTAATCTCTCTGCATGCTGACCCCTACAATCTTATTCAGCTCTTGAGGGAACTAAACAGAAAATGCAGTGTTGCTCTTAGAACTTACGTAAATAGCCATGCAACATCAGGAAGTGCTTTCTATCCATGCCCTGCCAGCAATGGAAATTGGAGTCAGATCATGGTTTAATGAGATAATCTTCATAAGCAGATGCTAAATGCCCCTCAGTTAGAAACCACCAAACAGAGCAAGTCAGAACAAGGATGACTTGAATAGAAAAAACAGAAAGGATACGCATAAGTCCTAGAAGCTGCTGTACCTGTTGCACACAAGTGGAAGAGCAGGCAATCAGCTTATATAGCCTTCTACCTGGTCTGACCACTAATTTTGCAAGTAATATGTTATAAGATAGAATTTTTATGTGTAGTTCATGTAGGGGACACAGTGCCAAATTCAACAGTGGCTGCAATCATAGACTACAGCGGATTAAGTGGCAGGCAGGCTGGGGTCCTCCAAGGAAGATTTGTGGCAGCTCTTCGAAAAACACAGGTTTTCTTGAAGGGAAACACCGAAGCGGGACTGGATCACTCAGGACTCCGAAGTATGACACTCAGCATCCCCATAAACCGAAGATTTCTCTTTTTTGGGGATACATGGCAGCTATGTTTTCGCATTATTCCTTCTCAGACAATTTAAAAAATTGAATTTGATCATTGTGCAGTTTAAGACAAATATTCTGTAACTATTATCACAGGTACGTTCGTGACAGAAGTCTTCCGTTAAATGAAAGTCTTCCGATGTATGTAGATGTCTCTGACATACAGCATAAACACCAGGTGATGCCATTTTTTGGATAGGCAGGCTCATAGTGCAGGTTGATAATCTGTATAATACAGACTGCCCCTATCAGCCTGCACAAACAGCTTTTTCCTTCTTTTTTTTTTTTTCCCCCTTCCAGTCTGGTAGGACGGTCATTGTTTTTAGACGATTTCAAGCCTTTGGGGCTTTTTTTCATCTTGCTCTAATCCTTATTAATAAAGTTTTCAGTATGCTAGTTAGTTTTATTTTCAAAAAATACCAAATTTGGCCCAAAGCATGTTTTGGCTTTATATTCTTTAACAATTACTGTTACTCACTGAAGCAGAAAACTATCACACATTGTATTTTTTGTAAATGCCCAAGTTCTTTTTTAACATTCCCCCCTTGCCCCCAAATATATATTATCTTGCACACAATCCCATAATGAAGAACGACAATAGACATCTTAGGAACCATAGTCACTTTCATCTCATTTCTCCTCTGGTGAATTATGAATTTTTCTAAACGTAATACATAGGAAAACAAGAGGCTAATTGGTGTTGCCATATATGTAGTCCCTCCTCCCAATACTCTGCAATTCAGAAAAAGTTACCAGAATTTTATCACCAAAAAAGTGAGTGAATACACAGCCTACACATATCAAAATTCTATCTTCAAAATGGTCTCCCCTTCATCCACAATAAAGGAATGAAAAGGAGCAGCGGCCAATCTTGGAGCCTTGCGTATGCTT